>NC_073304.1:95082870-95382870 GCF_027595985.1 Sorex araneus | reverse complement strand
AGCTACTGAATGAATGGTGTTAGATCTGAGCTGACATGGAACTGAGTTTAAAACACTGACTTGGAGGTAGAGAGCTCAACAGTCCAAGCACAAGCTCTGCATGCCGTGGGCCCTTATTACACCCCCTGCACAGCACGGTCCCCCACATACCACAGGGAACAACTCCCAAGCATACAGCTGAGAGAGCAAGGTGTGACCCAAAAACAAAACAAAAAACACTAGACTTGTGCTTAACTTAGTTTAAAAGCAAAGTTTAAAAGCCTGATTGATAGTATAGCCTTGCAGGCAGCCAACCAGGGTTCGGTCCTAATTCCCGACATCCCATAAGGTCAAGCATCTGAGCACCGCCAGGAGTAATTCCTAAGTGCAGAGCCAGGACTCACCCATGAGCATCACTGGGTGTGATCCAAAAAGGCAAAAAAAAAAATTTTTTTTTTAAAAGCAAGAAAACCGCATTTCTATATTTCTCTATCTTATCTTGTAGGTCTAGAAGAATATGTGTAATAGTAAAATTATATGTAAAAAATTGTATCGGGGCTGAAACGATAGCACAGCAGGTAGAGCATTGCCTTGCATGCAGCTGACCCGGGTTCGATTCCCAGCATCCCATACAGTCTCCCAAGCACCTCCAGGAGTAATTCCTGAGTGCATGAGCCAGGAGTAACCCCTGTGCATCGCCGGGTGTGACCCCAAAAACAACAACAACAAAAATTGTATCGCAAGGGCCAGAGCAATAGTCCAGCGGGTAGGGTGCTTCCCTTGCCCACCACTGACCCAGGTTTCATCCCTGGCATCCCATATAGTTCTCCAGGCCCCACTGGGGGTTGAGTCAGATGTAAGCCCTGAGTACTACTGACCTTACTTCTAAACCCCTCACCCCAATAAAAACAAAAAAAATTTTCGTATTGATACCTAATGCATGCACATACTACATAATATATAGTTACTATAAAAGATGTATAATAATTAAATATCTGAAATATATCAATTCAGGCCTGAAATTAGCATGAAACCTTTTCCTGTGGCCATCTCAGAAGCAGAAGATCAGCACTGAGGCCCTAGGCCAGTCTCCACCTAGATGAAACCATGTTTGATTGAGCACTGACTTGCCAGCATTCAAGCAAATCTTGCTTCAGTGCAGTGAGCAACAAAGCTAAAGGTCATGTCTGACGCGATACCATCCAGAACGGATTTTGGCTGTGACATATCAGATTTGAGCAATCAGCCAGATACTACTCGCTAGCCCATAGTAGCCCAGATTTCAGATGCGACGGGCACATATGCTGGCAGAAACCCCTTACCAGTGTGGTAGCAGGAGCAGACACTGTCGCCTTCAGATTGCTCAGCTCCTGCTGAATCAACTTCTCTTCCTCCTGAAAGGGTGACATCATTAAAGACTTGAATAACAAACTTCTAAGCTGCAACAACCTTTCCCAAGGGAAAATATGACCTACAAAATAAAATTCCTTTAAAGGAGTCATAAAAGAAAATCTACATTTGCCCAGAGTAGGGGACTAGAGAGATAATACAGCGGGGAAGGCAGCTGCCTTGCATGCTACCAACCCTGATTTGATCCCCTGCACCACGTATGGTCGGGTCCCTAAGTCAGGAGTCATCCTTGAGCATCAGGTGTGGCCCAAAGTTCCACCTCCTCCCCTCCACCCCCCCCAAACAGAGTACCTGCAGGCTAACCCAGAGTTCCTCTCTGCATTGTTACTGTTCCCTTAGGAATTGTCCAGCAGCCTCACCCTTTCCTTTTTTTGGGGGGGAGGGGCGGAATTCAGTGGAAGCAGGTAGAGGGGGAACTCCCAACAACGCTGCAGGCGTGCAGAGAGCAGGGACTGAACTAGGGCTCTCGCAGGCAGAGCATGTGCTCCAGCCCCTTGTGCCACTCCTCTGGGTCCAGCAAACGCTTTTTCACATGAGCAGTAGAAAAGGGCCAGGAGTAAGAGTCCACACCTGTCCTGAGGATACAAGAGGGCTTCCTGGAATGGGGAAATCGACTGCGGAAACAGGGCCCATCTTCCACCCGCCCTCCCACCCTGTAACTGTCTTCCCCCCACCTTTCTTGCTTTTCCTTTGCTTGTTTCTCACATCCTCCCCCTCCCTCCTTCCCCCCCCCCCCACCTCTCTTTCACATACACGCGCACAGCAACTGATGCTAAAAGTGCATCTACCCACAGGGACTTTCGCACAGCCAGTCTGCCAGAGCTCTGTAACGTCCTTGGGACCTACGGGACTCGGGTTTCCAGTGCTCACTCGCCCGGCCCGGATGGGGCAGCGCCTTTGTGGGCAGTTGTTACATGGGTGACATTTAGGGGTTCTCTGTCGGGGCAGCCCAAGTGGTCTTGAATCCCAGAACCGTAAGCTCTTCCCCGACCTGCCCAAGACACAGGTGTGAACAGCACGGGGGCAGGTGCGTGTGCGCAGGGTCAGAGAGAAAAGAAACTTGCACACTGGGAGAAAACTCTCCGGAAACTAACTGGAAACCCACTGGAAACCCACAGGCAGAGGGCCCTGGGAGGGGAAGCTCGGTGGACCGGGAAGATACGTTTCCAGCGCGCGTTCACCACTGGGACGTCTCGGCTCATCACGCGACAACCAACCTAGGGACAACCAACCTAGGGACAACCAATCTAGGGACTGTGCACCCGCTGTGCTGCCACCCCGGGGACTCCTGGGGCAGACGCAGAGGAAGCACCAGCGCAGGGAAAGAGCCGTAGACAGCCAGGGCCCGCCCTGGCATCACCCAGACAACTGGCTGCCCCGACACCACACGCGCAGGCACACCCCCAATGTACACATACACACACATGCATGCATGCAAACACACACCTATGCGCACACACGTATACACACACGCATGGGCACACAGGCACATGGACACGCACACGCATACACACGTACACGCACACACATGCACTCAAACACACGCACCCACACACGCACTCACACACACGGACACACACATACACGCACATGCACGGGCACACACGCACACACAAACACAGACACACACAAACACGCACGCACACACGTGGGCACACACACACAAACACGCATATACACAGGCACACAAGCACACTCACACGCACGCGCGCGCACACACACACACGCGCACAAACACTGACACACACAAACACGCACACACACACAAACACAGATACAAACACGCGCACACACAAACACGCAGACACGCACACTCACACATGCTCACTCACACCCGCACACACGCGCGCGCGCAGCCCGTCTCCCCCCCGCTGCGGCTCCCCGACCCCAGCCCGGCCCGGGCGCCACCTACGTGCTTGGAGGTGAGCGCGGTGATGCCGCGGACCAGGCCGCCCAGCCGGGAGGAGAAGGACGGCCGGGAGGCCGCGGAGCCGCCCGCCGGCGGGTTCTGCAGGAAGAGCCCCGGCAGCGCCGTCAGCGTCTTCTCCACGATGTCGCTCATCGCCGCCCGCGCTGCCGTGGCCGCCCGGCGTCATGCCCGGCCGGGGCCCCCCGCCGCCGCCGCCGCCGCCGCCGCCCGGCCTCCGTAGGCACTTCCTGTTTGTTTGAAGGCGAAATCTTTATTCGGGCACGGGCCGCGGACACACAGCCCGCGCCGCGGAGCGGGCCGTGTCGTTCGGAGAGCGGCCGCCGGGGGGCGCAAGAGTCCGCGCCGGAAGAGCCGCGGGCCCGACCGGGCGCGCGGAGTGGGTGGGGCTGCAGCTGGGCGGGCTGGGTTTCCAGGGATCTGGGGTCCTGTGCATCTCCGGGCTCTCCCATCCCTTGTAGCCCCCTCCGCGCTGCCCGAAACGTCCCCCTGGAGGCGCACAATCGCGTCCCCTATGGAGCATAGGTGCCGAGGGCGGATTTTTTGCATTTCTGCACTGATCGCCCTTGTCCACTCTGTCTAGCTGCCTGGAGTCCGGGCCCCTTACTGCACTTGCCCCCGGTCCTCCCTAGCACAGGGGTTCACAAAACTCAAGACGGTTGGATTCTCATGCACCACGAGGCCTCTTCCAGGGCATCCACTAAACACAAACTGTTTTTTCTAACATTTCTCAGGTGATGCTTGGCCATTTGTTTTCTTTGCCGTTCATGCATGAATAACTTAGAATCGCTCTGCTCACCAGGGAAATGTGAGCAGGAGTATTCTTGTGTTTTCTAGAATTTTCTTAAATTCGGGTATAAATACGTGTTTCAGTGGTGAACTCTTACCCTTTTTTTGTTTCTTCCTTTGGGGGCCACACCCAGGGGTGCTCAGGATTTACTCCTGGTTTCGCGCTCAGGGACCACTCCTAGCAGTGCCTGGCGACCATATGTGGGCATTGACTAGGGTCGGCCATGCCTTCAGCTCCTGCAGCCCTTTTTCAGTAGAATTGGGAGGAATTACACCTGCTAGCGCCTGGGGACTATGGAGTGCCCAGATGAAACCCGCCTCCAACATGCAAGGTTTGCATCTGCCCATTGAGCTTTCTCTGGCCCTCATCATCAGTACATTTTAGTTTGTGCTTACAGGTTATCGTCACCTGGTCTCATCTCTGTAACCTATCAGCCAATAAAAAAAATACATCCCTAAACTGCCGTCTGATGTAGAAACCCATGAAATAAAGTTCATCAACTTGTTTTGCAAAAGCCTTATTAATTTTGTGAGGCCGGAGTGATAATACAGAGGGTAGGACAGGGTGCTGGCCTTGCAAGCAGTGGACTGGGGTTTGATCCCTGGCATCCCCTATGGTCCCCGGAGCATTGCCAGGACTCATTCCTGAGTGCAGAGCCAGGAGTATCCTCTGAGCATCGCCAGGTGTGACCCAAAAAGCTAAAAAACAAAACAAAAAAAACCTTTGTTAATTTTGTGAAATTTTCTAATTATTTAAAATTTATTAGATATTGTTAGATATTTTATTTTAAAACAAAATTTAGTTCATGTGTGAACACCCCATCCCGTCATCAGGATAACATTAACCACAGCCACCAGGAAAGTGGGGAGGAAGAAAATCACTGTTGTTGATATTTTTAATTTAGCTCCTTTGAATTGTTGACAAAAGGGAAATTAGAAGACTTATTTTCTCAGCAGTTTTATGTTTTAAAGTATGATTTTAAAAATTGTCATATAACAAAAGGATATCTGACTCAACGGAAACAAAAAATATGAGCAAAGTCATGAATCAGAAAGTATGACAAGATCTCTCTCTTGACTTTAGAGATGTTATTAACTTGCCTGATGTTGCCTTATTCAAAAGAATATTTTCAAAGAGGGGCCAGAGCAATAGTACAGCAGGGAGGGCATCTGCCTTGCACACGGCCGACCATGTTTGATCTCCCACATCCCATATGGTCCCCCCAAGCACTGCCTGGAGTAATACCTGGGTGTAGAGCTGAGTGTGACCCAAAATAGGAAAAAAAATGAACGTTGTCAATGGATTATAGCCCCATATGGTCCCCCAAACCCTGCCAGGAGTGATTGCTGAGCACAGAGCCAGGAGTAAGCCCCATGTGTGCCCCAAAACAACACAAAACAAAACCCAAAAAATTAGGTATTATTTTAAGACCCAAATTTAAATGAAAGAGACCTGATCTTGTCAACAGAGACATGATAAACTTTTTAAAAATCAAACATGTTTGTTACCACTTTTCAAACGGAAAATGTAAAATACCACCAACCCAGAGCCAAAGATATAGTATAGCAGGAAAGGCTCTTGCCTGGCACATGGCTGACCTGGGTTCAATCCCTGGCACCCCGCTATGGTTGCCTGAGCCCAGCCAGGAGTAAGGCCTGAGTCAGGTGTAGCCCCCAAACCAAACTTTAAAAGCAAAGCAAAAACACCAAACCTTCTTACAGGTTAAATGGTTGTACGGCACTGTCTGGGAAGGACATGCAATAGCTGGGTGAATTATGAAGCATATTACTGAGCAATGTAACATGAAAAATCGAATAAATCCCAAGAGTACTACCTCTCCAGATGCATAACTCATCAAATTAGGAATTTGGGGTGGTGGGGGGCCTGAGAAGATAACTCAAAAATTAGAACCTGAATGCAAAAGGTCCCAAATCTAATGCCCAGTATCATATAGGCCCCCAAATGCCCAGCTTTAGAAGCCACTCAGCACCAGCAACGATGGCCCTGATGGCCCTAGAACTACCTAGCGTGAGTGTCATGGCATTCCTGGGCTCCACACTGAATCCATCCACTGAGAATTAGAGTGCAGCTGAGAGTCACCTCTGACCCCCCCTGAACATTGCTCAGAAGTTCTGCCCTATACCTCCCACCCAAAACAAACAAACACACAAATAAAAAAACCTACTTTGTGTGTTTTTGTTTGTTTGTTTTTGCTTTTTGGGTCATACCTGCGATCCCTAGGAATTATTCCTGGCTTTGCACTCAGGAATTACTCCTAGTGGTGCTTGTGAAACCATATGACATGCTGGAAATAGAACCCAGGTCCACGGCGTGCCCTACCCACTGTGCTATTGTTCCAGAACCCCTACTTTATGTTAAGTATAGTGTGGTATCAAGTAAAAACCTTGTAGGACCAGAGATGTGGCTCAACAGCAGAGTCTAAGGTCCTCAATCCGATCCCCAGTACCAAAAGGAAAAACATCTATTAAAGTACTCTCCCTAAGGGAATGCCCTGCCCCAGAGGCGGATGGGGTGGTGGGGAATGGGGTGGGGGTGGTGGGAGGGATGCTGGGAACATTGGTGGTGGAGAATGGGCACTGGTGGAGGAATGGTAAATAATCACTGCAAATCACTGAAATGCAAACACGAAAGTTCATAAGTTTATAACTGTACCTCACGGTGATTCACTAATAAAAAATAATAATAAAAAAAATAAAGTACTCTCCCTGTGCAACCTCCACCCTACCCCCGTCAATCTCTGTGAAACCAGGGTGTTGGTTTTTTGGGGTTGTTTTGTTTTGTTTTTGTTTTTATAAACTTCAGGGCTGGGGATGTAGGTTTCGATAGAGCATAGTCCTTATAGTCCTTACGGTGTTAGGTTCATCCCTGGCATCTCATACTCACACATAAAATAACAAGTTGTTGGTAAGCTGTGACTGACTTAAATGCTATTTCTACGTCATGAATCCTTGGAATTTGTGTTACCTTCTATAGTAAAAATAATTTTTCAGAAGTGAGTAGGATCTTTGCGCTGAAGTGAGAGTTTTCCGGATGGGGTATTTGCCTTGCACACAGCCGACCAGGGTTCAATCTCCAGCCCCCTATATAGTCCCCAGATCACCACCAGGAGTGAGTCCTGGAAGCAGAACCAGGAACAACCCCTGAGCACTACCTGGGGTGGCCCAAACAAACAAACGAACAAAAAAAAAGTTATTAGAGTCTTTGATAAAGAAATTACCCCTGTGCACAAAGAGAGAATAGAGGGTTAAGACACTTAAGGATCTATAGCACAGTGGGTAGGGCCTTTGCCTTGCACACAGCCAACCCAGGTTCGATTCCCAGCATCCCATATGGTCCCCCAAGCACCGCCAGGAGTCATTCCTGAGTGCAGAGCCAGGAGTAACCCCTGGGCATTGCCAGGTGTGACCCAAGAAGAAAAACAAAATAGACACTTAAGGGTCTCGAATGCAGCTAATACTCGTTCCAATCCTTGGCACAGCATGTGGTCTCCCAGCCCCACTAGGAGCGACCCATGAGCACAAAACCAGAAATAGTCTCTGGGCATCCGGGAGTAGTTCAAACTTCAGTTCCCTCCCCCACCCCCCCGAAACACACACACATTATCCGAGTGGGACCTAAATGCCATCACAAGTGGCCTTAGAAAGGAGAGGCAGAGATATTCGCCATTAAACACAACCACAATGGTAGAGGCAGGTGTTGGGACAATTTAGTCACAAACCAAAGAACGTCTTGCTCACACCCTTGGCTCTGGTATTGAATTCTTATCTCTAGAACTACAAAACCCAAGCTATATCTGAACAACTTTCCGCTCTGCTTTCTTTTATCCGCTAGTCAGTTGATCAATTGATCAATTATCCACTTGATCAATTGGTGTGTAAAGAAAAACATGCCAGGTAAACACAAGGGCATCCCCTGAAACAACCCCCTTCAGCTTGTTTAGGCTTGCAGCATCTCTCCCTGCCCACTGTCTTCCCCCCATACACACACACTCTTCATTTAAGAAATGGAAAACGAGTGCTTATTAAGCATCTGGCATTGAGCCAGGCCCCCTTGAGAACCGCCTTTCTCTATGGTTGGAAGAGGAGACAGAGCAAGGGCAGCTGTAGAAGGTTTAATTTCCTAGAGTCCCTCCTGGTGATAATATGTCATTCTGAGTGAAATTACCTGGGACTGAGGTGGGGACGGGAAAAAAAGGAGACCCATATTTAGGAGTGGGATATAAAAAAAAAGGCTTAGTCTAAAATTATAAGCTTAAAAGAGAAAATCTGCATCCCCTTCATTTCTGGGCTGAACTTGGAACCAGAATTTCCAAGGAACAGGAAGCTGTGGGCAACATACTCAAATCCACTGGGTCATCAGCACAAAAGTGCAGGGGAAACAGCCCAGACTCCAAGTCTAGGGTGAGGGCTGCGATTTTAGTTCCAGCCCTAAGGATGTGTGATCTTGGTTGATTAGGTAGCTCCCACAGTCGAAATCTCAAGTATCCTTGATTACAAAAGGAGGTGAGCACAGGTGTGAATGACATCCCCATTTTTTTTCCAGTTCCCATATTCTAGAATTTAAAATCTTTTTTTTTTCTTTTTGGGTCACACCCAGCAATGCACAGGGGTTACTCCTGGCTGTGCACTCAGGAATTACTCCTGGCGATGCTCGGGGGACCACATGGGATGCTGGGAATCGAACTCAGGTTGGCCGCATGCAAGGCAAACGCCCTACCCGCTGTGCTATCGCTCCAGCCCCTAGAATTAAAAATCTTAAGAGGTCCTACTAGATATAACATCCCATGAATTTCACCTCTGGACTTTAGGCATTTGTTTTTCGGCTTGAGCTTTAATGCTACCTTTTCTAGGGATAGGATATAGAGGACGGCTGGTAGGAGCTGGTGAGGAGGCAGAGATGTTTACCTGGATCACAGGGAGAAAAGCTCTAGACAGTGAGTCTCTTCTCTGCTCACTCCTGGCCAGCCGGAAGCTCTCTGGACCTCCTTAACTCTCTATGGAGACCTGCAATACCTGTTGGAAAGTAAAAATTGAGGCTGGAGAGATAGTGCAGTGGGTAGGATGCTTGCCTTGTAAGCAGCCAAGCTGGGTTCAACCCCAGCTTATAAGAGCCCATTTTATATGGGCCCAAAAGCACCACCAGGAGTGATGCCTGGACACAGAGCCAAGAGTAACCCCTGAATATTGCCAGGTTGGGCAAAAAAAAAAAAAAGTTACACAACTTGAAAATTGCCTAAAGTTGGGCACCCCCTACCCCTGCACACACATATACACCCCACACTTATCCTTACTGAACAATAATCTGTCATTGTCATCCTGTTACTCATTGGGCACCAGTTTGCTTGAGCGGGCACTAGTAATGTCTCCATTGTGAGACTTGTTGTTACTGTTTTTGGCATATCGAATACGCCACGTGGAGCTTGCCAGCCTCTGCCATGCGGGCAGGATACTCTCAGTAGTGTGCCGGGCTCTTCGAGAGGGGCGAAGGAATCTAACCCGGGTTGGCTGCGTGCAATCGCTCCAGTCCATTGAACAATAAAAAAAATTCTTTCTGCTCCTGGGTGTTTGAGACCTCCAATGTCCAACCACTCACTGGCTGACCTTTAAGCTCCAAATGCAAGTGGGGATAGGGGCGAGGGAGGAGGGGAGCGAGGGGAGGGAGGGGGGAGGATGACTCAGAAGCCGCAGACTGTGAGCGGTGCAAAAGTATAGGAACATAGACTCTACACTCAAGGAAGAAAGTTCATCTAAACTATTTCTGAGTGGGCCAGATGTTAGATTTAGCAGAGAAAAACGTCAGAGCAGTTAATATAGCAATAGTCAAAGAATCAAAGAAACTCACGGGTTTTTTGGCGGGGGCATGCTTTGTTTGGGGGCCACACCTGGCAGTGCTCAGGGCTTACTCCTGGTTCTGTGCTTAGAGATCACTCCTGTCAGGGCTCGGGGAATCATATGTGGTGCCAGGGATTTGAACCAGAGTCACCACAACTGCTGCTCCCTGCAAGACAAGCACCTCACTTTCTATACTATCTCTGACCCAAAAGTCATATGGAAAGGGCTGGGGACATGCTAAAGAGGCAGAGCGCATGCCCAGTATGGTCAATTCCCTTCGCCTCCTCCTATCCTGGTAGCCACCAAGCACCACCAGGCCTGAACACCTCTGAGTGAGGCCCTTATTTTAATTTTATTTCACTTCTGTTTTTTAGCTTTTTTTTTTTTTTTACAACATCTGGCAATGCTCAGTGCTAACTCCCAGCTCTGCACTTAATTATTCTTGGTGGTGCTTGGGGGACCCTATGAGATATGAGGGATCAATCATGGGTTGACCGAAAGCAAGGCAAGCACCCTATTCTCTGTACTCTCTCTCTCTCTCTGGCCCCAAATCCCTTATTACAAAATTAAAAAGGGTCGCAGAGGCAGCAGGGAATCAGGGAAGGCACTTGCCTTGCACACGTCCAGTCTTGTTCAATCAAGCCTTAGCACTCCAGGTGGTCCCCTAAGCTCTGCCAAGAGTGATTCCTGAATACAGAGCCAGGAACAGGTCATAAACACAGGAAATAAAGCTATAAAAATTCAAGAAGGAAATACAGGATACAATCTTAAGACCTTGGGCTAGCTGCACTCTTAACTATGGCATTAAAGCACCATTCACAGGCAAGGTTAGTTAATTGGACTTGATCAAAATGAAACCATTTATGCTTCAAAAGATACTCTCATCAAAAAATCTTTCAAGCTAGACAAGGGGTTGCAGAAATAGTTGCATGGACTGGAATATGTGCTTTGTACGCAGAAGACCCGGCAAGCATGATCCCAGGAACACTGCCTGGTGTGACCCCTGAGCGCAGAGCTGCTGTGACCCCAAAACAAAAAGACAGAACACAGAATGAGAAAACAAGGCTCTGGTCCATGAAGTGTAGCTGAGGTGCAAATACAAAGTAAAAAGAGCCCATTAGAAAGCACCACGTGGAGGGGGCTGGAGCGATATAGCACAGCGATATAGCACAGCGGGTAGCGATATTGCACTCGGTTGACCCGGGTTTGATTCCCAGCATCCCATATGATCCCCTGAGCACCGCCAGGAGTGATTCCTGAGTGCAGAGCCAGGAGTAACCCCTGTGCATCGCCAGGTGTGACCCAAAAAAGCAAAAAAAAAAAAAAGGAAAGAAAGAAAGAAAGAAAGAAAGAAAGAAAGAAAGAAAGAAAGAAAGAAAGAAAGAAAGAAAGAAAGAAAGAAAAGAAAGAAAAGAAAAAGAAAAAAGAAAGCAAGAAAGCACCACATGTCATACAGGAACTGACCAGAAATAGTCAATCTGTCGAAACTGAAGCAGATTAGTAAGTGCCTGAAAATGGACGTGACATGACAGTGATCCATCGATTGAAATATGCATGAAGGAACTTTCTAGAATCAGATTGTGACCCCCCCTCCAAGGAGCCCTACAAGTTCAGTAAATATCATGAACTCTACACTTGCAATGGTGGCACTTTATGGTAGATGAGTTACATTTCAATAAAGCACTGTAGCACTGTCCTCCCATTGTTCATCAATTTACTCAAGTGGGCACCAGTAATGTCTTCAATGTGAGACTTGTTGTTACTATTTTTGGCATATTAAATACGTCATGGGTAGCTTGCCAGGCTGTGCCGTAAATCGACAAAAAAATTAGTTTTTAAGAAATGCTCCTCTGCCCCTCTTGGAGAGCCTGGCAAGAGAACTAGAGTATCTCACCTGCACAGCAGAGCCTGGCAAGCTATCTGTGGCGTATTGGATATGCCAAAAACAGTAACAACAAGTCTCCCAATGGAGGCATTACTGTTGCCTGCTCCAGCAAATCAATGTGCAACAGAATGACAGTGACAGTCATAAACAAAAGAAATGCTACTTTATTATTGATTTAACCTGTAATACAGCCTGAATATGTGACTTAGGCACCAGAGATTAAT
Source organism: Sorex araneus (assembly GCF_027595985.1). NCBI lineage: Eukaryota > Metazoa > Chordata > Mammalia > Eulipotyphla > Soricidae > Sorex > Sorex araneus. Next base: position 95,370,803 of record NC_073304.1, on the reverse strand, counting down.
GAGGAAACGGGAAAAATTTTGTTTAGAAAAATTAATACATCAGGAAGGGTGTTTCAACCATAGAAAAACTCCCTGAGAATGGCAAGAAGCTGATCTTAAATCCGCAAACTCAGAGGCAAGGCTGCGGAAGGAGATAAGAGTTCTGCAGCTTAATGTAGTCCCATTTGTTTATCTTTGCTTCCAGTTGCTTGGTTAGTGGTGTTTCATCTTTAAAGATAACTTTCGCTTCATTGTCATGGAGGATTCTCCATATGTTTTCTTCCATGTACCTCATGGGTTTAGGTCTGATATTGAGGTATTTAATCCATTTTGATCTGACTTTTGTCAATGAATCTAAGAAGCTTCTGCATCTCAAAAGAAACAATGACCAAGATACAGAGACAGCCTGTATCTTGGAATGGGAAAAATTATTTACACAATATCCATCAGGTAAGGAGTTAATATTCAAGATATATAAGGCACTGGTAGAAATTTACAAGAAAAAAACTTTCTGGCTCCATCGAAAAATGAGAAGAAATAAACAGAAACTTCCTCAAATTGAAATACAAATGGCCAAAAGGCACATAAAAAAATGTTCTACATTGCTAATCATCAGGGAGCTGAAAACCAAAACAACAGTATAATTATCATCTTACACCACCGAAACTAGCACACATCAAGAACAATAATATCAACCAGTACTGGCAAAGATGTGCAGAGAAAGGGACTCTCATTTATCATTGGTGGGAATGCTGACTGGTCCAGCCTTTTTGGAAAATAGTATGGACATTCCTCAAGAAACTAGAAATTGGGGCCGGAGCGATAACACAGCGGGTAGGGCGTTTGCCTTGCATGCGGCCGACCTGGGTTCGATCCCCGGCATCCCATATGGTCCCCCAAGCACTGCCAGGAGCAATTCCTGAGTGCAAAGCCAGGAGTAACCCCTAAGCATCGCTGGGTGTGACCCAAAAAGCAAAAAAAAAAAAACAAAAACTAGAAATTGAGCTTCCATAAGACTCAGCAATATGACTTCTGGGAATATAACCCCGTGGTATAAAAACACACAGCAGAAATGACATCTGCCCAAATGACATCTGTATGTTCACTACAGCACCATTCACAATAGCCAGAATCTAGAAACAACCTGAGTGCCTGAGAACAGACGACTGGTTAAAGAAATGATGCTACATCTACACAATGGAATACTATGCAGCTGTTGTGGCGGGGCGGACATAGTATGAGACGAATATCCAAGGACAGTAGAAACAAGGGCCACGAGGATTGGTTCACGGTTTGAAGCCTGCCTCAAAGGGTGGGGGGAGAGGGCAGTTGGGATAGAGAAGGGACCATTATGACAATGATAGTTGGAAGGGATCGCTCTGGATGGGAGATAAGTGCCGAAAGTAGGTAAAGGATCAAACATGATGGCCTCTCAGCATCTGTGTTGCAGACCATAATGGCAAAAGGAGAGAGATAAAGAGAGAGAGAGAGAGAGAGAGAGAGAGAGAAGGAAAATGCTTGCCATAGAGGCAGGCTGCTTGAGAGAGGTAGAAGGAGGGAAACTGTGGACATTGATGGTGGGAAATGTACACTGGTGGAGGGATGGGTTTTGGAAATTTGTATGACTAAAACCCGACCGTGAAAGCTTTGTAGCTGTATCTCAGTGATTCAATTAAAAAAAGAGAGAGGAGGGGGCTGGAGTGATAGCACAGCGGGTAGGGCGTTTGCCTTGCATGCGGCCGACCCGGGTTCGAATCCCAGCATCCCATATGGTCCCCTGAGCACCACCAGGGATAATTCCTGAGTGCAGAGCCAGGAATGACCCCTGTGCATTGCCAGGTGTGACCCAAAAAGCAAAAAGAGAGAAAGAGAGAGAGAGAGAGAGAGAGAGAGAGAGAGAGAGAGAGAGAGAGAGAGAGAGAGAGAGAGAGAGAGAGAGAGAGAGAGAGAGAGAGAGAGAGAGAGAGAGAGAGAGAGAGAGAGAGAGAGAGAGAGAGAGTTCTGTTGGGTACAAGTCCTGGGGGCTGGAGCGATAGCACAGCAGGTAGGGCGTTTGCCTTGCACGCAGCCGGCCCAGGTTCGATTCCCAGCATCCCATATGGTCCCCTGAGCACTGCCAGGAGTGATTCCTGAGTGCAGAGCCAGGAGTAACCCCTGTGCATCGCGGGGTGAGACTCAGAAAAAGCAAAAATAAATTAAGTAAAAATTAAAACGCAGTTCCACCCTCAAGCTCCAGGGGGCGCCAGAGGCGCAGGGCCGGAGCTGGTCTGCCACTTGCTCAGCCCCTACCCGCAGCACGCGGCTCCGGGGCCCTTCAAAGCCTGACCTCGTCCTCAGGCACCAGGACTTCTCCGTGTCCTTTTTCTTTTCTTTCTCGGGGGGTAAGCGAATCCGCCTGAAGGTGGCTTCCTTTTAAGTCTGGGAATGTGGCAGGAAGAGCCCAGCGAGGCTTTGTGTTGTCTCCTGGGAGGGGGCGTGCGGTTAGGGACCCGCGCGCTGCCCGGGAGCAGCGTTTTTCAGAAAGACACGAGCTATTTTCTTCCTCTTCCTCCGTGACTCAGACTCCCATTTCACACAGCCCTTTCCTTGTGTTTTCTTGCCTCCCTCTTGACTGGCCGCCAGAAAACTCTTGTCCACAGCCTTTTTTTTTTTTTTTTCCCACTTGGGCGCCCCAGCCTGAAGGAGCCTGGCAAAAACATTAGCTGCAAAAGCTCTGTTTACCACGAAAATTCATTTCTCTAAAACAAACAGCTTTGCCACGAAAAAAAAATCTCCATTTTAACCCAGCGTCTGCCCAGCTTCAGCCTAACCCAATGCAAGCCACAATCAAGAGAACAAAATTCGAATGCAAGCTAGTCCCGCCGAGCTCACTTGTAAAACAGACTTGACCTGTAATTCTTTCTTTCCCTAAGGAGCTTGAGAAATAAAGTAGAGGCAAAAACAGAGCCCCCTCCGTCGGACTGCGAGGCTATTTTCCCACAGACCCTTGTTTTGAAAATGCAGTTCCCAGGAAATCTTTGTAAGGATTTTCCCAACAGTCTACCCAATCCTGGAAGAGAGAGAGAGAGAGAGCTCTTCGCTTTGACAAGCAGTGATTTCTCAGAAGGAAGCCCTGGGAACTTTCTCGATATTCTGCTCCAGTGCTCTGTAGAAAGTGATGGAGAGAGTCAAGTTCGAGGTGGTGGGGCTGCTGAGGCCCAGGGCGATACCATAGTACTGCTGAGGGTCTGTGGCAACTCCTCATGTGACAGGAGTCATGACATCAATCCTTCCTGCATATTGCCCATAGCAAGATGCTCTTCAAGGACCATTATTGTTGGGGGGGGGGGGAGAAGTTATTTTCTCCCTCCCAGTTCCATAAAAGAGGAAGTTCCACTTCTTCAAAGTGCTGAAGCGCATTTGCTTTCCTCTCTTCTCCTGGGGTTCTCCCCGAGGAAAGAATGACTCAGCTGACAGGGGCCCAGGACAGAATGCAGCATATCTGCCTCTCCCTGACCTCTTGGGTCTGTCCTGCCCGCCAGACAAGCCCACCCACCCATATTCAGGCTCACATCTATTCATGCCCACCCCAGAAAGTGTAGGGGACAAATTGTTTGCTCTGTGTGTGTGTGTGTGTGTGTATTGTTTGTTTTTATTTGGGGCCAGCTATGCTCTGGGCTTACTCCTGGCTCTATGCTGAGGGATTGCTCCTGGCAGTGCTTTGGGGGGCCAGACGCAGTGCCCCCCCCCCAGAGGTCCAATCCTGTCAGTACCATGCAAGGCAAGTTCCTTACCCGTTGCACTATATCACTCCAGGTCCTTACAGGCAAGTCATAGGAAGTCTGGCTCCAAACCTCAACCCATCCCTGGTCTTTCTCTCATAGAAGCTTATTTCCATGTGTCTGTTTCTCAAAATATCCTGGACTCAGAGCAGAAAAGAGCTGTGGAATTATAGGCTTCTTCAAAGCCCCTAAGACAAGCCTTTAAGTAACACTACGTCTGAAAAAAATGTGAAAAGCCAGTGAAAATCTGGAAGAAATGCTTCAGAAGGATTGTCAGTGTGCCTTTGGAAGAAGAGGATGCAGTCTCAAGGGCTCGCCAGGGCAAGGAGAAGAGAAGGTATCCCAGGAGGCTGGATGGGGAGACCAGCCTTACCTCAGGATTCCCACATGTCTGAAGGATGAGGCAGAGGGAAGAGCCCTGAACTGGCACCCAGGAACCCTGTGGTGAAGTGCCAGCTCTTTCCACACACACGCAGCCTTCACATCACAAGCTCGAGTTTCCTTATGACAAAAAAGCACAAATAAGTGTGGTTGGGGTTTCCCAGCAGGGTTGCTGAGGAGTCACCTCACATCTGGTATTGGAGTGTTCAGGTCTGCCTAACTACTTGACAGGATCCAAGGCTAGAGAGTCACAAGGAGATAGTTGGTAGAAGAGAACCAGGGGTAGACGGTAGGGGGGTGGGCTTGCTGGAAATTCTCTCTGTTCCTCCAGACTCACTTTCTCCTCCAAGTTGTGATTTGCACACTTTTTGAAGTGCTTCACTGGGCTTCCTCGCCTTGTGACCACTGGTGGCCAACCCCGGGGACGAAAGAGGAGGGCCAGGCAGACTGAATTAGATCCCCCGTGTCTTCACTGCTGGACCCTCAGGTTCTCACCCCTCCCTGCTACAAGCCCAGCCTCTCTTCCCAGACCAGCAGCACCCCGCCCCCTCCTGTGAACCGGACAAATCCTGTTGACCCTTGAGAGACAGGGATTTGAACTATGCAGGTCCACGTAGTTGTGGACATTTTTCAGTAAGTAACCTCAGATGTTGATGGAGGGGTTCTGCAGCTGCAGAGAGGGGGATTCAGGGGACCAACTCCAAGGAACTTGAGCATCTCCAGTTTTCAGTATCTGTGGACGACCTGACACCAATCCCCGACGTACACCAAGGAACAACAGAGCTCCAGCTCTACCCCAGACTTAACTGAACTATATCAACTCCTGGGTTTATAGTTTGAGAGGAATCATTTTTCTGTTTGTTCTTTTCGTTTTCCCGGTGCCTTTGTCTGGGCAAGAAGCCAAGCGAAGCACGTGCATTACCACAGAGCTGTATCCCTGCCCTCAACCCCGGCTCCAGTTAAACATGGCTTTCAGGTGACTCCAATTCACATTAAACTTTGAAAACAACATCGGAAATGGACCAGGAAGAGAGAGCACGTGTTCCTCAAGCACCAGCTAAAGTCAGCCCCCAGCATGGAGCTAGGATCAGCCTTTGAAGGCAAAAATCAAGAAAATGTTGGACTTTAGTGTCACTCCTAGCGACTAACCCTGGCTGCTTCCCTGAAACCCGTTTACCTCTGTAGATCATCTGTTACACTCTGTTCAAATTACTCACTTTGAATGTGTCACTGAGGCTTTGGGTGGATCTCAAAACTAAAGTAAATTAGGTTTTAGAGTCTACCAATGAAAGAGACAGAACCCCCAGCACAGTGGGAGAATGTGGCCAGTGAGACAGCCAAGAGTTGGAACCATTAGCGCCCCCCCCTCCACACACACACCTCCCCCCAGCTGTGAGACAACAGCTCCCAGTGGCCGGTTGATTCCGGAAATCACTCCCTTTGGTAAACTAAGAAATGATGTCACATCCTTTTGAGACAAATGACTCAAAGATGAGGGTTTTTGTGTGGGTTCTGGCTTCTGATGTTGATTTCCACGGAGGACTTTAGTCTGAAGAGGGCAACTGCTCGAATAAGCTGCCCCCTGCTCAAGGAGACCGCTACTATTTTTCCCTTGGCTATACTCAAAGCTGTAGCAAGTGAAATTCATACCAGCAGCTTTTCCTCTAACACAAATCTGCATGGGCCAAGATAATACATCGAGGCAGCTGGAGAGAATATACAGGTTCAAGGAGTCAGTGTGACTGGAGTGAAATATGTCCAACACAAAGAGAGACTGTTTCTCTGCACCTCTTTCCCCGGGACTTTTTTTTTCTTTTTGGGTCACACCTAGTGATGCACAAGGGTTATTCCTGGCTCATGCACTCAGGAATTACTCCTGGCGGTGCTCAGGGGACCATATGGGATACTGGGAATTGCACTCGGGTCTGCCGCGTGCAAGGCAAATGCCCTACCCGCTGTGCTATCTCTCCAGCCCAGCTGAGACTCTTGACATGGGGACTCCCCTTGTTTCTAGACCATAAATCCAAGGCAGAAATTCAACAGAGGCTGGGAAGGAAGCCCAGTGTGAAATGGAGAAGGGCCTCTTCAGAAAGTCCTTTGCTTTGGAAATTATAAGGGTTGAGAAACTGGAGTCAGGTTTTGAGAACTGGAATCGTATGTTTTGAGAAAACTACATCCAAAGTATTAAATTGGGGCCAGATACACAGTTCAGCAGTTGAACACTTGCCTTGCACGTGTCAAGTCCTGAGCCTGACTCCCTCCCCCATGCCACCCCCCCCAAAATCAAAATGCTAATCTGCCCCAGGTTTTCCCTGTCTTTGTCCACTGAATCGATGGCTTTTGCCTACAGCTGAAGATACTAGCTTTTGAAGTAGTTTGTGGCGTAGTGCAAAGTTGTTTATGCCTTATAATTTAACCAGCAAGAGCTGGACTTTGAAAAAAAAAAAGCCAAGACAGGTTCAGTTTGTCCTTAAATTTGCTCCCGAATTCACTTTTTAAATTATCCCCAGGGTCAGGCCTTCTACCCAGCAGACTTGCCTTCTACACAGTGGAGCCTGATTAAATCCCTGTTCCCCATAGGGTCCCCCCAGCCCCACCAAAAGTGATCCCTAAGCACAGACAGAGCCAGGAGCAAGCCCTGAGTACAGCCAGCCCAGAAGCCCACCCAAACCAACAGAAGAAAACACAACTGCTTTCTTGACCCTCCATCTTCTTTGGCACTTCGGTGGTGGTGAGTTGTGGTAACTCTAGAGCAAAACCATAAACGTTGACACGATTGTCAACATATGACCTACACTATAATAATGAAAGAAAAAAAAATGAAAGAAAAAAATTTTCCTCCCCTGCATCCCTCCCCACACACAGTGTGGGACTGTTTTCTCAAGAGGAAACCTGTCCTTCCAGACCACCCCGGGAAACACCTCCCCGGCCTTCCTCTCTTTGAACTTGCCCGAAGCACACTCGGGCTGGGAAGAACAGAGTTCTGACCCTCAGGGTCTACTGCTGAAGGAATCGTCTAATTAACCCTGATGGGCATCAGCTTGCCTCCGAGGCCGCCCTGTCTGAGGCAGTCCGAGAGCAAGAGCCTGATCATAAGGCCAGACAGCCTTGCCTATTAGCTGACAGACCTCGGGAGAACTACAAAGAACCATCAAGTCTCAGGCTTAAAAGGAACCAAGGCTTCAGTATGTCTATTCCCACACCTCTGTGGGGGATTATGTGCTGTCTATCTGGTTTTCTACTGATAATAACTCCTCCCATTAAGTGAGCAGCTCCTAGACACGAAAGTCTATGCTAGGTGGTTGTAGGCACTACCACCACTCCCAAAAGACACATGGTCAGCTTGTCAGCATTAGCCCCACTTACAAATGGGGAACATGGTGACTCCAACTATAGATCCCAGCTTCATTCCCAATTAATTACAAATGGCCCAGAAATTGGTTGTATATTCCCATTTGCGGTGTGATTTCCTATGAGATCCTGTTCAAACCCTGCGACTGAATCATGCTTTGTTTCTGGAATGAGCAATTCTGTCTTTCTCTCCCTTCTACCCACGCCCACCCCTCTGGGTGAACTAAGCCATTGGATTCCTCTTCTAACTGCTGCTCCTCCAAGTAGTCGGACACTACAAACTGCTTTCCAAGCCTGGAAAGGCTGGACCTTCCCTATGGAGGGGTGGAAGTCCTTTCCTGATCAGTCTAGGGCTGAAACCTCTCATGTGTGAGACCCAGAGTTCAATCCCTTCTTTGTTCTATCCCACAAACCGACAACATTAACAGAAACCTGAGGCTTAATACGTGTACAGATATAGCACAAGTCACAAGTGCAATCAATATTCACCAAGTGGTGGGGCTGGAGCGATAGCAAAGCGGGTAGGGCATTTGCCTTGCATGCAGCCAACCCAGGTTCGATTCCCAGCATCCCATATGGTCCCCTGAGCACCGCCAGGGGTAATCCCTGAGGGCAGAGCCAGGAGTAACCCCTGTGCATCGCCGGGTGTGACCCAAAAAGATATTCACCAAGTGGAGACACTTAGATCAGGAAGCTTGAGCGGTACTATGCAGCCAGGGGAGAAGGGTCAAAGTACCAGAGCACACGCCTGGCATGCTGAGGCCTGGTTCCATCTCTGGCACCGCTTGGTCTGCCAGCATTGTCCAGTATTGCTGGAACTGAGCAGCATCAGGTATCTCTGGGAGTAGCCCCAGAGCCCCCTGAGCACGACATGGAAGAAACCCATCTGCCCACCAAAAAGGAAGCATTACTAGACCCCAAAGAGACTCACGGATCTGCTCCCCCAGGTCTGAACTTCACTCTGGGTTTTAGCACGTGGGCTAAGTGTGTAGTCTATTAGATTGTAGCACTGTAGCACTGTCATCCCAGTTGTTCATCGATTTGCTCGAGCAGGCACCAGTAACATCTCCATGGTGAGACTTGTTGTTACTGTTTTTGGTTTATCGAATACACCACGGGCAGCTTTCCGGGCTCTGCTGTGAGGGTGGGATACTCTCGGTAGCTTACCGGGCTCTCCGAGAGAGGTGGAGGAATCAAACCCAGGTCAGCTGCGTGCAAGGCAAACACCCTACCCGCTGTGCTATTGCTCCAGTTCAGTCTATTAGATTATAACATTATAATATTATTAGATTATATACATTATATACATATACATGTCTGCATCCTTCTGTGTCTGGGCTCCTTTGCTCAATGTTGTGGAAGTGAGTTTCGTGTCATGTTGTACAGGTCAAGTTGACTCATTGTCATTACTTAAAAAATTAAAGTGGGGGCTGGAGAAATAGTACAGCAGTTAGGGCTCTTTGCTTGCACGTGGCTGACGGAGGTTCGATCCCCAGCGTCCCACCATATGGTCGTTTCCCTGTCCCCCAACCCCCACCCCCACCCCAGCACATACACACATGCCAGGAATAATTCCTAAGTGAATAGCCAGGAGCATCCACTGAGCATGGATGGGTGTGGCACTAAAATTAAAAGAAAAGCAAACAAAACCCAAAAAACGATGGCAAAGTACATAGGCCATAAGCGTACTGTCTTAATCATTGTTAAGTCTCCAGTTTGAATGTTAGGCACCTTCACACAATTGAGCAACCACCACCCATCTCCTGAACACTTTCATATTTCCAAACTGAAACTCTGTCCTCCCTTTGAAAGACTCCCCAGCTCCCTCTTTCCCAGCCACCAGCTTCCTGCCAGCCTGTTTTCTGTCTCCATGGCAGATACTGCACATTCGTGGAATCATAACATATTTGCCTTTTTTGTGATTGACATCACTGAGTGTGTCTTTCATATTCATCTGTATTTTATCAATTGTCAGCATTTCTTTCCTTTTCAAGGCTGGGTGCGGCTCATCATACAGAGGTTATGCACTTGCCTTGTTCTGTGCCCTGAGTTAAATGTGCCGCCGCGGAGAAGACCCAGCATCCTGGGCAGATCCTGCGCCCAGCCTCACCGCGACGCTCCCACTGGGTTTATCACTTGCCTCTGAGTCAGGCTCCCCCTAGAATTATGCCTGATCCATCTTTGTTTTCCCGGAGCCTCATCCCAAATAGAAATCCCAATGAGCAGTATCTGTTCACAACCGAATGAAAACATAAGGGCTGCATCAACTCCACCCTCTTTCCTTTCTCAGCCTCAGTTTCCTCACTCATTTTGTTTGTTGGCCACACCCGGTGGTGCTCAGGGGACCACATGCAGTGCTAAAACCCCAACCAGAGTCTCACCTACTGTTACATGTCAGGCCAATTCCTTAACCTTTGTACTCTCTCTCTCTCTCTCTCTCTCTCTCTCTCTCTCTCTCTCTCTCTCTCTCTCTCTCTCTCTCTCTCCCTGTGCCCAGCTGAATTCATTATATTTTTAGTTTTGGGGGGGACATCAGCAGCAGTGCTAAGGACATTACTCCTGCCTCTGTGTCAAGGATCACTCCTGCAATGTCAGGGACCAAACTAGTCAACTGTGTGCAAGACAAAAACATCACCCACTGTACTGTCTCTCTGGCCCCGCCGTTCTTGAAACAAAGGTTTGGATAATCAGTTTCTCAAGTCCTGTCACATTAACATCTCTAACTTTATGGCAGATTTGCACTAAATCATGCCCTTCGGTGACCTATTCCAAGAATTGACTAACAAAAACACCACTCGCTGTTCAAGTTCCATTTATGTGTGCCAGATGATTATTTAATTTCATTTTATCCTCTTGGTAACCCTGTGTTGTATTTAAGATTCTGTGAGATGCTCTGGGCAAGAACACGGACTTGCAAAGTCGATTCTTAGGCGGTGGGAGAGATGCCTGCCAACAGAATTTCCCCTTTTCCAGTGGAATCTGAATGGGAAAGTTTTCCCTGGCTGTAGGCGAGTTGCAATTCCCAGCGCAATCACTAGGGGGCCACTTAACTGCACCCAGGGGACTCCGAGGAGGAAAACAACTGGGCCTCAGAGCCAGGGTCATACCAAAGCGGCCATAAACCCAATTAGGAGTTTTCTAGGATCCTTTCCAGATATCAAATAGTTCTGAGGCACGGAGTAGTCCTAAATACTCTATCACTGGCATTCGGCTTTAAATCCTACTCACGCTGTTCCCGGGGAAGTTAAAATAGCATCATCATATTTATCGTCCATCTTATGACTTCTTGATTTTGTTCTTTCTTTCCTTCTTCCTGCCTCCTCCATTAGAATTTATGACCAAGACACGATGCCAGGTTATGTTGATCCCTGGCTGAAACATGCGGATTTAAAATATTTCAAAGGACAGGAAGTATATAAGCAGATCAGACGCTCTTCAACTGGAATCTTTAAAGGAGTCTGAACTTGTGCAAAAGAACACTCTCACACATGTTTATTTATTTGGGGAGTGGGGAATTGGGGCCACACACAGTGGAGCTCGGGGTTGTTCTTAGCTCTGTGCTCAGAGGTCACTGCTGGAGGTGCTCAGGGGAGCACTGCATACACATAAGGTCAGTGCCTTAACCCCTGTGAAAGCATCTTTTGAGCACCTCTCACACATATTTAAAGAATATTTGGAGGCCTGGGAGTTCAATTGGTCAAACACATGCCCATTATTTGCTGGGCCAAGTCTGATTCCCACATCACATGGCCTCCTCCTCAGTCCCTTGGGGTTGTTGACTCCTAAAAACATTTTAAAACTCTAGAGTATCCCGCCCGCATGGCAGAGCCTGGCAAGCTCCCCATGGTGTTTTCATATGCCAAAAACAGTAACAACAAGTCTCACAATGAAGACGTTACTGGTGCCCACTGGAGCAAATCGATGAACAACGGGAAGGGACGACACGACAGTGCTACAGTGCTACAGATAATAATAAAGAGCACTAGGAAACTTTGTATTATATCAAATATAAAAATTTCTATCCTATCAAAGCTTTGCTCATATTAAAATGATGTTATATCTCCAGATACTTTCTATTAAATACATCACTGTATCACTGTCACTGTCATACCGTTGCTCATTGATTTGCTCTAGGGGGCACCAGTAATGTCTCCATTGTGAGACTTGTTCCTGTTTTAGCATTTCAAATACGCCACCGGTAGCTTGCCAGGCTCTGCTGTGCGGGGCGAGATACTCTTGGTAGCTTGCCGGGCTTTCCGAGAGGGGCGGAGGAATAGAACCCGGGTCGGCTGTGTGCAAGGCGAACGTGCTACCCGCTGTGCTATAATACATACTAATATATTTTTTTATTTATAAAAATAATAAAACAAGGGCTAGAAAGATAACACAGTGGGTACAGTGCTTGCCCTGCTCGTGGCCCACCAAGGCTCTATCCCACCCGCATGGCAGAGCCTGGCAAGCTCCCTGTGGTGTATTCACTCCATTCCCAGGAGCCCACCAGGAGTAATTCCTGAGTGCAAAGCCAGGAGTAAGCTCTGAACATTGCCAGGCATGTATTTTTAAATACATAAAAATTTAAAGTGATGTTTTTTAAAAAATATTTAATATAAGAATGACTGGTGACAGGCTGGAACAATAGCACAGCAGGTAAGGGGGCTTGCATTATACACGGTCGACCCAGGTTCAATCCCTGGCACCCCATATGGTCTCCCAAGCCCTGCCAGGAATAATTCCTAAGTGCAGAGCCCAGAGTAACTCCTGAGCATTGTCAGGTGTGACCTCAAAACAAAATCAAATAAATCATGATCCCTAACTGGTAAGAGACTTTCCACATCCTCTAACTTTGGATATCCCTGGATTTGGGCAAAGCTTTATGATTTCTTATTTAATCTTTTAAGATAATTTGGTTTCTTTTACTTTGTTCTACTTCTCAATCCTGAAGTGTCACTGGCCTTTCTACTGCAAAGGTATTTTGACCAATTCCTACCGACTTTCTCTTCACCTTTTAAATTGCAAATGTGATTACTAAACCTACATTCTATTTTTAAGATTTTTTTCTTTTGGGGTTTTGGGCCAAACCCAGTAGTGCTCGATTGTTGCTCTTGGATTGGTGCTCCAGGGTTGCTCCTGGTGGTGATCTGGGCCAGTAGACTTCTCGAAGAATCACATGAGGCCCAGAATTAAGCTCAGGGCACCTGCGTGTCAGTCAAGCACGCTCCAGCCGTTTGCCCTACCCTTCAGCTCCCAAGATTGGTTCTGAACTTGAAAACACATGTCTCTGCTTTATTTTTGTTGCCTTACCTAATCTCAAACTGCACTTTCCGTGGGATCAGAGCCCTGTACTATACTCTCTAATCTTCTTGGCAGTCCTGCGACAATCCAGTGAATGTCTTGTACTTATTCTACAGCGTTTGTCAGGCCCTGAAAGGTTAAAGGACAGAAAACCCGAGACTAAATAAATAACTCGTTTTGGTGACCACAGAGTGCAATTTCAACCTACCTGTTTGTGTTGTATAAAGATAAAATGAAATGATGAACGTGAAAGTACTTTAAAAAAAGACACAATTATGCCTCACAAATGTAATATATGGCTTGACTTCAAGTGAAACCAAGAGCGGCTGAAATAATAACTTCTTAGGAGCTACCAGATGCCTGGGGTCACGGCACTCAGGAAGGAGCTTGCAAACACATCACGAGCATTGTCTCTTTACCTCCTTGAATGCAGTTTCCTTCAAAGTGTTCTGGCCCTGATTGTGACTTACATTTTAGAAACAGAGCAATGGGGGAATGAATGCATTATCTCAGTCACCTCAAGGGCCCAACGGGCATCAGGGGACATAAATCAGTACAGAGTCTTAAAAGGGGTTAGTCTGACAGGACGGAGTGTCTGTAATGTGGCTTTTCTATTAACTTGGCCATAAAGTTGGCTATTAACTTAGCGCTTAATTGGATCCTCCTACAGGGGGGATCATAAGAGCACTCAGTCCTGCAGGCTAGAGAACATGTTGTACCTGCCGAATAGTGTTTAAGGTACTTTAAAGGTCTGATTATAATTGAGTAATGACTAAACACAACTTCATTATATCAGACTGTTGGAGGGGGTGGGCTTGGAGTCGACGCAGATTTATGACCAAAGAGCTGGGTCTGAATCCCAATTTACCAACTGCAGCTTTGGTCCTGGGTTTGAGCCTTGAAGAGTCTCTTTTTTGTGGTTGCTATTGTTTGTTTTTCCATCTATCTAAAGAGGGTAGCAGTATCTGTTCTTATTCCACAGGCTTCTAAGAACAAAGTGGGACCATGCCTAAAAGAAATGTGCTTCACAGGCTTAATCCCAATCCACATCTCAGTTAGTTACTGCAAATTACCAACATCAAGCATGACACAGGCTCAGAGAGAAGGGAAAGAATTTGCCTCGAGGGTCAATGGTAGCAGTTAGGTACAGAAGCCAAAGTCTCTATTCTTTCACAGTAGACCATCAAAACTAGGCGGGTTGTTTTGTTTGGTTGTTGTACATACTTTATAAACTAAGATTTCCACCCATGACTCATTTACATAGAATATATTACCTGGCTATAAAAGGTCATTACATTTCACTTTAAAGTAAGCTGGAAGCTGGATTTAATTACTCCGTGTGTGCCCGTGCATTTCTGAACTTCCAGCTAGAGGCATAGTTAAGCCGGTCCCTGAAGGAAAAGAGTTTTGTTTTCATTTTACATGTCAGTGCTTGGCTAAAACTTCTGTTTTTATAAGAGTCACATGAGATAATCTAAACGCAAAATCTAATTATGAGGAAGAATCTAAAACACAAACTTAAACCTTGTATAAAAGCGAAAATTTTTACTGCACCCTGAGTCTTTGTAAGATAACTTCTATTCATTTTCACAGAAATGTATATTTCAAATTCGTACTGTTTCCATTTATGTTAGGAAGAACAGTTGTGGCCTCCAGGAGAACTTTTTCTAATATTTTCTTGTTTCAATAGATCCATTTTTAAAAAGCTTTTTTAGTAAAATATATCCATTTTTCAGACAACAATGTATGAGGGAAAATAGTTTTATGGATGCGCAAAGTTCTATTTTTATTTAAAATAAGATGATTCTGAGGTCTGCTATGTACTTAAAATTGTGATCATTTGGATTAGATAGTCTCAAAACTGTGCTTACAACTCTAATCCCTGAGGACCTAGAATTCAAAATTGCTATAAGAAGAAACTAAATCAATCTTTCTTTTTCTTGTTTTTGGTTAATTTAAGATTCATTTCTTTTCCACAGGAATAAATGTAGGGGGGCATGTTCTCTCTTAGCGGGGGGCATGAAAATTCTGAGTCCCTGTGCATCTAGGTTGTGTGATTTCATAGTGTTAAGGAGAGAGAACATACAGAATTTACATTTGAAGATTAGAGCTCATGATCTTATAAAATTTAAATCTGAGATCAGGGCAGACTCTGAGTTCACCTAACTCTCACACTTTTTTAATGGGGTAGTTTCAACAGAATATGCAAAATTTACATGATTGTTTACAGAAAGGGGGGGCGTTTAGTGGGAACTGAAAGAGCCTCCAAACTTATTGTTTTAAAGCTAGAGATCTTTCCTTTTAAAGAAGGTAACGAGGTAGAGAGGGTTGGAGATAATATAGCAGGTAAGATGCTGTCTTGCATGTAGCCAAACCCAGTTCAATCCCCAGCATTGCATATGGTTCCCTGAGCCCCACCAGGATGACCCAAGCACAGCCAGGAGTAAGGCCTGAGTATGGCTGAATAGCCCAAAAACTAAACAAGCAAACAGAGAGAGAGACAGAGACAGAGAGAGACAGAGAAAGAGATAAAGAGAGACAGAGACAGAAAAGAGATTAAAAAAAAAAATGTGTCTGTTCCTTCTCATTCCCCTTGTTACTACCACAATGACTCTACCAGGCCCTTTATGAATACCAAGCCCATAACCTCGTGGGGCATGGAGAGGAAATGGAGGCAGCCCTGAGGCAGCTTTACCTGGTTGAGAACCTAGCTCAGTATTTATTCTTCTGGGTAGCAATTGGGAGTTTCTAAACATGTGCTTTATCACTACTTGAATGTTGGCTTTTTTTTTTTTCTTTTTGGGTCACACCCGGCAATGCACAGGGGTCACTCCTGGCTCTGCACTCAGGAATCACCCCTGGCAGTGCTCAGGGGACCATATGGGATGCTGGGAATCAAACCTGGGTTGGCTGCATGCAAGGCAAATGCCCTACCCGCTGTGCTATTGCTCCAGCCCTGAATGTTGGCTTTTGAGGGAGAGGTGAAACTTTCCAAGGTCTCTGTTTTCTCTGCCTATGAATCTAAGTGCCTCAGGATAGCCCACTTGTGCTCGGAGAAAGGTGTGTTGGTGCCCCGCGGGGTCTGGCCAGCCCACTGAAGTCTGAGACAGCAGGTACTCACATCTAGAAACGGAGGACAGGAAGCCTGACCTGGGAACGCAGACTTGCACTGTAGGAATTCAGTGAGTTCTTGGGTGTAAGCCTCTGACACATAGCACACACACAACAAAGAGCAGCCGCCCCCTGAGCGCGCTCAGCTCTCTTTCCTGCACTCCTCTCCTGAACCTCTTTCAGGGCGCAGTAGGGAGGTGGCAGCTAGCAGGGAAGTACCCAGAGGGCAGCCCTGCACTCAAGCTGGCTTGAACGGTCCCACTCTACCCTGGAGACATCCACCCGTGCCCTGCCAAGGAGGCAGGCAAGGTTAACAGCACTGAGCGTCTGCAGCTGGCGCCGACCCCAGTGAGATGCGGGCCAGATGCCGCAGCAGGAACAGGCAGGGGACATGCCAGCAGGGCTGGAGTTTAGCCGGGAGTTCAGTTCAGTTCAAAAGTTGGAAGTGGCCATACCAGGCAGAGGGACCCTGGGAACCACAAAGCACTTGCGGGTCAGCTCCTTGTTGGAGCCCCCATGAGACAGGCTCTCCCTTTCAGGAAATGACAGCGCGGTGGAGCAGGGTGGTGATATTCAATAACGCTCAGCGCTGGCTGACACATGTGAGTCACACGGGAAGTGAGTAATGGGAGCACATGGAAGTTTCCTCTGATTATTTGCTGAAGGAAAGGGTAAGCACAGTGACCCACAGGGTCAGCCGGTGAACCCCCCAGCAAGGGGACTGGGCCAGGGGGTGGCATAGCCAGGGGGCAGAGAAGGCCACAGGCTCCATGGCTGTGAGCTTGAGTTGAGTCCAGAGGGCTGGAGAGATATTGGGGGAGGGGGAAGGGGGAAGATGCTTGCTTGCATTCCACAGATTCCAGTTTAATCCTCAGTAGCACATGACTTCCTGGGCGCCACTAGAAGTGACCCTGAGCACAGAGCCAGGAGTATAGCCCTAGAGCATTACCAGGTGTAACCCAAACAAAGAAACGGGAAACAAAATGGAAAAAAATGGCAAAGAAATAGAGCACAATCCACATGGTGGTGACTCTTCATGCAAAATTTGGTTTGTCATCTGGGGCCCACACCCAACAATGCTCAGGGCCTTTTTCAGGCTCAGTGCTGGGGTTTCATTTCCCTGTGTGCAGGATTAAGCACAAGCTTCCTGCAGCAAGGCATACATTCTAACCCTTTGAGCTTCCACCCCAGCTCAAATGAGTTTTCATTTGAATTGGGATTTTGCCAGGCAAGTACTAAGACAGGGATCAAGAGAAGGAGTATAAAGATGGAAGTTGGGGCAAGAGGGACATGAGGACACAGCAGAGGTGCAGGGCCATGAAGGGATGGTGTTGGTGGTTTCGGGACCTACCTGGTGGTGTTGAGGAAATTGTGCAAGCAAGTCTTGGCACTACAAGTCTTGGCATTACTTGGCACTTTCATGACGATGCTTGAGTGCAGCATTGTCTTCTCATTTTATCCTCTTTATTAACACTTTTTTTCTTCCTCTTAGTAAATTTAAATGTGCTTTGCTGAAAGAGAAGGAAGGCAAGAGGAAGAAAAAAAGGAAGAAAGTGTTTCCTGCTCCTTTGGAAGTGTGTTCACCTTAGCCAGAGTTGGCCATGAGATAGTCTTGTGCTGATGTTCCTTATTTTCTCAATTCACAAAGAGTTTTCACATCTCAGACATTCTGGGGCTCTGCTGGAATTTGCTAAGTAATGCAGCAAGTGAAAAAAAAAAGGGGGTTTTGTTTGTTTTTGTTTTCTGGAGAAGCCGCAGCCTGCCCCTTATGCAGGGACCAGATTTGAACAAGCACTGAAGTCTCCTGGCTGAAGCTTCTTGTTCAGGTTCCAAAAAGAAGCGGCTTCTTGGCATGAAGACAACAGGAGCTCAGCTGCTGGGTCAGTGCGTTGTGCAGGGTCCTCTTGCTGCAAGCATCTCTGAATGGCTGCTTTCCAAAGGCAATGCTACAGCTTCTGTTTTCCGCAGACCTGAAGTTCAGACAGCCCCTTGCCCAGAATGTTGGCCCTGGTTATTTCCAAAGTGCGCAGAAAGGACAAAAAAATAATAGAATCTGCGAGTTTTTGAAATCACAAAAAGTGAAAAGGACCCACTAATGAATCCACCATCTCTGTCTTGTAGGGAGGGGCCTTGAATGGTCCCATTGTTCTTTCTTCCTGCCTCTGAACAGGACTGTTCTGAAAAGGAACTTCTGTTCATTGGAAGTGAGGACCAGTGCTCTGTCACTTCTCTGAGGGGTTTTTAAAGGTTGACCTTCTAGGGCTGCAGAGATGGGTGGGTGGATAGATGGATGGATGGATGGATGGATGGATGGATGGATGGATGGAAGGATGGATGGATGGATGGATGAGTGGATACGTAGATGGTTGAATGGAGCTCAGGAGCTATCTCTGAGTACAGAGCACAGAGTAAACCCTGAATACTGCTGGGTGTGGACCAAGCCCATACCCCCAATAGTGTCGTATAGCTTTGTAAAAAAATATGATTTTTTAAATCAAATTTTTATACTTTCTCTTTAATCAGGTTTACATGTACATATTCCCACTCGATTTCCTGTTGTTACTAAAGGGTGAATTTGGAAAGCTGACACACCTTGTTGCTATAGCAAACAAACCCGAGTATTTAATTTTTATTATCCCATTGCTACAAGAAAAATGAATCATAATGATCCAGGACTGAAGTCTTTTTATTTTTTTTATTTTTTATTTATTTTTTTTTTTGCTTTTTGGGTCACACCTGGCGATGCACAGGGGTTACTCCTGGCTCTGCACTCAGGAATTACCCCTGGCCGTGCTCAGGGGACCATATGGGATGCTGGGATTTGAACCCGGGTCGGCCGCGTGCAAGGCAAATGCCTACCCGCTGTGCTATCTCTCCAGCCCCTAGGACTGAAGTCTTTTTAAAATTTTGTTTTTATAAAGTTGTTCACAATAATTTATTGCATTCAGTATTCCAACACTAATCCCACCACCATTACACCTTCCCACCACCATTATTTTAAATTTTCCCACCACTACCCAAGCCTGCTCCAAAGGCAGATCCTAAATAATCTATTTTGTATTTCTTGTTATAAATAATCTGCTAAAAATGATCCAGAAAGGTTTCCTTAGAGGAAAGTATATGAAAATTATTGTATCTCACCTTGGAGTCATTAAGCCCTTGTATAGAGATTGCTAACATATTGTTATAAAATGAGCCTTGTGTACTAATAAATATATTGATTCTTTGCTTTTTTTGGGGGGTCACACCTCGCGATGTACTCCTGGCTCCTACACTCAGAAATTACTCCTGGAGGTGCTCAGGGGACCATATGGGATGCTGGGAATTGAACCCAGGTCGGCCGCATGCAAGGCAAACGACCTACCCACTGTGCTATCGCTCCAGCCCCTATTTTTTTTTTTATAACGATCAGTTGCCTTCTACTTTACCCCATCAAATGCTACTTCTGGTATATCAGCGGTTTAGAGTATGAAATGTCATTCCAGGAGTATTAAAATTTTAAATAGGGTGATAGATCTGGAGTGAAATTTTTAACTGGATGGTGACTTTGGGGTACAAAGAAATCTCTGAAGCTTGTTGGTCTCTTCTGATATTTATTTTGAGTCTCTGGACCATGGCCATTAATGAGCTTAAAATGACGCCAGAGTCAGTTTGTGGGCATGGCTGCCAGGATCCTGGAAAAACACGGAGATGGGGGGAGGTTTCCCATTCCTGACTCCATGCAAGTCTGGAGATGTCAGTCACAAAACCTGCATGCCTGGGTTTTTCAGCAGATTCATTCTCATGTGTGATGGGCTCATCTCGAGCCTGTGGAGATAGGGTGTGAGCATGGCGGTGATTGGGTTCTGGAGGTTTTCAGCTTCGGGGTCTCTGTTGGGGTGGTTAAAGACTGAACTTACTTTTTCTTGACTTTTTCTTTTTACAAAATCTTGTGAAAGTGCCAGAGCAATAGTACAGCAGGAATGGCATTTGCCTACTTTCAATCCATAGCATCCCTTATGGTCCCCTGAGCACTCCAGGAGTAATTTGTGAAGAGCCAGGAATAATCCCTGAGCATCATTGGGCATGACCACCCCCCAAATTTTTTTTTGGCCAAAAACACAGCCTTCTGTGAAGTGACTTGAATTCTCCCTGAGTTCAAAACCTGGGCCTTGCCTGGCACTGTGCACAGGTCGGAAGAGAAATCCAGCTTTCTCCCAAATGCCCAGGTTAACTTGTCTGAGTAACTCCTGGAGACCTTCTCCTCCATCCTGCCTCTCTGTTTCCAACTTCCCCTTACCTTTCCCCAATATCCACCTTCACGATGGAACATTGCTGTAGCAGAACCTCAGAGAGATCACAAAAGCTACAAATACCATCAGAGAAGGAATGAATGGCGCCAGGAAGTGACCTTCTGCTGAGCACATGCCTCAGAGACTGTAGGAAGACAGGGTAAAGCAGGATGAAGAGAGTGTGGGCCAGATTGCTGACAATGCCAGTGATGAGAAAGCAGGAGGGGCCAGGAATGTGGCTCAAGTAGTGGAGCATGTGCCTTGCATGCTTTAGGCCTTAAGTGTAATTCCAGTCCTGTCTACTTCCCATCCCCAGCTCAGGTGGGTAAAGTCCTGGTCCTAGGAACAACAGGGTAGGAAGGAAGGAAGGAAGGAAGGAAGGAAGGAAGGAAGGAAGGAAGGAAGGAAGGAAGGAAGGAAGGAAGGAAGGAAGGAAGGAAGGAAGAAGGAAGGAAGGAGGAAAGGGAGGGAGGGAAGGAAGGGAGGGAGGGAGGAAGGAAGGAAGGAAGGAAGGAAGGAAGGAAGGAAGGAAGGAGGAAAGGGAGGGAGGGAAGAAGGAAGGAAGGAGGAAAGGGAGGGAGGGAGGGAAGGAAGGGAGGGAAAGAGGGAGGGAGGGAGGGAAGGTGGGAGGGAGGGAAGGAAGGAAGGAAGGAAGGAAGGAAGGAAGGAAGGAAGGAAGGAAGGAAGGAAGGAAGGAAGGAAGGAAGGAAGGAAGGAAGGAGGAAAGGGAGGGAGGGAAGAAGGAAGGAAGGAGGAAAGGGAGGGAGGGAGGGAAGGAAGGGAGGGAAAGAGGGAGGGAGGGAGGGAGGGAGAGAGAGAGGGAGGGAAGGAAGGAAGGAAAGAAGGAAGGAAGGAAGGAAGGAAGGAAGGAAGGAAGGAAGGAAGGAAGGAAGGAAGGAAGGAAGGAAAGAAGGAAGGAAGGGAGGGAGGGAGGGAGGGAGGAAGGAAGGAAGGAAGGAAGGAAGGAAGGAAGGAAGGAAGGAAGGAAGGGAGGGAGGGAGGGAGGGAGGGAGGAGGAAGGAAGGAAGGAAGGAAGGAAGGAAGGAAGGAAGGAAGGAAGGAAGGAAGGAAGGAGGAAAGGGAGGGAGGGAAGAAGGAAGGAAGGAGGAAAGGGAGGGAGGGAGGAAGGAAGGAATGAAGGAAGGAAGGAAGGAAGGAAGGAAGGAAGGAAGGAAGGAAGGAAGGAAGGAAGGAAGGAAGGAAGGAAGAAGGGAGGAAGGAAGAAGGGAGGGAGAGAGGGTGAAGTCAGTAGTCAATCATTGTCCATCCTTAGCCGATGCCCAAGCCTACTTCTCAAACTAACGCTAGAGGTAGCAGTCTGGAGAGTGAGCCAAGCTTGGGGGAATTAATATTCTGTATTTTCAAGTTCCCCAGGGAACCAAACCATAGATGCAAACTCTCTGTTTCATGTTCCCAAAGTATCGCATGACTCATTCCATTCTTCCCTCTCCACCAGGCTTTTCTCCCTGCTCCCAGCCACTTGGTCTCGGGCATAGCTAACCTTCATCACTTCATGGTGAGCATGCAGATGATGTTCCCACAC
This sequence comes from Sorex araneus, assembly GCF_027595985.1. NCBI lineage: Eukaryota > Metazoa > Chordata > Mammalia > Eulipotyphla > Soricidae > Sorex > Sorex araneus. Next base: position 95,349,114 of record NC_073304.1, on the reverse strand, counting down.
AATACTGATTGAAAATCTACCAATAATCATTTCAGCCTGCTTCTGCTGATCTGAAAGCAGCTGCTTTGCGGAGGCTAGAATGCAGTGCTCTCCACACTGAGCAAGGTGCCAAACACATCCAGACACAGCCTCTGAGTAGCAGGAAGACTGGACTTGCCCTTCCATAGTTCACGGTCAGTAAATACCCCTCCTGTCAGATATTTCTTTTCTTTTTTAGGTCACACCCGGCAATGCACAGGGCTTACTCCTGGCTCTGCACTCAGGAATTACTCCTGGCAGTGCCCGGGGGACCATATGGGATGCTGGGAATCGAACCCAGGTCGGCCACATGCAAGGCAAACGCCCTACCTGCTATAGTATGGCTCCAGCTCTCATGTCAGATCTTGACACTGCTTTTATGACCTTAGTTATTGCTGCTGTTTCTTTTTCTTTCTTTTTTGTCCCCTTCAGTTTTTGGGTCACTCTCAGCAGTATTCAAGGGCTCACTCCTGGCTCTGTGCTCAGGGCTCACTCCTAGAAGGACTTGGGAGACCACACATGTATCGGGGCTAGAACCTGGGATGGTCACATACAACGCAAGCAGGAATCTTAGTGGCTGGGTGTAGGCCGTCTGGCTAACACGACGAAACAAAACAAAACAAAGTCCAGGCTCCTTGTGGGCATCAAAAGGACTCGTTGACCTCTGAGGCCTAAGCTCACTTGCAGATTCTAAGGCTACATCTCTATTCATATTTGTCCAAGCAAGTTCGACAGCATTCCCACCTCTGTTTCTAGGTCAGTGTGTAAGGGGAAACTCAAAGAAGGAAAGTCTTTCTCCTGAAGGGCCAAACCCTTTTACTTCTTATTGGAAGTAAGGAGACTGGGTGAGAAAACCCCTTTCATAGTTACCTTCCTGGTTATAGGTATCACATGGCCAGGATGGAGACGAACAAATCCTTTGTCAGGAAAACGTTTTAGTGTTCACGACAGAAGAGCAAACCCAGGAGAGCCGATGTGGCACTTAGACAATCCCAACTTGAAAATAACTAGTACCCTGTGTCCTCTAACGTGGGGTTATCTTTTTGTTTGTATGGAGAAAGTAAAGAGCATCAAATTACATCCTATGTACATATCAGTGGTCAAATGATATGTCCTAAAAACAGCCCATCTTATTTCCCTTGATTTTTGGAGGAGGCAATCAAGAGTCATTTTTGGGAGTGCAAATATGCTCCTTGCATTATGTCCACACTTCATTTCTTGGCACGAAGCTTTACTGTTCTTGAATGAATAGGTTTATAACTTAATTATTTCTGTTTCTTTTGTTATAACTCCCATCTAAATTTGGAAGGATAATGAATACAGGATGATCTCACTCAGATGTGAGGAAAACAAAGTCAGAGGAGAAACACAGAGTCCAAGAGGATAAAACCTTTAGATTCTGAGCATAAAACTTCAGTTATAGGGTGCTGGGGGAGGGGCTGTGGGGGTGGTGGAGTGATTTGGGCACTTTGAAGGAAGGTGGGGTGCGGTCACGATCACTCCACCTTAATTATCGATTTCTCGATCAGACTCAGTAACCTCTCCATATGTCCTTTCCCTGAGATCTTAGAAGTCTCTCTCGACTCGGCCCTCCCAATGATGTTGCACTGGAGGCTCTTTCAGGGTCAGGGGAATGGGATCCAGCTTGTTACTGGCTTTAGCATATGGATACACCATGGGAAGCTTACAAGGCTGTCCCATGTGGGCAGGAAGCTCTCAGTAGCTTGCTAGTTTCTCCCAGAGGGAAAAGTAGGTTATAAGAAATGGCGCGGCCACAGCACTTCTGGGAGCTCGCTTTTAAGTCTCTGGATGTTGGTCATTGATGGGATTACACACACCTGGGTTCCTCTGCCGGTACCTTCATGCATGAGGCCTGTCCGAACGTGTGGAGAGGGGCATCGAGCATGGCTGTAGCTAGGTTCTGGTGGTCTTTGGCCGCTGGGAGCTCTGCTCAGGGTGGGGAGGGAAGCTGGAGCCCATCCCCTCTGAGGGGCCCCGGGGAAGACAGCCAGGCGTGCGAGCAAGAGACTCTAATGGGGTGGGGTAACATTAAGAAAATAAAAATTTAGACACAGTTTACACTCTTGGGAACCAAATAAAAAATTTTAAGGGGATAAAGTGGTAGTACAGTGGGTAAGGTGTTTGCCTTGCAAATGGTGCTGTATTCAATTGCTGGCATCCTACGGTCCCCTGAGCATCATCAGGAGTAATTCCAGAGTGCAGAGTCAGAAGTAACCCCTGAGCATCGCCAGGTGTGCCCCCCTCAAAAAAAATTTTTTTAGGCTGGAGCAATAGTACGGTGGGTAGGGCACTTGCCTTGTATGGGTCGACATGGATTCAGTCCCCTTTATCACATATAGCAATGATAGTACAGTGGGTAAGGCGTTTGCCTTACACACGGAACTGGGTTCAATTCCTGCCATCCCATGATCCCCTGAGCTCCAGGAGTGATCTCTGAGCCCAGAACCCGAATTAATCCTGAGCACTGCCTCGTATGGCCCCAAAATAAAATAAAACAAACAACACCCCCCCCAAATTTTCATCAAGGATTTTATAGAAGAAATGTATTTAAAACAATAGAGATCCTAAAAAATAGAATAGAGGCCATAACTTCTGGTTGGTCTAAAGCCGTCTCCTCTTATTTCAAGCATAGAGAAAGAGCACACAGTGAAAATTTAAAAAACATAGATTCACTGGAAAACAAGAGAGGGACATCCCTAGATGCCAAAACTGAGGCAGAAATGAAACGTCACCCCCAAAAGATTGGGAAACAGCCAACCCATGAGGACCTTTTGCATAAATCAGAAAATGACACCCCCCCTAGCAGCAGATTTCACCACAGGGGTGCAAGGCTCAGAGAGTGGAAAGGCCTGGATCTTATAAGCTTCCCAGGCGCACCCAACCCCCTGCATTCTCTTTTAGTGATCAGCTGTGTCCCAGGGGGTCAGGACAATGGGCACAGAACCTCCATTGTTCAGAGGGGGTTAAATTAGAAACAGGTCCTTGAGACTGAAGGCTGGAGTTTAATCTAACCCTCTTTCCTTCCCTTTGTTATTGCGACAGCTGGGGGGTGGCACATTTGAGGAGGGCTGTGTACACTTTGGTTTGCACGTAGGGATGGACGGTGCTGCCTCACGTGTACAGGGCAATTGCCCCAACACTGAACTAGCCTCAGCCCCTTGAAGGGTGGGGCTTACATGCATATCTGAGGACAGTTCACCAAAGCTTAATCTCTCAAAAGGCTGGGATTCAATTCAGCCTGGCTCACAAAAGTATTGTTCTCCATATACTCAATACATTGAGAACAAAGAATCCAGCCAAGGAATGAATGGATAAACAAGGGGGTAGCAGGCAGAGATCAACAGTAGGGGGCTGTTCAGCTTTAAGAAGGAACGATGGGTAGCTGGAGGGATAGTACAGTGGGGAGGGCATTTGCCTTGCACACAGCCGACCCGGGTTCAATTCCTGGTGTCCTATATGGTTCCCTGAGCACTGCCAGGAATAATTCCTTTGTGCAGAGCCAGGAGTAATCCTTGAGTGAGCATCTCCAGTGTGACCAAAAAAAGCATGCGTGTGGGGTGGGGTGGGGGGAAGAGAGAGAGAGAGAGAGAGAGAGAGAGAGAGAGAGAGAGAGAGAGAGAGAGAGAGAGAGAGAGAGAGAATTCCTTATATGTATATGGGGGTGGTGGGAATCAGCCTAGAGCCTCATGTATGTATGTGAAGGAAGGACATTCTGACACAGGCTTGAGGACTTATGCTAAGTGAAACAAATTATGCACTAAAGGACAGATGCTGTGTGACCTTGCTTATCAGGTACCTAACGTAGTCCAGTTCATTGAGAAAGTAAAATGGTAATTTCTTGGAGCTGAGGGGAGGGAGGAATGGAATGCTCTCTCTTGGACATGGGACTTCGCTTTGGAATCGTGAAAGGTCTCAGGAGCCATGAACAGTAGCCAAGGGTGGCACAGCAATGGAAACACAGTGACACAGAGCTGTACACTTAAAAATTATTTCAAGGGGGGCTGGAGCAATAGCTCAGAGAGGAGGGGACTTACCTGGTACAAGGCCAACCTGTCTTTGATTCCCAGCATCCCATATGGTCCCCTGAGCACCACCAGGAGTAATTCCTTAGTGCAGAGTAAGCCCTCAGCACTGGTGGGTGTGGCCCCAAAACAAACAAACAAAAAAATCGATTTTGTTGGTAAAATGGTTTTGTTGGGTCTTTGGGTGAGTGCCACACCTCGAAGTACTCAGGACTGACTCCTCACTCTGCACTCAGGGGTCACTGCCGGCAGGGATTGGGGGACCATATGTGGTGCCTGGGCTTAAACCTGGATCAGCCACATGCAAGTCAAGCATCCTACCTGCTGTGCCTCTCGAGTCCCTTGATGGTAGAAAGTTATGTGTATTTTACCGCAACGCAATAAAGAAAAACCATATAAAGATAAATATAAAATGTAAAAAATATCATAACAGAAAAAAAGAGGGGAAAACCATGGGCTGGGAAGGAACTGGTTGGCAGAGTGCAAACTCTGAGTTCCATCCTGGGCATAATCCTCAACCCTCTCACCCCCCACCCTTCTCCTCTCCATCCTCCTCCCCACCTCACCCCACATAACCAGGTGTGGTCCTGATGGGCCCCAAATATCACTTCCTGAGACTCTTTGCAAATGCAAACTTTGCCTTGCATTCTACTAACCCAGGTTTGAATCCCTGTCACCACTATGGTTCCCTGAGCTCTGTCAGGGCTCACTCCTGAACACAATGCAGTAACAGCCCGTTAGCACTGCCTGGTGTGACTCCCTCCCCCCCACCCACCATAGCCAATTCATTAAAATGTTTAATACCAAAATAACCCTTTGAATTAACAGGAAGAATTTTTCTACTGTGACTCTCATTTCTCTGTTTTCAAAGAGGCCTTGGCAGTGTTTACATCTCAGTTGATTTGACACTAGCATTTGGAATATGGCGAACAAGATGATTTTCTATCTGAGATTTCCCTCTGCATGCTATCCCACCAAGTTCAGGCACCTGGGTCTTACTTCATTAGCATGGGGAGAATGATGGATATGTTTCTCATGATCAGTAGTGACACTAGTGGAAAGTCAAAGCAATATTTGCATTGGCAAGATAGAACCCTGCTGTCTGCTGGAAAGCAACTCAGGTGGGTGGGGGATCGTTCTCTAGTATTGCAAGATGAAAATACGCAGTGTGGTGTGAGAAACTTTTACTGCATTAGGGGATGGGCTGGTGGTCCCTTGCCCCTTCAAATATCTAACTTGGTTAGTACCACCTTCTAGCCCCTGGTACATGTAAATTCCTTATTTGGAGATCGGGTCTTTGCAGAAGCTAGTTGAGAATCTTGGAGCGAGGTCATCCTAGTTTTAGAGGGAGCCCTGAATCCCATGGCTGAGACCTGATTAGAGACAAGAGATTTTTGAAACACAAGCGAGTCCCAGGGGAAAAACTCTACGAAGACGGAAGTAAAGCTGGATGTAGACTTCTACGAGCTAAGGAATGTCCGAGGGTAGCCAGCTGCCCCCAGAAGGTCAGAGAGAGGCATGAGCAGATTCTCCCTCTGAGTCACCAAACGGAACCAACCCAGGAAATATCTTGATTTGAAATTTATGTTCTCAAGAGCTATAAGAGAATTCAGTTCTGTGGAGGCCACTCCATTTGTTGTCATTTGTTATGGTGACCCTAGGAAACAAATACAGCGGCACGGGATGGATTCTCAAGAGGCACTCTGATTAATTAAAAGAAATGACTCTGAGCAGATTCTCAGATGACCTCCACCTGGTCACTCATTCTTTTCATTTGCTCATTAATAAAATATCCATTATTATGTACTTGACTGAAATATGTCTGGACACTCACTTCAGCAGCACTTACACACCCACAGAGAAGAGGATCATAGACTTCATGCAAGCAAGACAGATTCATGAATCACTCAATATTTTTATAAACTTAATAAAACAAAAATAAAAGTTTAGACTACAAGACCCAATTAGTGGTAACCAGAAGCCAAGGGCCAGGGGATGGACGAATCCAGTAAAAGGCATCAATTATATGCTGAGGGACAGAATTAGATTTTCAGTGGTGAGCACAGTTTGGTATATAGACATGTCGACTTATAACAAGGCTCATCTGAAACCCATATGAGATGAAAATGCAATCTGACTTCAGTTAAAAAAATTACATTACATTACATTAAATAACTGGAACCTTTTAGGTTCTTTGACACATTCTTTTCCAAGCTAAAGTTAGTCACCACTGACCCGGTTAGTGAGCAAAAGTACTGTAGCTATTTTGTATTTCATTTTGAAAGAGCTGCTATTTTTTGGGTTTTTCAAAAATTACCTTTGTCTTCTAACAAGTGGTCATGATAAGAAGGGAAATGAATTTTTTTCTGTTTTCTCAGAATTTCATCTAAGGACACAAAGCTGAAGACAAAGGGCAGTAAGTGTTCCCACACTGGCAGGAAAGGTGCTAAATATATCCTTGCAGGAGTTACAAAAAGAGAAAACTTTTTTTTGTTCTGTTTTGTTTTGTTTTGAAGCCACACCCAGCAAAGCTCAGGGGTTACTCCTGCCTCTGCACCCTGGAATTATTCCCAGTGGTGCTTCAGGAGACCGTATGGGATGCTGGGGATTGAACCTGGGTCAGCCACATGTAAGGCAAAAGCCCTAGCCCCTGTGCAATCACTTGGGACCCGACAAAATGAGAAAACTTTTATCCCCACCTAACATGCATGTGAGAAAATAGGTTATCAGAAAAGGAGTCTTTGAGGGGAATTTGAAGAAGCAGAAAATGTTGAGATGTTTCTTCATCGGGACAGACCTGAAGAGCTGTGTTAAGTTTGCACAACTACAGGGGGCAGCACTCACCCATGGTAATTAAGGTTGTGTTTTGTTTCGTTTTTATAGTATTATAACAATTTCCCAGCAGGTGGCAGTAAAGTATCTTGAGAAGCATGGCCCTTTTTCAAATGTCACACAAAGCCATGTGGGCTAGCACCAGCTAATCCTCTATTGCCCCGACAACGTCACTCAACGCAACAGTTCCAAGAGAATCTTCTGGAATGGTGAGGTTGCCTGTGATGAGAAAGGCTTGCTTCCCGTCCCCTGAATGTCCCCTGCTAAGTTATAGAATCTCTTGGCCTATGCGAGGCTACTTACTCTCTGGGGAGAGTTGCAGGAGCCAGAGCCCAGGGCCCGCTCTCTGCCTGAGCATCTGAAGGCAATTGACCACCTGAAGTGAATGTGTCACAGGACAAGGAGCTGGCGTCAGAACAGGCAGCAGGATCCCTCACACTTAGTAAGGACAGATTGCACGAAGCTTGGAGGCAGCCAACCCCAAGACGTCTGAAGGAACTTTGAGGGAACCCGCCCCTGAGGGACAGTAAACCTTCCCTGGAAAGGGGGAAGGATGATATGGACAAATAGAGGCAGAAAAGGTGAAGAGAAATAATCAAAGATGACCCAGGAAAGGCTCTTTCCAAGGAATCAGTTATCCACAGTCAAACATGGTTGCTTTTTTTATTTTTTAATTTAAAATTTTTTTTTCTTTTTGGGTCACACCTGGCAGTGCACAGGGGTTACTCCTGGCTTTGACTCAGGAATTGGGATGCTGGGAATCAAACCTGACGCGGCATCGTGCAAGGCAAATGCTCTACCCATTGTGCTATCGCTCCAGCCCCATGGTTGGTTTTAAAAAATTATTTATACATATGATCTCTCTATATATATCTATATCTTACATACTCCATGTGCCTCAGCACATGACAATCCTTGAGCTTCATTGAACCTTTTTTTTTTTTTTTTTGCTTTTTGGGTCACACCCGGCGATGCTCAGGGGTTACTCCTGGCTCTGCACTCAGGAATTACTCCTGGTGGTGCTCAGGGGACCATATGGGATGCTGGAAATCGAACCCAGGTCAGCCGCATGCAAGGCAAATGCCCTACCCACTGTGCTATTGCTCCAGCCCCTCATTGAACCTCACTGAGCCTCAGCACGGACTCCATCCCCAGCAACACACGGGTCCCTGAGCACCACGGCAGCAACGCTGAACAAAGCTCTGGGACTACCGCTGAACACTGCTGGGCGTGGCCTAAAATCAAATATATGTCATACAGTCAGGTATTTTGAGAGACCCATATTCACATGACTTTTATTACAGTATATTATATAATTGTTGCATGCTGTTATTATAACTATTGCTAATTTTCTCACTTTGCCTATTTTATAAGTTCAACTTTATCATAGGTATGGAAAAAAACCAAACATTGTTTATACAGGGTCTGGTATGATTTGTGATTTTCTGGCATCCGTAAGCATCTTGAAATAGATCCCCTGAGGATAAGGAGGGATTATTGTGTTAAATGGTGCAGACACTTTGGAAAACAGTCAGAAGCCCCTCAAAAGCTCAAATATAGACTATCATACTACCCAATAGTTCTGCTTCTAGGTAGTCAAGATAAATGGAAATATATGTGCATAAAAAGCTTGCTCACGGGGCTGGAAAAAAAGGAAAAAAAAAGCTTGTTCACAAAATGCTCATATCAACATTTTATATAATTTTTTTGAAAAACAAGAATAGACTCAGAGAGACAGTACAAGAGATAAGGCACTTGCCTTGCATGCTTCAGACCCTGGTTTGAATCCCATATATTAGATATTATAAAATGTATGCCACCTTTTATTGATCTGGTCACTTTAGTGGATATTTGAGTCATTATTATTGTTTGGGAACTACAACCTGGCAGCTGTAGGATTAGCCTCTGTGAGTTGCTATTCCTGGCTCTGTTCTCAAGGGTGAACCCTAGTGGTGCTATGTCAGGGGACCATATGTTGAATCCCACTGGGATTTGAACCAGGGTCTGTCGCATGCAATGTGGGCTACTATTCAACCATAAAAAGGAACAAGGCATTGATATACAGGACAAGATATATGAACAGGATATATAGGATAGGATATATGAAACTTGAAAGTACTATGCTATATAAAGAAAGTCAGTCACCGAAGCCCACGTTATGCTACTCCATGTATATGAATTGTCTAGGCTAGAGCGATAGAACAGGGGGTAGGCAGCCTACCTTGTGTATGTCTGACCCAGATTCAATTTCCAGTACTCCATATGGTCTCCCGAGCACTGCCATGAGTGATCCCTGAGCACAGAGTTAGAAGCATACCTTGAGAAGCATTGGGTGTACCCCTCACTCCACATCCCCGCCCCCCCAAAAAAATATATATATACGGCACAGACAAATCTATAGAGCTAGAAAGCAGGTTAGTGATCACTGTGGAAATAGGAATGGTGGGGCTGGAGCAATAGCGTAGCACGTAGGGGTTTGTCTTGCACACGGTCGACCCGGGTTCGATTCCCAGCATCCCATATGGTCCCCTGAGCACCGCCAGGAGTAATTCCTGAGTGCATGAGCCAGGAGTGACCTCTGTGCATCGCCGGGTGTGACCCCCCACAAAGAAAAGATAGTCAGCAATGGCAATCTCATTGGGTTGGAGTTGGGGTGGGGGGCACCCAAATGCTTCAAAACTCTGTAGGTGATCTGAACATGCAGAAAAACCTGAGAACCGCTGATGTGAAAGAACCATGGTTACCCTGCCAGGGACTAGTTGAAACAAGGACAGATGTAATACTCTGGCCAACGAGATGTAAGATGTTTGCCTGGGGCTGCCTTTCATAAGAGTTCTGGAAAAAAGAAACCTTCTCTTCTTTCAACTGTCATGCCTGGAATTGCAATCCCAGTCTTGCAGCCAGAAAAGGTGGCTATCTAGGACCAAGCGGACGCATGAGGCAGTGCCGCTGAGATTCTGGGACCTGGATGATGTCGCTGAGGGACCAAGGAGCCAGCCCTAGAGCTGCCTGCAGTCTTCTTTCTCATGCTATGAGATACAGTGCCTTTTCTTTCAAACCTCTCTGAGCTATGTCCTCCATTCCTTGAAGACCAAAGCAGCCTGACATATCAAGGAAGCTTTAAGGGAGAAGGGAAGGGGGCCAGCAGACAAAAAAGAATGAGGGACTGGTGGAGGGATCCAGGCACTCTACGGTGGGCATGGTGTAGCAGCACTGTGTCAAACAAGAATACTGGTGTGATTGTAAAAAATAAATAAATAATGAAAAATAGAACAAAAGGGAACAGACAAAAGAGTCTAGTGTTTTAAATGCCAAATACAGGGAATCAATAGTTATAGAAGAAAAAATAGGTTTCTACCCAGCTGAAGAAATGCACTAGCATTGATTGTTGGTGAAAATAGACCTAATCATCCAATATAGTTTCTAGGAACTGTGAGCATCATCTAAATTGAAATTAATTTGAATTAAATAAAATATAAAATGTAAGTGCTCAGTAACCTGGTCCGCATTTTTACTCACTGATCGCCGCAGGATGGGGCTACCAGAAATTAATTCCAACATCACAGAACGCCTTAATGAATAGCACTCATTAAAGTGATCTCTCACTAAAGTAAAGAGCGTCTGACTCTTAAAGAAAGTCCTTGGGATCCCCAGGTCAAATCTGTATCTTTTTCTGTGAACTTTTCTCTCCTGGAAGTCTTTTAGGAATAGAGGATAGTGTTCAAGTCACACCTGGAGATGTTCAGGAGTTACTCCTGGCTCTGCACTCAGAAATTACTCCTGGGGGGCTGGAGTGATAGCACAGCGGGTAGGGCGTTTGCCTTGCACGAGGCCGACCCGGGTTCGATTCCCAGCATCCCATATGGTCCCCTGAGCATGGCCAGGGGTAATTCCTGAGTGCAGAGCCAGAAGTGACCTGAGCATCGCTGGGTGTGATCAAAAAAAAAAAAAAAAGAAATTATTCCTGGAGGAGATAAAGGGACCATATGGGATGCCAAGAATCTAACCTAGGACCGGTGCATGCAAGGCAAATGCTCTACCCATTATACTATCGCTCTGGCCCCTGCAAGTCTAATCTTTGAGGAGTAATTTCTAAGATATAAACACAAGGTGTCCCTTATTCTTTCTGCACTGGACTGTTTCCATGTGTCCTCAGCTTCCACCTTCCTACCACTCTGGAGCCCAGGAAGATCACCAATGTCTCCCTTCTCATGTCTCCTTGGTGTCAATGGAAGCAGGAGGCAAGAGAGAAGTCAGGATACTTTGTCCTGTGTTCAACTGGAAGGATTGTTTTGTTTCTGTTGCTTTGCTTCCCAGATCGGCTGTGTGCAAGGCAAAGCCCTACCCGCTGTGCTATCGCTCCAACCCAGGTTCGATTCCTCTGTCCCTCTCAGAGAGCCTGGCAAGCTACTGAGAGTATCCCACCTGCACGGCAGAGCCTGGCAAACTCCCCATGGTGTATTTGATATGCCAAAAGCAGTAACAATAAGTCTCACAATGGAGACGTTATTGGTGCCTGCTCGAGCAAATTGATGAACAATGGGATGATAGTGCTACAGTGCTACAGTGCTTTGCTTCATCTGAGATTGTAACTCTGCTCAGGCAGCCCTCTTCCTTCTCCCCTGTATCTCCACACTCCATCTGTGTCTCCACATCCTCCCTCCTGGCGTGTGAAAGCTGAGTGGTACAGACAGGCTGCCCTGACAATCTTGGGGTTCTGCACTCTCCCTGGGGAGCTTTCTATGCCATGTTCACACCTCCTTAAACAGTCCCTTTATGAGCTCTCCATGGATAATACTACAATTGGAGAGTACAAAACAACACTAGCTGACTTTCTTCACAGTCATGGACATGCTCATCAATTTGCTCGAGCAGGCACCAGTAACATCTCCATTGTGAGACTTGTTGTTACTGTTTTTGGCATATCGAATATGCCACGGGGAGCTTTCCAGGCTCTGCCGAGTGGGCGAGATACTCTCGGTAGCTTGCCGGGCTCTCTGAGAGAGACAGAGGAATCAAACCCGGGTCGGCTACATGCAAGGCAAACGCCCTACCTGCTGTGCTATCGCTCCAGCCCAACTGACTTTCTTATGTTTATTAATTTATAGACATAAATTAAGTAGAACATCTACGAAGGATAATCAACCTGCAGCTCAATTTCCTTTAGAGCTAGTCCTTTCCCAAAACAAGGAATTTTTATTTCTACAATCTGGATGTTCTCAAGAATTGCTGAGATGGTTGATTATCCTATTGATAAGTGTCATTGAATACATTTTTCCATGTGCTAGTCTTAAATTTTTTTGTGGAACTATTCATCGCAAGTGATAAGGATCTGAAAGTTTCTTAGTTATTTGTGGCGTAAAGAAAATATCAAAATTGTTTTTACATATCCAGCATTGCCTGGGGGCTACTCCTGGCCTGAGGCTGGGGCTGGGGATGAGGGTGCTACTGATTGTGCTCAGGGACCCATGCAACGTTGGGATCACACATGGACTTTCTGCACACAAAGCATGCAGTCTGTTGAGCTATCTCCCCAGGCCTCAAATTTGGTTGGTTTGATTTGGGGGGTAGGGGAATTGGCTCACACCTCTGGATGCTCAGGGCTTACCCCTAACTATGCCCTCAGGGATCACTCCTGACAGGGGCCCAGAAACCCGTCTTCAAATTTATTAGAAAGGTTCCTGTAGAAGTGATTTCAGTCCATACAAACTGTATCTTCTTGGGTGCTAACTCCTAGCTAAAAGATAAATATCTTCAATCTCACTCATATGTGAAGTATAAAAGCAAAAGAATAGACAACGGTCAATGGAACAAATCCTGGGGTGGGGCCAGAGCGATAGTACAGTGTGTGAGTAATTTGCCTTGCACACAGTCAATCTGGGTTCGATCCCCGATATCTCATATTGTTCCCCCAAGCACCACCGGAAGTAGTTCCTGAATGCAGAGCCAGAAGTAACCCTTGCACATCGCTGGGTGTGATCCCTCCCTCAAAAAAAAAAAAAACTTAAAAAAAAGTGCTGTAGTCTGAATAGAGTTTGCCAACTGGCAGCAGTGGGTATGGGATGGAGGAACTGGTAGCAAGGGACCTAGGGAGAGTGGAGGAGAGATATTAGCACATGGCAGTGGAGGACCTGTGATAATCCTGCAAGCCTAAAACATAAATATTAAAACTATTGTAAACCATAATAAGTGAAATTAAAAGTTTAAATAAATAAGATAAGTATCCTTTAAAATCGGCATTATGCTTGCTTGGGGCACCTCTGAGATGCGGAGCAGAGTTTTGAGTCCAGGGTCTAGGCAGGAGCTGAACTGAGTTGAATTACAACTTTGGCACTGAAGGTGAACCTGGTGCTAAACAGGATGTAGAGTATCTCTTTAAGGACATAGGATGACACCCCCAACTCTCTGCCTCTTCCTAGCACTGAAGGCTACTGTCAACTCAGAAGATGGAGCCACATTTCTGGGTGGGACTTCCCTTAGGTAAAACAGTTTGATTCTCCACTCTGGGATCCTTTCTTTTGAATCCCCATTCCCACTCCCCTCCCTCCCTCCCTCTCTCTCTCTCTCTCTCTCTCTCTCTCTCTCTCTCTCTCTCTCTCTCTCTCTCTCTCTCACACACACACACACACACACACACACACACACACACACACACCCCTCACTCTCCAAATAGGGGTTTTCTGGGATATTTCCTGAATCTTCTGTTTGAAAATTTTTGAGCCTTCTGCTCCCTAACCAACCAGATCAACAGATGTCTGTATCAGAGGTCCTGTTCAGAGAGATGAGTGGAAATCTATAGGAGCTAAAAGCCCCTTTAAGGAGATAAACATTTATGGGATATTAAAAAAAAGAAACAGTATTAGACACATATCCAAAGGACAGTAGAAACAAGGGCCAGGAGGACTGATTCATGGTTGGAAGCTTGCCATACGTTGGCAGCATGCGGGGGGAGGGCAGTCTGTATAGAGAAGGGGATCACTGTTACAATGATGGTTGGAAATGATCATTCTGGACAAGAGCTGGGTGCTGAAAGCAGGCAAAGGGATACACACGATAACCTTTCAGTACCTGTATGGCAAAACCACACACCTGGACTCCGCGCCAGGCTGTTTTCATTCGGGGCGCCCCAGAGGGGGGGCAGGTGAGAACCCTCCATGCCCCAGGGGACCCAGCCTCAGCAGCCACTCCACTACCCAACCGCTGCCATGCTCCAGGCCGCTTTCCAGACACATTATAAGGCACTTCCTACCCATTTTCCACAATTACCACACCATATATTTTTTTTGGGGGGGTCACACCCAGCAATGCTCAGGAGTTCCTCCTGGCTCTGCACTCAGGAATCACCCCTGGCCGTGCTCAGGGGACCATATGGGATGCTGGGATTTGAACCCGGGTCGGCCGCATGCAAGGCAAACGCCCTACCCGCTGTGCTATCGCTCCAGCCCCACCACACCATATTTGATGGAGTTCAGACAGTAGGCAACAAATCATATATATATGTGTGTGTATATATGTGTGCACACACACACACACACACACACACACACACACACACACACACATACCTCTCAGAGATCCCGGCAAGCTACCGAGAGTATCTCGCCTGCAAGGGCAGAGCCTGGCAAGCTACCCGTGGCGTATTCGATATGCCCAAAACAGTAACGATAGGTCTCATTACCCTGACCCTGAAAGAGCCTCCAATCATTGGGAAAGAAGAGTAAGGAAAGGCTGCCAAAATCTCAGGGCAGGAAGGAATACAGTCGTTAACTGGAGCCCGCTCGAGTAAATGAACGAGCAATGGGATGACAGTGATACAGTGATGGCAAAATAATAATACCCAGAAGGAAAGAAAAGAGAGAGAGAGAGAGAGAGAGAGAGAGAGAGAGACAGACAGACAGAGACAGAGACAGAGAGAGAAGAGAGAGAGAAAGAAGAAAAGTGCCTGCCATAATAGGCAGGTTGGTGGATACTAGTGGTGGGAAATGTACACTGATTAAGGACCTGGTGTTCAAACATTGTGGAACTGAAACCCAATCATGTAAAATGTTGTAACTGTGTACTTCACAATGATTTAATTTTAAAAAATTAAAAATAAACAAAAAGGCCAAAGAGATAGTGCAACAGGTAGGGTGTTTGTCTTGCATGCGGCCAACCCGGGTTTGATCCCTGAACACCCCAGGAGTAATTCCTGAGTGCAGAGCTAGGAGTAACCCCTGGGCATCCCATAAATGTTTATCTCTTTAAAAAGCCAAAAAAAAAAAAAAGAGTAGAAAGAAAAAGAAAAAAATTAAAGTATTCAGAACCTCAAAATAAAACAAATAAAGGAGCTGGAGTGGTAGCACAGTGGGTAGGGCATTTGCCTTGCATGCGGCCGACCTGGGTGCAATTCCCAGAATCCCATATGGTCCTCTAAGCACTGCCAGAGAGTAATTCCTGAGTGCAGAGCCAGGAGTAATGCCTGAGCATCGCCGGGTGTGACCCAAAAAGCAAAAAGCAAAAATAAAATAAAACAAATAAAGAAGCAACTATGCGGTGGAAAGGGGAAAATGTGGGGGGCTGGAGAGAGAGCACAACAGGTGCTTGCCTTGCATGCTGCTGACCCGGGTTCCATCCCCAGCACCACATTTGGTTCTCTTAGTCCTGCCAAAACTGATCTCTGAGCAGAGAGCCAGAAGTAAGTCCTGAGCACCACTGAGTGTGCCCTTCGCCTGCCCAAAAATAAAATAAAATTAAATTTAAAAAAGGCCTTCCCAGAAACTTAACAAGCCTTAACTTTCCTCACACTTCAGCTGACCTCACACATGGCGGTTCGTGCCCTGAGTGCCCATGAGGGTCACCTGAGAAGCTTCCCAGTTCCAGACAATTGAGTCAGACAAGCTGGGGTCTGAGGTCTCCTGGGTGGTTATTTTTGAAAAGTCTGCAAGTGCTTCTAACAGACAGGGCTGACGATCTCAGCCATGCACTTAAGCACCTGAGAGCATATGCCAGCGACAAGCATCTCCCCTGCATAAGCAGAAACCGTGGGTCTACTGCACTTCTCTCTGTTTCCCACCACAGAAGAAAAACAACCAACCAACCGAGACTCACGCCACTCAGCGTGGCACCCGCTGGCTGACACAGCGCATTCCTGACAACCATTATCCTTCTGAATCATTCTCAGCTTTGTTTGTTTTTTCCCAGTGAGCCCTATCTTCCTGGCACAGTGGGTGCTGGGAGCAGCTGTCATAGCTGCTAGACACAGGGCACCTGGATGCGAACCCCACTCTGCCCCTGGAACAAGATGGGAGGCAGTGAGGCTTGTCATTCAGCATTTCTGAGGCTTTAGAAAATTGGGGCCACCTGTACTGTGTGGCCTACCTACTTCACCAACTGACAAGAAGATCAAATGAAATGTGAAAGAATCATAAGCCAGAAGTCGCCATGTCATGCTCACAACACAGTCCTTCCTGTTTTTCTCTAGGGAATCACCTGGGCCTTGGCCTTTTATGTCTCAAAGGACACCTTGCAGAGCAAAATCACAACTATAATGAGCTGGATTCATAGTGTTTATAGAAGATCCAGTTGAAAAACTGAGATCTTGCTACATGACATGCAGAACTGTCTCAGTGATACATTGTTGGATGGGGAAAAAAAGAAAGCCTGAATTGGGGGCTGGAGCAATAGCACAGAGGGTAAGGCATTTGCCTTGCATGTGACTGACCTGGCTTCGATTCCCAGCATCCCATATGGTCCCCTGAGCACCGCCAGGAGTAATTCCTGAGTGCAAAGCCAGGAGTAACCCCTGTGCATCTCCAGATGTTACCCAAAAAGCAAAAAAAAAAAAAAGTCTGAAAAGCCTGAATTGTAGCAAATATGCAAGGTCTGATCTCACTTCAAAATTATTTAAGGATGTAGTTGTTAGTGCATGAAAAAAGTCCTGAGGATATATATCTTCCACCATTAACACCAAGATGGATTGGGAGGGAGACTTTTTTTGGCTCTTTCTGTCATACTTCAATAGTTTCATGATAAGTGTCTATTATTTCCATGATTCCATGTTTAAAGATAGATTAAAATGTGAATTGAAAGGAAAGAGCCAGAGAGGGTATGATGGCCATAGATAAGTAACACAGCCGAGAAAATGCCTTAAAATTGTTTCAGTGCCTGGATCCAGACAAATCACGCTCCAAGGTAAGGAATGCTTCCAGATTCTGGCAGTTTGGGGTCTATTTTCAATAATCTGATGAATTAAGGGAAGCTAAGAGGTAGCAGAAGGCTGAAATTTTCCAAGTGTTCTGATTTTCAGAAAACATACCTTCTGGAAATGGCAACATACAAAGTTGAGACTGCTCAGGAGCCGTCTAAAGAAATTGCTAAGCTGTCTGTGAATATTACGCTACCCCTGGCTTCTTTAGTTGCTGTTGTTAGGTAAGGAGCCTCCCCAACAGTGCTCAGGGGCCACCAGGGGCCTGCTGCAGAGTATATGAGTTTCCAGGGATTGAACTCAGAGATTCCCTATGTCTATCTCTAGCTTCCGTAGGAAACTCCGCAGTGTTTCCAAAAATGGTTGCACCCATTTCCATTCTCACCAATAATTCACAGGAGTTCCTTTCTCTCCACCCCCTCTCCACCCTCTCCAGTGCATGCTCTTGCTTGCTACTTTTGAGGTCACCATTCTCAATGGTAATGGTTGGTATCTCATGATGATATTAATTTCCCTTTCTATAATGATGAGCATTTTTTTCTTTTTTGGGTCATACCCGGTGATGCTCAGGGGTTATTTCTGGCTCATGCACTCAGGAATTACTCGTGGCAGAGCTCGGGGGACCATATGGGATGCTGGGAATCTAACCTGGGTTGGCCACATGCAAGGCAAACGCCCTACTCACTGTGCTATCACTCCAGCCCCTATTCATTCTTTTTTTTTTTTCCATTTTCATCTACTGTTTTCCCTTTCAGGGTCACACTCATCTACTGTTGTTCCCTGCTCTGCGCTCTGGGGTCTGAGCAATGCTGGGATTGAGCCTGAGACTCTGGAGTGCAAAGCACATTCTCCAGCCCTTTGGGCTATTTCTCTGGCCCTAGCTATGAATTCTTGGTAGTTTTCAACACTTCAAACATCTCCTTATTCTGCCTGAAGTTTGTTCAATGGGGTTTTTCATTAAGTCCATAGACTTTTTTTTTTTTTTTTGCTTTTTGGGTCACACCCAGCAATGCTCAAGGGTTACTCCTGGTTTTGCACTCAGGAATTACTCCTGGCGGTGCTCGGGGGACCATATGGGATGCTGGGAATCGAACCCGGGTCGACCGTGTGCAAGGCAAATGCCCTACCCACTGTGCTATCGCTCCAGCCCCAAGTCCATAGACTTTTGACTAGACTACCATATTATGTGACTCTGGGCGAGGGTTGTCCACCAAAATCCATGGAAACAGCCCCACTGGGGCTGTGCAGTGAACATATGTAACCATAGGCCACTCTGTTTGTTGCCTTGAAAATTGTGCTCCATGTATCTTGTTTAAGAAACCCTCCACCATTATAAGACAAGGGCATTTTCCTTGTATTTGTTTGTTTTTGGCTTTGGGAGCCACACCCAGCTGCGTTCTGGGCTTCCTCATGGCATTGTGCTTAGGTATTGCGCCTGAGAGTTCAAGAGACCCTTTGTAGTTCATGGTGCGGAATCAGGATTGGCCGTGCACAAGATGGGTGCTTGAACCCCTGTACTATTTTTATGGCCCATAATGTTTTCACAATTGAAAGGGCACCTTCTGGAAATGTTACCAGAGAGAGAGACATAACACTTTTTTGTTACCAGAGAGAGAGACATAACACTTTATTGTTATCTCTGTCTGATTTATTTTACTTGTTCTCCTGGTTTATTCACGTTCTCGCAAGCATTCCTTTTTGTATAACTAAATTTCTATATTGATTTTCTTTTGTTTTTTAAAAATTAATTAATTTTAAGTTTTTATTTGTGGCACCAGGACTTACAATACTGTTAATGATAAGATTTCATGGAATGTAAGTTTCCAATGATGGTACATTTTAAAGAAGCCATACAATGCCTCCAACATAGATTTTAGTCAAAAAGAATTATGAAAGACACAAATCAGTCCTGTTGGATTTTGTGGGTTTGGACAGCAATGTTATTCTAATTATGTTTTGGATAGGTAAATGTTAAAATTTGCATCACGAAGTGCGCATTAACAAATGCAAAGGGGAAGGCAAACTGAAGCTTGCCTATTGGCAGGCGATCCTGTTTTTAGCCTAAATATTTGCTGGAGTTCTTACTATAGATAAATAAGCTAGATATGAATAATAAAGAACGGGTATTAATTGCTACGATCACAAGATAATGTTGAGGTGTAGGATTCTATCATTCTGAAACCTCGTTTTTGGCACAGCCCCCGCTTATTCTGAAAAGTTGACAAGACTCCATTCCCTATCAGATCAAATCTGTCAGTAGAGACACCTATAAAATGGTTCTATTCAATTCCCCGTATTTTGTCTCCACAGCAGATGGTAGTCCACAGAGACGGGAGCTATGTCTGACACTTGTACCTCCCCATCAGCATTCTGACACCTAGCAAGGAGGAGGAGCACATGTGTGCAACCCTAAGTTTGACCCTCGGGCGACACCACATGGCTCTTTGGATGCCATAGGTAGAGTGTGGCTTGAGAACCCCAGAACTAGGTCAAATAGTATTGCAAGTCCCCTAGCACCCCTAGAGGTGCCCCTGTTATTTAAAAAAAAAAAAAGGAGGCTGTAGATATAGTACAATGGGTTGGGTACATGCAAAGCAAGCACACAAAACAAAACAAGCAAACAAAACAACATTTGTAGCATGAAGCAAAGAGGACACTGAGTTTCTGGGGGCTTTTTTCGTTTGTTTTGAGGACACACCCTGCAGTGCCTAAGGATGACTCTCAGCTCTGTGCTCAGGGGACCATGTGGTGCTAAGGAACAAATCCAGGGACACTGATTTTCTTGAGAGAGGTAGAGTTTTTTAAGCAACTCGAATAAGTGTTCTGTGCTTAGCAGAAAAATGACTGAAATTCATTTGGACGACTCTGTTCACCATAAAGTAACTCACCTGACCTCAGACAAAGAAAAATGCTCATGGCAGAAGCAAGTAGAAAATAACATGTTTGAAATGAGATATCAAATGATAAGTTACTTCAAGTTGAGGTAAGCCTTCGAACTGCTAATATGCCCGTTACCACCACAGAAATACAGGTTTACAGTAATAAGTATTGTATCTTTCTTCGAACCCTTTAATTCAAGAAAGAAGTTGAAAGGTCATAAAAAGGCAGAGGTGATAGTTCAGACTCACTTCAGACCAAGTTTAGGATATTTAAAGCTTGAAGTCATTTATTCCTAATGAATACAAGGAATTTCATCTAACTTCAGGTGTTAACACTAAAATTTATTACAATGAAATCTAAATTAAAACCTGACCCATCTTTTTAGTCAGCCCCTACTTTCCAGCTTAATTATGACTGTGTGCATGTATAATTTTCATTTTTAAGAGTTTGGGATACTTGTCAGACAAGTCTGGGCATTATGTTAAGAACACCAAATATTTTTGATCCATCATATGACATTCAAATATTTGCAGAGGCAAGAATTTGTCTTTTGAGGCTTGCTCTTCAAGCCCATGTCCTTCTTGAACACATAACTTGCTTTCTTGTCTCTGTATATTTGCTTGCTTTTTTCCATGCCAGAGAAGTCCTTTTCCTCTCCTGAACATGTACTTCCTCTACTCTCACATCTTTCTAAGCAAGTTTCATTCAACAAAAACTCTCTTGCTTCACTGAAACAAACAAACAAACAAACAAACAAACAATAATTTTTCTTTTGGGGTAGGTGAGATAGTACAGTGAGTAAGCTATAGTTAAGTGTGACCCTGAAACAAAAACAAACAAAAAGAATTAATCTTTTGACATTACATCTGCCATTAACTAGAAACACATGCCCCAAGGCAGCATTAAAAATTTTACACTGCAAGGGCTGGATCGATAGCACAGCGGGTAGGGCGTTTGCCTTGCACATGGCCGACCCGGGGTTTGAGTCCCAGCATCCCTATATGGTCCCCCAAGCACTGCCAGGAATAATTCCTGAGTGCATGAGCCAGGAGTAACCCCTGTGCGTCGCTGGGTGTGACCCAAAAAGCCAAAAAAAAAAAAAAAAGAAAGAAAAAATTTTTACACTGTAAAACATTCATCTCTGGGGGCTGGAGCAGGTAGGCACCGCAGATAGGGTGCTTGCCTTGCATGTGGCCGACCTGGGTTCAATCCAGGCATCCCATCCCATATGATCCCCTAAGTACCGCCAGGATTAATTTCTGATTTCAGAGCCAGGAGTAACTCCTGAGCATTGCCAGATAGGTGTATCAAAAAAAAAAAAAGCGAGATGGGGGAGATAAATAGAAAATAAAATAACAATTACATGATAGTAGAAGCACACAAGATTATTAGTTTGGTATTTATAGATAAGTTGAAATGGAAAATGCATCTGAGGATCAAGAAATGTCTTAGGTTAATCACTCTGTACTGTTTATTCCTGCTAGTTACAGCCTCCAATCCCCACTCCCCCCCAAAAAAAACAACCTTGGGGAAATAAAAGCTAATTTTCATATTAAATTGTTGTTATTATTATTATTACTATTGAGTAGGGATTGGGTCACACATCATGGTGCTCAGTGACTATATCAGACTCTGCACTCAAGAGTTACTCCCCTCTTGACCCGGGTCAAATTGGAGTTGGCCGCATGCAGGGTAAATGATTTAACCCCTGTATTCTCTGCCCAGGTCCCTCAGACCAGAATTAAGGCAATGAATTATCTCTTAGAGAAACTGATGAGCTTAAAAACCTGTTAATCTCATTTTTTTTTTTTTTTTTTTTTTTTTTTTTTTTTTTTGCTTTTTGGGTCACACCCGGCAATGCACAGGGGTCATTCCTGGCTCATGCACTCAGGAATTACCCCTGGCGGTGCTCAGGGGGACCATATGGGATGCTGGGATTCGAACCCGGGTCGGCCGCGTGCAAGGCAAACGCCCTACCCGCTGTGCTATCTCTCCAGCCCCCTGTTAATCTCATTTTATAGTCTATGATTAAACAGCTGTTCGTTTTTAAGTAAGAAAATATTAGGATAAGTACTGGACATATGCAAAGTAAGCACACAAAACAAAAAAAGGTTAACAAAACAACATTTGTAGCATGAAGCAAAGAGGACACTGAGTTTCTTGGGTTTTTTTTGTTTGTCTCAACTTGCCACATTGAAGTTGTAGGCTGGTCTATGGCACATGCAAATTTACATGTGTATACTCAAAGCTCACTACATGTTCTCAGAAATAATTTGTGGAAATCAAAGGAATACAAACTAAAATTTAGAGTAACAAACTAAACTAAAAACTACACACTACAGTTTAGAGTAACAATTCTATATATATAAAATTAGCACAGAGGGAAAAATCAGCACGTGAGTTTGTAGTGAAATTCATGTTCGTTCAACTCATATTGATAAATTCCTACAATCCTACAATGTAGAAAGTGATTTGGCAACACCAGTTACAAATACCATGTTTATTTTGTGAGCCCACTCAAGCCATTTTGGGTGCTAATGCTTTAAAAGTATTTCAAGAAAATAAAAGTTGTGGACATGAAGTTATTTGTATGTCAGGGACAAGTGACTATATATCTATCAGTCATTCCCTTTTAAATTTCAAACTATGCTAAATAATGGTTTACTAAATTATAATAACATAGTGTATAGGAATAAACATAGTTCCAAAACTTGAGAGACTCAAAATATGAGGCATTGTCACCATCAAATGTCTCAATTTCGATTTTCACACTCTGTTTTTAAGAAGGTACTCTTTAACTCTGCTGTTTCTCTTCCTATTACTACGAAACAATTTTTTTTAGATAGCCCAAGTTCAAGTGCATTTAAAGGCCAAGAATATAACTAAGTGAAAACATGCATGTCCAGAGTGAGTGAGCCCTGGATCCCATCTCTCACACCACAAAACAAGACAACAAAGCAGATGAGCTCTTTCCTCTCCCAGTTGGTAATATGCACAATGTATTTTTTATTTTTAGCAGGAAATACTGTTTAAAGGTTGATTCAGGGAAATTATACAGTAGTTCTTCAGGAAAAAATCAAACATAGAAGTAGCATATGATCCAGCAATTCCAAGTCTAAATAGTCTAAGGAAGTATTTAGAAGTCTAAAGGAAGTATTTAGAAATAGTCAAATTTAAAGACAGAAAGAAAAGTTTTCTAAGGGGTGAGGGATAGTGGGAATAGGAAGTTTGGTTAATAAGTGTTATGTTTCAGTTCAAGAAGATAAGAATGTTCCAGAACTGGGTGGTGGTAATGATTCACAATAATGTGATATACATTACAAATACCTTTTACCCTAAATATATATAAGTACTTTATATCACTGAATTATGCATTAAAATGCTTAAAATATATTTACATTTATTCACCACATATACACATATATAAATCACTGCAATTTTTTTTTTTTGAGGGGGGAGGCCACACCTGACAGTTCTCAGGTGCTCCTGGCTCTGAGCTCAGGGATCACTCCTGGCGAGCTTAGGGAAAGATAATCACTGCAATTTTAAAAAAGGAAAACGGGGGATAAAGAGAATTGGGTAAGTTGCTTGCTTACATTGCACATGCTGACGCGGGTTCAATCCCTGACACCTCATATGGTCCCTGGAACCCTGCCAGGACTAACTCCTAAGTGCAAACCAGGAGTAACTCCTGACCATCGCTGGGTGTGGCCAGAGAGAGAGAGAGAGAGAGAGAGGGAAAGAGGAGAGGGAGGGGGGAGGGAGGGAAAAAGGGAGGGAAGAAGGAAGGAAGGAAGGAAGGAAGGAAGGAAGGAAGGAAGGAAGGAAGGAAGGAAGGAAGGAAGGAAGGAAGGAAGGAAGGAAGGAAGGAAGGAAGGAAGGAAGGAAGGAAGGAAGGAAGGAAATCTGTTCACAAAACTGCTTTTAGAATATTGGTCATTAGAAGCAATCTTATCTGATACTGTTTTAGCTCTTTATGTGTGACATTGAACCATGGCTAGTGGTTCTCAGAGTGGGGCCAGGTGCCTTGGAAGTCTCCAATTAAACTGATTTCTTTTTTTTTTTTTTTTTTTTTTTTTTTTTTTTTTTTTTTTTTTGCTTTTTGGGTCACACCTGGCGATGCACAGGGGTTACTCCTGGCTCTGCACTCAGGAATTACCCCTGGCTGTGCTCAGGGGACCATATGGGATGCTGGGATTTGAACCTGGGTCGGCCGCGTGCAAGGCAAACGCCCTACCCGCTGTGCTATCTCTCCAGCCCCTAAACTGATTTCTTAATACTAAGATGTCACTCACTCGCAGTGTTCTTCTTTTCGTTGTTTCCTTGGCCAAGGATGCACAAGCTTGGCTGTGGTGTTTGGTGGAGAATCACGCTCTAGGTCAAGGTCTGATCCATCTTTTAGCTGCAGTGCTCACCAAGGTTTGCTCATGTTAGCTGTGGTGCTGTGCTGGACACTGGGTCTGCAATCTGAGTCCTTCCTGCAGTCTCCTCGTTCACAGCTTTTTCAGTTTTTACTTTGGCTCTCTCGGGAGTGACTATAGTATTTTGCATAGGTCCTTTGACATACATCATGAGGGGCTGAATATAGAAGCAGACTTGAGAATGCACCTGTTTTCTGCCAAGCAGTCATTGTAGAAATTTGCATTAATGTGAAACAGTGTCACTCTTCTCTCAGAGAGCTGGGGGCTGCTCCCAGCTGTGTTCTTAGAGGTCACTCGAAGTGCTGATTTGGGGCAACATGCAATGTCCAGGGATCAGGAATAAAATCGGGACTACCCTCATGCAGGCTTGCGTTTAATCCAGTGAGCTGTCTCTCCGGCTGCACATATAGTTGTTTTTCATATGATTTGGCATTTATGACAGCATGTAATGGAGGTTTTTTCCTTTTTTTAATATAAAAACATATTTTAAATGTCTCCATTTTTATTCTAATGTACCATCTAACAAATTATATAATTCATACCTCAAAATGTTATTTGAGGTCCTTGATGTTTAAGAATAAGGGCCTGAGGGGCTGGAGCGATAGCACAGTGAGTAGGGCATTTGCCTTGCAGGCGGCTGACCCGGGTTCAATTCCCAGCATCCCATATGGTCCCCTGAGCACCGCCAGGAGTAATCCCTGAGTGCATGAGCCAGTAATAACTCCTGTGCATCACCGAGTGTGACCCAACCCAAAAAGCAAAAAAAAGAAAAGAAAAAGAATAAGGGCCTGAGAGATAGTACAGCAGAGGCACTTGCCTTGCATGCAGACAACCTGGGTTCAATCACTGGCATGCCATGTGGTCCCTCAAGCACTGCAGGAGTAATTCCTGAGTGTAGAGCCAAAAGTGCCCCTGAACATCACTGGATGTAACACAAAAACAAAACAACAAGAAAACAAAACAATAAAACAAAAACAATAAAAATTTTAAAATTTTGGAGGCCAAAAATATTTAGAGCTGCTTATTCATTTCTAGGGGATCGGACTAAACCCACTAAGAAACTAGCAAACTGTTATTTCTATTCTAAAATTCTATCCATTACCTCAGGGTAACCAAGGACTAGTCAACCCCTTCTGAGTTCAGATAACCTGAAATTGCCTGTGAACATAAACAGTTGTGTCAAATGTGGGTTAAATAACACTTGCTGATAAATAATTCTGAATCTGCAAACTGGTGGGACTGACTTCATTGCAACCGGATCCGAATTTATGCCTTCACATAGACGATGGTAATTGAATATCCCAACATAAATTAAGGGTTTGGAAGAAATGCGCTTTTAAATTGTGCATCTTATCTACTCTGTGGTCACTTAAATATAACCCACTAACTATAGAGTTCTTATTCTACTTAGACGTGCAATTTAAAACCCATTATCCAGCAGTATAATTCGCAAAGACTGTATAAAGACTAGTTATATAATTTCATCAGAAATATAGTCATAGTTTAAGATAGGTCACTTGCTCTTCTCTTCGATCTGTTTAATAAGAAAATGTTACTGACAAATAGAAATATGAAACGTCTCAACTGTTTTTCTTTGAAACATATCAGGTCTTATCAAATGACCTACTGATGTAGTGGTTAATAACATTCTCTTTGGAGACAGATGAAACTGCATTCCAATCTGGCCCCAATATTTAGCAGTAATGTGATTTCAAGCAAACCTTCCTTAAATCTCAGTTAACCTATCAATAAAATAGATACGTTAATACCTTTATTCAATGGATTGAATGAAAAGTAAGTGCACAGATTTTTTAAAAATTATCCCAAAGGCCAGAGAGACAGTACACTGGTTGCCTTGCATGCAGCCAACCAAGGTTCAATCCCCGGCACCACATATGATCCCCTGATTCCTACCAGGAGTGATCCCTGAGCACAGAACCAGGAGTAACTCCTGAGCACTGGATGTGCCCCATGACAAAGCAAAAGAATACATACACAAACCCAAACTCAAGAAGGGGATTTTATAGGGAAGGAACAAGGAAGAAAGGGTGGGCTGCAGACTCATGGGAGCCAGAACCAGCAATAAAATTCCCTCAAGGCCTGGTTTCCTGAAGCACACTCCATCTTATCTACAAATCTAAACAAAATAAAGGCTAGACTTTATGTTGAAATGTAAACTAAGATATTTTCTTTCTAGATCCTAAATGAAGCAATGGCAACTTTTACAAGTTATGGTATCTTGAAGATTCAGTGAAATTTTGTGAGATTTCTACTAGGAGTACCCCAAAAAGCTCCCAAAGGGCACCCCTCATCACTGTACTTATCACACTGTCTTGTGATATGCTCCCCTGCTCCCTGCACCCCCCCCCAGCCTTCAGCCATAACATGCTTATCACCTGGCATTTGTTAGCAAGACAACATGCATGGGCTTGAGCTAAGCGTGTTCACCACTCACACTGTGATTCCTGCAAAAGCATAGCTAAAGGGAGTCTATTTCTCTTTTCTGGGAATCCACCAGTCTTTAATTATATAGCGTCAGTGTTACTCATACTTGTTTCAAGATTCTGAATCTCATCACCCAACTACGCATCTCAAGATAAGAACTGTCTGAGCTGGAGACGGTCAATGTGGGTGACACAGCACAGACTTCATGATCAGATGTCTAAAGGTTTGCAATTTTTCACACAGGATAAGGAAATAGGAGCCTATCCCTATTGGTGTGATTTCCTTAAAATCTTGGCTAAGGGTGTTCTATTATACGTTAGGGCCCTTCTCACAACCAAACATCACCCAGCACCTCTTCCTCCATCACTACAGGCTGTTAGAAACCTTTTTGCTGTTTGCCAAGAGTCACACCTCCAAGGAGAGAAGTACAACATATATCCAAGAACAGTCTCTGGCAGAGTTGATTCTCTCAGAGCACCACTCATTATCTCTCTGATCTGTTTCCATTAGCTCTATGCCCCAGCAAACCCTTTCTAGTTGCTTTGCTTTCAATGAAGCAGCTGCATATTTGCAGAAATCCAGGGTTGTGACTGACACGTACCCGCACAGGAAAAGCCCCGCTCCTTGGCCTGCAGACTGGATACTCGCTGAGGTGCCATTTATGCTTTTGAGCCCCCAAGGCTGCCCTAGGCTGTGACCTCAGGGGGATGCAATTTTGCTTCTCTTTTAAGGGTGTCCGAGAGGAAGTTGGGATCTGGACATAATAATATCTAGGTTTCGACACCCAAATCAGAAATTGTTAATTTTACGTGTCCACAATTTAAAGTTTGATAGTAAATTCATGTTCTTCACACTGGCCATGCAGTTTTGAAACCTCACAAGCAGTATAAAACTGTCCAGAGAACCATCTAAAGACAGTGGGGTCTTTCTGCCCTGAGCAGGGTACCAGACGGAAGGAACTAAGAAAAGGCAAACAGCAAGAATGCCCCCCCAAAGGATCTGGAGCCATAGTACAGTGGATAGGGCCTTGCACACAGCTGATTCAGGTTTGATCCCTGGCATCACATATGGTTCCCCCGAGCACCGCCAGGAGTAATTCCTGGGTGCAGAACTAGTAGTAACCCCTGAGCATTGCCAGGTGTGACCCAAAAAGCCAAAAATAAACAAACAAAACAACAACAACAACAAACCCTCTCCAAATAGTATTTTATAATTTATTTATTTAAGGGTAGGGCGTTTGCCTTGCACATGGCCAACCTGGGTTCCGTTCCTCCGCCCCTCTGAGAGCCCGGCAAGCTACCGAGAATATCTCACCCACACGGCGAGCCTGGCAAGCTACCCGTGGCGTATTCAATATGCCAAACACAATAACAACAAGTCTCACAATGGAGACGTTAGTGGAGCCTGCTCGAGCAAATCGATGAGCAAGAGAATGATAGTGATTTATTTATTTTGCTTTGCCAGAGAGCTAACCTAGAGCTTCAAATATAAGAGGCTGTCCTATTCTACTGAATCCCACCCTCTCCTTCAACCCTATTTTATTTACAAGTATACTATTCAGCTAATTATAGTATTGACAATAGCTGGCTTCCTTCCTTCCTCCCTTCCTTCCTTCCTTCCTCCCTCCCTTCCTTCCTTCCTTCCTTCCTTCCTTCCTTCCTTCCTTCCTTCCTTCCTTCCTTCCTTCCTTCCTACCTTCCTTTCTTTTCTTTTTCTTTTTCTTTTTTCCTTTTTGACTTTTGGGATCACACTCGGCAATGCTCAGGGGAAACTCCCTGCTCTGCACTCCTGCCGGTTCTTGGGGGACCATATGGGATGCCAGAGATAAAACTCCAGTCCGCTGCATGCAAGGCAAACAATGGCTGATTTTTTTTTAACTGAACATCTTAGAGGCTTTGGGGGGCAAAAACATTGTAAATGAGCTGACCAATTCCCGGATGTCATTCAACATGATAATGATGATGATGGTTAGTGCTGGGGATTGAACCTAGACCTGATGCATGCAAGGCATGCACTTCACCACAGAGCCATGTCTACAGGGCCCACATTTTGATAAAATGTTACTACATAACACAAATGTGTCTTTAAACAGTTCCTAGTTCTTTTTCTCTCTGCTGTCGCTGTAGTGTACTGTGTCCATCCTCAGAGCTGGAATTGTTACTCAAGGTTATCATCTCAGCAGGAAGGATAACCTGGTTTGAAGGGAAAACTGTAATCTGAAGCAACATTTTTTCCCCTGACCCCTTCCTTCCAAGTTATCAAGTTCCCACATTTATTCCTTAATTCCTTTAAAGCTCTGAGGGGTGGCAGACGTGAGCGTGGAAGTTACAGAGAGTCTGGATCTTAAAGTGAGATTGAAGGTTTGTTCTTCTTTTATGGCCTTCAGCAAGTTGTTTAATCTTTCTGAAACGTCAGTTTCATTTCCTCCGTGAGACTGTAGTAAAGAGACTAATGAGATCTTCTGCATGCGGTGGGGTGACGGTTGGAGATGTTCATCTGTGTCTCGCTCAGGCTCTGGCAGGTATTTCTGCCTCCCCCTGCATGGAAAGTGGCCAAGGCGGGGCCCAGGGCGTGGCTCCTTAGCCTTTGTGCTGCAGGGCTTGAGGGAAGCACAGTCTCAGCACAGCCTTCCTTCCAAGCTTGCAGCAAGACGGCTGAATTGCCCAAGTGACAGAGACACCAAGGTGGAAATAAAGCCATGCAGGAGCCATTTCTTTTTTGGGGGGAAGGAGATGCATTGAAGAGAGAGCCAGGGATATGTACTCTCTTTCTCACAGGACTTGGATCCAGGGTGTCTGGCGGGACTGACTTACAGCAACTGCCCCTGAGAGGGCAGAACGGGGAGACAGTGCCTTGCCAGGCTCTGTGCAACAAATCCCTGGCCCAGGCTTGGCCGGCAAAGTGAGTAGAATCACTCACCTGCAAGGCCAGTACTGTTCTGCAGATTTGAGCAAGAGAAGCTTCTGTGCCGGTTCCCACACTTCAGAATGCTCTGCCCTGGTCCTCAAAGGCTATCTCCTCCACGTGAGGCAAGAGGTTCTGAGAGGCAAATGTACACTCCAGGCCTTATCCTGTTTATTTTTAATTTAATTTTATTTTTTTGCTTTTTGGGTCATACCTGGCAATGCACAGTGGTCACTCCTGGCTCTGCACTCAGGAATTACCCCTGGAGGTGCTCAGGGGACCATATGGGATGCTGGGAATCGAACCCGGGTCGGCCGCACGCAAGGCAAACGCCCTACCCGCTGTGCTATCATTCCAGCGCACCTTATCCTGTTTATACAAGGCTCCACACACCTGAGAACCCAGGATTCCCAGCCCAAATTACATTGATCAGCTTCAAGGCCCCACAACGAGCTTTTTTCTCCAGCGTGCATCCCATATGTGCCTACCCTAATGGAAAGACATCTAGCACGCTGACGCCAGCGCGTCCCACCGATGGCTCAATTAACACAAATGTGCTTTAATTAACACAAACGTGCTCTAATTAACACAAATCGCAGGACCAGCATTAATGTGTTACAATGCTACTTTTGGAATTACAAAACTAAAGATGCTAAGAAAGGCTGGAGTGAGTGTTGGGGTGGGGAATGATGAGGCGGACTAGAACTAACATTTAAGATTTTGGTGGAGCATCTTGGGCACTTTAGTGGCGGTGAGATGAGGTAACCATAGGCATTAAAACCATAAATGCAAACACTGCTATAAACATGTGACTATGGCGAGAAAGTGCAGTGGGCAGAATACTTCCCCTGCATGAAACAGACTCAGGTTTGACCCCTGGCATCCCATACGGTTCCCTGAGCCTGCCAGAAGTGATCCCTGAGTACAGAGCCAGGAGTAAGCCCTGAGGAGCCCTGGGGGTGGCCCCCCCAAACAAACTCAGGCCTGCCATATGCCATAGGGGTAAAGCACCTGATTTTGTGCTGTCATTTATTACGTGTCTCGTAAGCTCATTTTTGTTAAACTATTATATATATTATTATATATATTATACTATATATACTATTATATATTATATATATAACATAGCGGGTAGAACGTTTGCCTTGCATGCAGCCAACCCGGGTTTGATTACTCCGTCCCTCTTAGAGAGCCCAGCAAGCTACCAAGAGTATCCCGCCCTCATGGCAGAGCCTGGCAAGCTCCCCGTGGCATATTCGATATGCCAAAAACAGTAACAACAAGTCTCGCAATGGAGACTTACTGATGCCTGCTCAAGCAAATTGATGAACAACAGGACAACAGTGCTACAGTGCTATATATATGTAGTAGATATAAATGAGTATTATATATATATATATATATATATCTATGCAACACTCATTTATGTCTACTTTGTCAAAGAAGACTAGAGTGCCCTGTTGATTTTAATAAATTGTTCTAGAACTTGCAGCACTGCCAGGCCAAGACTATTAAGCGCTTTACGTGCCTTGCTGCTAGGTTTCCTTACTTCCTCATTGAGTAAATCCTCATTGTCATACTTTCTGAGCTCTTTATTGCCAGAAATTCTGATCTCATCTTCTCACAGAGCTCCCTGTCTATTTAACACTCAGAGTCTCTTGGAGCCTGTATGTTAAGATGATTCTGTTTCTGAGTTCCTTCTCCACATGTGTGTAACTTTGCTCTCTTCACCCTAGAATGGGTCACTGGTCATGCTCACATGCCTGCCTCCTCTCCCTTTCTGGATACAATCCAAAAGCAGATACCCACTTCCCTAGGCTTATCACCACCCTTTGATCTCCGGGCCAGGAAGTGATACTCCCACTATTACCGCTTAAAACACTTCATTCCAGGAAGTTACAGAAGAGGATGTCCATCAAAAAAGAGAACCTCCTTTCTTGACACGAAGAACTGTCTACTTATTCATTTTTTAAATTGGTTGTTTTGGATTTGGAGCCACACCCAGCGCTCACAGGGCTTATTCTTGGCTCTGTGCTCAGGGATCACTCCTGACAGGCTTGGGAGACCCTATGTGGTGCTGGTCATTGAATCCATGTCAGCCATGTGCAAGGGAAACACCCTACCCACTGTACTATCTCTCTGGCTCTCACCCTACTTTCTTTTTTTTGGGGGGGGTCACACCTGGCTCTGCACTCAGGAATTACCCCTGGCAGTGCTCAGGGGACCATATGGGATGCTGGGAATTGAACCCAGGTCAGGAACATGCAAGGCAAATGCCCTACCCGCTGTGCTATCGCTCCAGCTCCTCTCACCCTACTTTCAAATGAGCACATTAACCTGCCCCCATTCCATGAATGTTGGGGGAAGACAAGAGACTTCCTGCATTAGAGACAGAGTTCATTACGCACAGCTACAGCAACGTAGGAGGAACTGCATTACTTAATCCATTTCTTCAAAGACCCATTTTCTGCAAGACAGTGTAACTAGCTCCAACTAACACCTCATCATAAAGATCTTTGAGTTTAGGGAAACTGAATTCTTTTGGTTGTCTCTGCAGAGTTCTTATGGTTTTATTGAACACACGTGAAACTCATACAGGGAACTGTCTATTCACCTTTTTCCCTGGCATTGGCTGGCATTGATGTTGGTGACTCAAAGTCAGCAGGGCTGCTCTTTCCAAGCGGGAATTTGCTTGGGGGAAATACAGAGGACAGCCTCAGCAGTCTTTGAGGGCACATCAGCAAGACTCTCAGCTTTTTGACATAGAAACCACTGAAAACAGATTTTTTACTTTCCTTTGACAGCCATAACCAACAATGGCACTTGAATTGACCTCACTCCCCATTGAGAGGGTGTTTGGGCTTCTGCCTGCCATGTTCCATTTGATATATCAGTGAGCTTGGTGCTGGCTGAACTTCTTTTTGATGATCTTAACGTCAAAAGGGGTCAGAGGGCAGCCATGATGCCATGATGTCAGCAGGATACCATCTGCTCTGGTCTTTGAGAATGAACAGCTAGCATACCAGCCCTCAGACCCAGAAGGACATTATCATGATCTTTGAAGTACCCTTGAAAAGGTCAACAGGAATAGATGCACATGAGTTGGAAAATAGGTATTGTATATATTTTACAAATTATATTTTAAAAAGAGCTATTTTTAGAGGTTAGAGACTTAGTACTTGCTTTGCCTGTGTCCGACTCCAGTTCAATCCCGGCATCCCAAATAGTGCCACAAGTACTTCCAGGGGGCACTCATAAGCATAGAGCCAGCAATAACCTCTGCAAATTGCCAGGTTTGACCCAACCACCCCACCCCAGCCCCCAAAAAAGAATAGTTTTAAATTTGTTTGCTTGGAGGCTACAACCAGAGCAGTGCTTAGTTATTCCTGGCTCTACGCTCAGAAATTACTCCTGGTGGGGCTCAGTGAACCCTATAGGATGACGGGGTCAGAATCTGGGTCAGCTGCATGCAATGTAAGCACCCTACCCAATGCACAATCTTTCTACCCCTCCTTCCCATAATAGTTTTATTTATTTATTTATTTATTTATTTATTTAAATTTTTTATTGAATCACCATGTGAAAAGTTACAAAGCTTTCAGGCTTAAGTCTCAGTCATACAATGATCGAACACCCATCCCTTCACCAGTGTACATGTTCCACCACCAAGAACCCCTGTATACCTCCCATCCCACCCCTGCCCCCCGCCTCTGTGGCTGATGATTTTCACTTTACTTTCTCTTTTCTTTGATTACATTCAATATTTCAACAGGAAACTCACTATTATTATTTGGAATTTTCCCCCAACAATCAGACCTGCCAAAAAAGGCATCATTTGATAATTTGTTTTCCATTGCTGAGAATGAAGAGCATATGGTTTTGGATTTCTGATATTTTAGAAATTAAGTCCAGAGAAATCGCATCATTGCAAGCTCATATCTCTGTTTAGTGGGCCTTATAAGATGGTGGTCACCACACAGCCGCTGGGAAAGGAAAGGCCGAGAGAGAAAAACCTTTCCCCTCCTGGGGCGGCATGGGGGCGTAGCTTAGTTCACAGTCTAGAGGCATTTCTGCAAGAAGCCTCTGGGTGCCAAAAGTAGTTAGTTGGCCTCCGGGATCATGGGCATTCAGAAACCCCCATAATAGTTTTAACTGTGGAGAGAGAGTAGATGAGAAGATAGTGCAATCGTTGTCAAGATATGCAAAAACATAAAGGGGCCGGGCTGGAGCAGTAGCCCATCGGTGGGTAGGGCTTACACGCGTACAACCTGGGTTCGATTCCCAGCATCCCATATGGTCCCCTGAGCACCACCAGGAGTGATTCCTGAGTGCAGAGCCAGGAGGAACCCCTGTGCATCTCCGGGTATGACCCAAAAAGCAAAACAAACAAACAAAAATTTAAAAAACATAAAGGGGCCTGTGGAGAAAAGATCTCAACATGTGAGGGAATCAGCAGAGACGCAGCTAAGGGGCCTTTGTCTGCCCCTCCAGCCTCAGGAGCCTCCCAGGACAAGCTGTTGGGGTGTGTATGACCAGCGCCCTGTTCCGACCAGCTTGTGCTCACTGCTGAGCCCAGGCTCCCTGTCTGCAATGTCCTCTTTTTGCTTGTTTCACTACATGAATTATTCATGCTTCCTGCCAGCTCAAATGGAAGTTCCCTCTCTTCCAGAGACCACTACCTCTCACGGCTACCTGAGAACATTGACAAAAAGAATAGCTCGGAGTGTGTCAGGATTAATCAGGCTGCACACAGAGCTTAGTTTTGGGGTGCTCTGTCAAATCGATTCTTTTCTGACCCTTATGAATTGTTAAGGTTCATTGAGAAGTAACCAGAAGTGGAGTGGAAAGTCACCAAAATTATAAAATCACTTATTTTAGAATTATTACTTTGACTGGAGTGATAGCACAGCGGGTAGGGTGTTTGCCTTGCATGCCGCTGACCTGGGTTCGATTCTTCCATCCCTCTCGGAGAGCCCAGCAAGCTACCAAGAGTATCGAGCCTGTGCGGCAGAGCCTGACAAGCTCCCCGTGGGGTATTCGATATGCCAAAAAGAGTAACACCAAGTCTCACAACGAAGACGTTACTGGTACCCACTCAAGCAAATTGATGAACAACAGGATGACAGTGCTACACTGCTACTTTGATTATTATTTTATAAATCACTCTTTTGCCAAAGAAGCTTTGGGTGTATTCTGTTGGTTCCAAGCACTGCTAGGATTTGCCTGAAGACCCCTAAACACCCACTGGTGAGATCCTATATATATATATATTTTTACTAGGGGTGAGAGAAATAGCTCAGCAGTAAAGCACTTGCCTATGTACCTGGATCAAAATCTTTTGAAATAGTCTGAATACCTACTGAAAATATGTGGGTCTAACTAAATTCTACAATCTCTAACACAGAGTAAAGCACTCAAAATGAATTCATCAGTTGTAGATGGGTCACTGGAATCAAACAACTATGTCTTTCGAGGAAAGAAATGAAAAAATTCTGTTCTTTGATAGATAATGATGTTCTTTTTTTTTTGATAGATGTCATGTATTATTTTATTTTATTTTATTTTAATTTTTATTAAATCACCATGTGGAAAGTTACAAAGTTCTCAGGTTTATATGTCAGTTATACAATATTCAAACACCCATCCCTTCACCAGTGCCCAAATTCCACCACCAGAAACCCCAGTTTACCCCCCGCCCCCACCCCCTACCCCCTACTGTATAACTAATGAATTTCACTTCATTTTTTCTTTACCTTGATTACATTCCATAATTCAACACAAAACTCACTATAGTTGACATAACTCTCTCTCTCTCTTTTTTTTCTCTTTTTCCTTTTCCATTTTTTTTTTTTAATTTTTCCCCCTCATCCCCCTTCCTGCGCCTCATAGTATGGTGTACTCCACGCCACGTTGGCCAGCGTGGGGCTTTTGCTTAGCTCATAGTCCAGAGGTGGCTGTTACATTAAGAACCTTCAATATTTCAACAAAAACTTACTGTTATTATTTGGAGTTTCCCCCCCAAGTCTGACCTGTTCAAATGGAACCCTTTCACATTGATGACAATTATAAATGTTAAGTTGCGCGGACGCGGCAGCGTCCGCGCGGTTTTGGATTTCTGTATAAAGTCCTGGGAAAATTCTGCCAGAAATTACATATTTCCTCCGTTAGCCGGCGTGGGGCAAAGGCTTAATTCACAGTCTCCATACATGGGTGCAAGCACTTGCTGGAACCCCAATTCCTAAAGCTGTCTCTGGTTCCCGCTTGTTCCACATCCACCGGCTCTGCAGGGGCATGGGCGCCCGGGCCGAAAACCCGGCCGGCCGGAGCCGAGCACGGGCCCGACTCGATAATGATGTTCTGATGTAGCTTTTCAATTGCACCACACGCTCTGTGTGGGACATTTTGGTCACAGGGAGACTGTATGCATGTGAGGTAGAAAGTATATGGAAACTCAGCTTTCCCCTCTGTTTTACATTGAACAAAAACTATTCTTTTTTAAACTTTTTATTGAATCACTGTGAGACAGACCCTTGCAAAGCTGTACATGACTGGATTTCAGTCATACAGTGTTCCAGCAACTATCCCTCTACCGGTGTACATTTCCCAGCATCAGTGTCCCCAGAGTCCCTCCCATCACCCCCCACATGCTGCCTGTCTGCCTCTATGGCAGGTGCTTTTCTTCTTCTCCTCTCTCTCTCTCTCTCTCTCTCTCTCTCTCTCTCTCTCTCTCTCTTCCTCTCTCCTCCTCCTCCCTCACTCCCTCTCTTTCTCTCCCCCCTTTTGGGCATTGTGGCTTGCAGTATTGATACTGAAAGGTTATCAAAAATATCCCTTTCCCTACTTTTATATATTATTTTAATATACCACAAATGAATTCCATAGCTGATTCATTTCACTCAGCATGATACAATCCATGCCTATCCATTTATAGGCAAATTTCATTACTTCATTTTTCCTGACAGCTGCATAATATTCCATTGTGTAGATGTGCCACAGTTTCTTTATCCATTCATTTATTCTTGAACACTCAGGTAGGTTGTTTCCAGATTCTGGCTATGGTGAATAGTGCTGCAATGAACACAAGAGTGAAGTTGGTGTTTCTGGGTGTGTTTTGGGGGCCCCAGGGTATATTCCCAAAAGTGGTATTGCTGGGTCAAATGGGAGCTCAATTTCTAGTTTTTCGAGAAACATCCATATTGTTTTCCAAAAAGGCTGGAGCAGTCAGCATTCCCACCAGCAGTGAAGGAGAGTCCCTTTCGCACCATATTCACACCAACACTGGTTGCTTTTGTTCTTTTGGATGTGTGCCAGTCTCTGTGATATGAGATGATATCTCATTGTTGTTTTGATCTGTATCTCCCTGATGATTAGTGATAAAGAGCATTTTTTTCATCTGCCTTTTGGCCATTTGAATTTCTTCTTTGAGAAAGTTTTTGTTCATTTCATCGTTTCATTGCCCCATTTTCTTATGGGATTGATTTTTTTTCTTGTACAGTTCAACCAGTGCCTTGTTTATCTTTGATACTAACCCCTTGTCAGAAGGGTACGGGGTGAATATCCTTTCCCATTCTGTAGGCTGTCTTTGTATCCTGATCACTATTTCTTTTGAGGTGCAGAAGCGTCTTAGTTTAAGATAGTCCCATTTGTTTATCTTTGTTTCCACTTGTTTGGTCAGTGTTGTTTCATCTTTGAAGATACAATTAGCTTCAATATTGTGATTTCCTTCTTTGACCTTGCTGCTTGCAGAATTGTGTCTCTATCCATAGCATCTGTCATTCTGACTATGATATGCCTTGGTGTCTTTTTATTTGGTTCTCTTTTTGCTGGTACTCTTCGGACTCCTTGTATCTGGATGCCTACCTTCTCCAGCTCTGGGAATTTCTTAGCAATGATGTCTTTGACTGTGTTTTTTTTTCATTGGGGTTACTTCCCTGTGGTTCTGGTACTCCAATGATTCTTATGGTGTTCCTCTTGAAGTCATCCCCCAGGGCTCTGATTCGCTCTATAGCCATTTTGAGGTCTTTCGCCATGATTTGTTGTTGTCTATAAGCTTTCTGCAGCTCATCTTCCAGGTCGATGATTCTGTCTTCGGCTGTAGTCATTCTACTGTTGAGGGCATCTAGTGAGATTTTTAATTCATCTACCGATTCCTTTATTTGTGTGACTTCCATTCGTAGGTTTGAAATTTCTAAATTTCTGCTCTAATTTCTTCCTGCATTTTCTTGGTAGACCATTCCAGTGCTTCATTCATCTCCTCCCTTAACTTATTGGATGTCTGTTCCATGGTTGCTTGTAGTAGGTCGACTCTCCTCCATATTTCCTCTCTGAATTGTTTATCTGAGAGGTCGTAGATGTGAGTAGCCCCTGTTGATGTTTCTGGAATCTTTTCTTCTCCCTCTCTTCCTGGAGGGGATTTTCGCTGCTTCTTCATATTGTTACAGAAGTATAGAGTTGGAACTTTGTAGTTATTTATTCCTGTTCCCTCTTGTTGTGGAAAGGAGGGGCTCTGATTGTGCTCAACTTCCCTTATTCACTGACAGCTTTTATAGTGTCAAACTAAGCTAATGGATATTTTGCATAAGTGGTTGAGATGGCTAAAGTGATTTTCAAAGAAATAGACAATACCTATTGTGCTGAGGTAACAAATAATAACTGCAGCCCTCCAACAGGAGGCCACGCCCACTAATATACAGGCCACGCCCCCAGTGTCTTCCTGTTAGAGAGCCAGGTGGGAAGACCTCGGGGACCCCAGGCGGCGGCGGGAAGTGGGGGACGGGAGGGCATGGCCGAGGGTTGGTGTCGGTACCTGGTGGGCGGGCCGCAGTTACAGAGCCAGATTGGAAGACGGGGTAGCTTCAATATTGTGGAGGGTTTTGCAAACCTTGTCTTCAATGTTCCTTATGGATTCTGATCTGATGCTGAGGTCTTTAATCCATTCTGATCTGACTTTTATGGATGGTGTTATGTAGAGTTCTGAACCCGTTTTTCTGTTTTGTTTTGTTTGTTTGTTTTTGCACGTAGCACCAAAACTATTCTTTAAAAAAATTAAGTCTATTGTCCAGGTGGGGAGTCTAGCAGCTAGGAGCTTGCTTGCCTTACATGCAGCCAGTCCAGGTTTAATCTCCAGCATTGCAGGGGACCTGAGCATTGTCAGGAATAATTTCTATGTGCAGAGCCATGAGTGATCCCAGAGTATCACTGGGTGTGTCCCCCATAAAAACACCCACAAAAAATTTTAAGTGTATTAAGATTTGTATTCTCCATGACAAAATTGAATCTTCCATTGAAAACACTTGGTATAAGAGGACAACTATAAATAAGAAATTGTGTAATCACCATGTGGCTAGGGAACCCCGTGGCTCTCTCTTGCCGCCTGCGTTCAGTGGTCTCAGGCCGCTTCCCCACCTGGGATGGCCAATGCCATGGCCGGACTAAGGAGGAAACGAGGGCCAGGCTGGTTGGTGATCAGTAACCATTTATCCCATTCTCCCAATGCGACTGTTCCAATCTCACTAAGCTCCCTATTCTAGTCTCCTCCTGTCTCTCTCACTCATCTCTCTGCATTTGGACTCACCACCCTGGTCTCTCTGGTCTCTCTCCAACTCCACTCATTGGGGGTAGCCACCACACCCCATCTGGTAGCACAATCAACATATCAAAGCCCTTCTTAATCAGGCTCAGGGGCAAAATGCCACGTAGGGGTTTGTCTTCTCTTTTAGTCCAATAACTTAATTAACATCTTAATTCTACGTCTTTTTTTTTTTTTTTGCTTTTTCGGTCACACCTGGCGATGCACAGAGGTTACTCCTGGCTCTGCACTCAGGAATTACCCCTGGCCGTGCTCAGGGGACCATATGGGATGCTGGGATTTGAACCCGGGTCGGCCGCGTGCAAGGCAAACGCCCTACCCGCTGTGCTATCTCTCCAGCCCCTCTACGTCTTAATATTAGTTATTTCGTA
Organism: Sorex araneus; assembly: GCF_027595985.1. Lineage (NCBI taxonomy): Eukaryota > Metazoa > Chordata > Mammalia > Eulipotyphla > Soricidae > Sorex > Sorex araneus. The sequence continues at coordinate 95,309,428 of NC_073304.1, read as the reverse complement.
TGGACACAGTAAGAGATACATTAAGCTTGTAGGGTGGCTCTCCTGGGGACATCTCACTCTAGATCTCAGACTACAGTGCTCAGGCCAGATTAATCTTTCCTAACCCTAGCAGGGTCCTAATCCTAATCCAGCTGTTATTTTTTGGATCATGACAGAATTTGTCCATTACCATGCTCTTAACTTATAGTTAAGTATTATGACACTTTGGCCTGGCCCAGTTCAATGCCAGGGTAGCTCACAGCTTGCTCTGGGCCCATCCAGTGCCTTGTCAGGACCCTGCTCTTGGAGTGCTAGAAAGTAAGGGCAACTGAAGCTTAAATCAAGAAAACAGATGCCCAGGAGTGAATACCATCTGGAGTCAATTAACTCCCAAGTTACAAAACCATAGCATTAACTGTCTTCCTGTGTCTATACAAAAAGGACATGCTCTGAATTAACTATGCAAAAGACACAAGGAGAAGAGAAAAGCAATATTTACAAGTTAACAGTCTGATTAGGAGATAAAGGTGATTGATCAGTTGGGGAAGCAGAGCACAAAGAAAGAGGTCAAAACCCAAGAACAGTAGAGATAAGGACCAGGTGGATTACTCCACAGCTTGGAATCTGGCCTGGAAAGGCAGCTCAAATAGAGAAGGGACCACCAAGTAAAGGGTGCTAGAAGGGCCCATTTGGGATGGCAGATGCAGGCTGAAAGTAGACTATAGACCGAACATGATGGCCACTTAATACCTCTACTGAAAACCACAGCACCCAAAAGGAGAGAGAGAGAGAGAGAGAGAGAGAGAGAGAGAGAGAGAGAGAGAGAGAGAGAGAGAGAGAGAGAAAGAGAGAGAGAGAGGAGAGAGTTCCCTGCTACAGAGGCGGGGTGGGGTGGGGGGAGGACAGGGTGGGGGTGGTGGGAGGGATGCTGGGACCATTGGTGGTGGAGAATGGGCACTGGTGGAGGGATGGGTACTCTACCATTGTATGACTGAAATGCAAGCATGATAGTTTGAAAATCTGTAACTATACTTCATGATGATTCACTAATAAAAAAATTTTTTAAAGAGAATTAAATACATATTTGCAAACTACAAAACAAAAGAAAGAGGTTACACATAGAGGAATGGGAGCCCCGTGATGAGAGTAACCCAATAAACCTAAGCTCCCTGTGGCAAGGCAGAAAGGACAAACCAATGTTATCCTACAGAAATTACAATCATTTTGTATTTTATTTGTTTGTTTGGGGAACACATATGGTGATGCTAGGGATTTCTCCTGGCTCAACATTCACGAATTACACATGGCAGGCATGGAGGACCATGTATAGTGTCAGGGTTCAAAGATCAAACTTGGGTTGGCCTTGTGCAAGGCAAGTGCCATACCTGCTGTACTGTCACTCTGGCCCTCCTTTTGCCTTTAAGTGATTGATACAGTGTAATCACAGGAGCCTTTTCACCAGTTGCTAGCTCTCTCAACCATGAGTAGACTGAGCCAGCTCTGACACTAAGAAACTGATGGCAAGGAAAAGCCTGTTACAACTGACTTCACGTTATGACTTGCTAATGTGTCCAGCCCACCCACCATGGCCATGGTTCAGGAAATTAAAATACTTGTGCCCAAGGGCATACAGTAAGAACATTTCTCACATGAGTGGATTGGCAGTATAAAGAGCATTTCTTTGAAAATTTTTCTTGTTGGCTCAGATTTCCATAGAATAAAAGCCTGCTATGTACACGCACATACACACACACACACACACACACACACGCACACGCATGCATGCACAGGCACAAGCGCATACACACACACACACACATGCTATCAATTATTCTGCTATTTTTTTCCACCTTATGTACTAAACAGGTAAACCAGGAAAGTACTACAGGCCTGGGTTGAGTTTACAGCTTGATACCTTGGTTAGATTATTTCAAATTGCAAATTTTCTTCATCAGAAAAATAGGAATATGCAGAGACCAAGAGTGAAGACCTAAAATTGTTTTATTTCTTTTTTGTTGTTGTTAAACTAAGATGAAGATCTAAGAGTCCTTAATAACGCCTCAGAAGATAGCTCAAAGGCTGGCAGGCAGGCATGACCGTGGGAGTCCCCGGCTTTCTCCTGAGCATTGTCAGGAGAGATGCCTGAGCACAGAGCCAAAAGTAACCCCTGAGCACCACCAGGTATGGCTCCCCAAACAAACACCAAGCAACAAAAAATGGTTATGATTTGACACAGTTTGGGAAATGAAAAAGCATGCCACTCTTAAAACTCTTTTTTTTTATTAGTTTATTTTTAATTAGAGAGTCATCGTGAGGGTACAGTTACAGATCCATACATCTTTGTGCTCATGTTTCCCCCATACAAAGTTCGATAACCCATCCCTTTACCAGTGCCCATTCTCCACCACCAGTAAACCCAACATCCCTCCCCCCCTCCCCAGTCCCGTCTCCCCCGACCCCACCCTGCCACTATGGCAGGGAATTCCCTTTTGTTCTCTCTCTCTGATTAGGTGTTGTGGTTTGCAATAAAGTGTTGGCCACTCTTAAAACTCTTAAGAGATTAATCACAATACAGATAAAAGAATTATTTATTGAGGGGTGGAGGTTGGGCCCAGTGCAGTAATTCTCAAGTCCTGCTTCTGGTTCTATATTCAGAGATCGATCCTTCCTGGCAGTGCTCCGGGAACCGTAGGTTTCGCCAAGAATCAAACCTGAGTCAGCCACATGCAAGGCAAATGCCTTACCACAACCCACCCCCCCCCCCCCCGCCCGTCCTGCCCTCCAGCACCGAAACACAGAGCTGCCTGGCGAAGAGCATCTTTTCCAGGCTAAGCCAGTGTGTGATTCATGCAATTTCCTCCTCTCTCCATCCTGACTTGGAGATCTCCTGGGTCTGTGAGTGACAGTGTGACAGTGCCGAACAAATCCCACAGCCTGCATCCCTGGGACAGTGTGTAACTGAGAAATGATTTTTTGTTGTTGTTGTTAAGCCACAGAGGTTTGGGGTTGTGTGTTGCAACAACTTAGTTTTAGTCTGTCCTTAGCTTAGAAGATCCCTAAATGCAAACCTCCATTTCATTCCTCACACTTCTGTTTAAAGTGTTTAGAGCATAGACAAGGTTCTTGGTTCTTGGCCCCTTATACATCCATCTAGCTCCTGTATTGTCTTCGAATCCTTCCTTGAGACTAGGGATGAAGCTTTGGGGTGAAGGAGTCCTGTGTTAGGCCTGTAGCACCAGAAAGAAAGAAGAAAAGCAATCAATCAAGCAACCACAAGTTATACTTCCAATGTCCTCTTATGCCTATGAAAGGCAGCGTGACAGAGAGAGGAAAGAGTACAGGCTTCAGAATGTGCTTGGCTCAAGTTGAAATATGGTTTTCAGGGGACTGGAGCGATAGCACAGCGGGTAGGGTGTTTGCCTTGCACGCGGCCGACCCGGGTTTGATTCCCAGCACCCCATATGGTCCCCTGAGCACCGCCAGGAGTAATTCCTGAGTGCAAAGCCAGGAGTGACCCCTGTGCATCGCCAGGTGTGACCCAAAAAGGAAAAAAAATGTTGATAAAAACAACTTTACTGGATAGTTGTGAAATTAACATGTGTATGTAAAATGCTTGCTCAGTATTTGGTACACAAAAAACTCAATCAGTACTACCTGCACCTCAGCAAATCAGATGGGCTTTCCTCTGGGTTCCCACAGTACCTCTATTACAATACTTACCGCCACCTTTCATTAGTTTTTTTGCATTCAGGTATGTCCCCACCAGTTTAAGAATGACTAGAAGTCAGTGGGATTGTCTGACTTTGTTCACTGTTCTAGTCTCAATGCCCAAAATACTCTTTGACATGGACTATGGACTGAGCATGGTGGCCACTCAGTGCTTCTATTGCAGACTACAGCACCCAGGGGGAAACAGAACGGGGGGAGGTGGGTGCCCTGCCACAGAGGCGGGGTGGGGTGGTGGCGGAGGAGGTGGGGGTGGTGGGAGGGATGCTGGGAACACTGGTAGAGGAGAATGGGCACTGGTGGAGGGATGGGTAAATGATCACTGTGTGGCTGAAATGCAAGCATGAAGGTTTGTGGGTTTGTGGTGGTGCCTCATGGTGATTCACTGATAGAAAGTTAAAAAATAAAACTGTAGCACTGTCATCCCATTGTTCATTGATTTGCTCGAGTGGGCACCAGTAACGTCTCCATTGTGAGACTTGTTATTACTGTTTGGGCATATTCGATATGCCCAAACAGTAAAAAATAAAAAGATAAAAACAAAATAAAACCAAAATTCTCATTGGCAACAAATAGTGTTGCTTTAAAATTTGTTAAATACATTCAGTTTAGGGGGCCTTAGTATAGCAGGTAGGGCACTTACCTTGCACACAGACAACCTGGGTTCAATCCCCAGCACTCCATGTAGTCTCCTGAGCGTTACCAGGAATGATTCCTGAGTGCAGTTCAGTCCTGACCACCACTGGGTGTGGCCCAAAAGTCAAAATACAACAAACCAGAAAACATTCAACTTAACATACCCAGCAGCGTCAAACCATTTGACTTGACAAAACAGTCAAGACATTTTTATTGATTGGCTGAATAGAACAATGAATACACAAATAAACAAATGATTATCTCTGTCTCTCCTATAAATAAATTTACTTTTATTTTTTAAAAATGCAACATACAAGCATTATTTAACAAAGTAACAGGTAAAGTCAAAGAGGCACTACACTAAGAGAAAAGGTGACTACAAGTCATTTTGTCTTAAATTTACTTTTTTTTTTCCTCTGCGGGGTGGAGTGGAGGGGCGAGAAAAGGATCAGGTACTCCCAGCAGCACTCAGGGGTTAGTCCAAACTGTGCTCAAGAGTCACTCCTGTGGTGTTCATGAGACCAGATGCAGTGCTGAGGATCTAACTAGTGATAGCAGCATGCTGGGCAAAGTGCCTTAGGTGCTATACTTAAATATTGTAAAGTAACCTGCTTGTTATATTTAACTGAGCTCTGTGGCTGTGAGAAATGCAGTTTATGTGCAGGTCTGATGAACAATTTTCCTATATTTTCAAGTAGTCACTGACTTATGTACGCTGATACATTAAGTCTGAGAAAAGAGTTCCTTGACCTCCCCGTATAGACTACCCCTTTGTTGGGCTTTGGAAGATCGTCGCCTGAGCCCCCCAACTCATTTGTATACCAACTCTTCTCCATTGCTCTTTAGACACCAGTTGAGTTTTGGGTTCTTGTTTGAAAAGTTCTCTGGGTTACACGCCATGCCAGGACTCATCACACTCATTGAAGTATGTATCCAAGTACTAGATGTGTTTGGGTGTCATCCTGCTACAGTGCAAGGGAGAGGAAGTAGAGAAGGGGACCCAGGTCCATATTAGAGCAAGATAATAACTTCACTTTGACCCACCAATCCACGGGCCTGCCTAAATTAACTCTTAAAAAGGGTGGAGCTGGAGCAATAGCACAGAAGGTAGGGCGTTTGCCTTGCATGCGACCAACCTGGATTCGATTCCCAGCATCCAATATGGTCCCCCAAGCACCACCAGGAGTAATTCCTGAGTGCAGAGCCAGGAGTAATCCCTGAGTATCACCGGTGTGACCCAAAAAGCAAACAAACAAACAAACAAAAAACTCTTAAAAAGGGAGAATATTTTGGACCAAGGAAATGACTCAAAGGGCTGGAGAGCATACTTGGTGTGTAGGGTCTGGTTTTTGTCTGTATCACACAGTCCCCTGGTTCCTCTGGGAGCACCCTGTTCAGAAGTAGCCCCTGAGCAGAGTAAAAACAAAACAAAACAAAACCCTGAAGAACCATTTGACCAATGCTTTTTTGTGGTGCCAGGGATTGAATTCAGGGCTCTCATATGCAAAGCAACAGCCCTTTCCTCTGAGTAGTTCATTCCTAACCTAAACCAGGGAGATAACCCCCGTCTCACTGCTAATGCAGATGCTTTCCTCTCCCAGGAAGACTGGCTACCTGTTTCACTGGAGGACATTTATCAGTGACTTCATCAAAAAGGACTTGGGGACCAATTCTCACAAGGGAAAACAGCAGAAGGTATGTACCTATCTCCAGCTCTCACCCAGAAATTCCTCTCCGGAGGGCTATCCTGACAGTATTTTCTCCCATCAGACACAGACCAAGCACTGATGGGTTCCAGAGCCCAAGAAGATCCTGGAGCCACCAGAGAGAAAATGCTTCAGGTTCCTAAAAGACCACGTGGAATAAAATTTTCCCCCATCTCACTCCAGTCTATTCATATGAAACCATATCCTGAATACAAAATTATGATTGTGTCTTAAGGTTTGAGATCTGAATTTGTTTATTACATTCAACACCTTACATTACCGACCCAAGGATGAGCTAAAAAAAAAAAAAAAAAGCGCTTAAGCAGCTCAGAAGAACCCAGTCATCTCCTTCAACTTAGAACAAGTGGGAGCAGGTGGTCTTCTTCGTGCAGCTCCCTGATCTGGGCTTGTTCATCACTTCCTCTCTGACACAGATCCAACCTAAGACTTGGCCACTGCTGCCACAGGAGAATGAAGAAGCTGGTCAGCGTGCAGACAGTCACAAGTTTAGACTGACAAGGTTGCCCTTCAGCTAACAGCACAACTTCCGGAACTGAAGTTCCAGGACTCTGTGCAAATGAGTTCTGCTTTCAGAGTTTCGGGCTTAGGATTCCAGAGTGCCTAGGAATAAGACCTGGCTTCGTGGGAGACTCCTGTTCCTCAACTCCAGAGGCTATTCCACGATAATGAACCAGAAGAAGCACACTAGCTGGTAAGTGTATTTGGAGTCTCGAATTTGGCTTACCCCTCAGTCCTGCCTCTCCCAGTCATGTTTGCCCACAGAACACCTTCCCTCGTGTCCTGTTGGCAGAACCAAGCAGTTATTTTCCCGTAACTGTTTTCCCTTAAGGACTTTTGACCTTCTGAGTGGCTGTGCCTTGGTTTTCACACTTTATCTTTCTCCACTAGGTGTAAGTGGGTCTAGAGTCCGTTTCTGCCTATTTTTCCTCTCCTATCTGAAGAGACAGGGGTCCTTACTGGAATTCTGAAATACTATTATTATAGCATATAATAATATACTATATAGTTCAATAATAATATACCAATAATAATATAGTTCAGATATTATCCAGGTATTTTGTTTTCCCATTGGCATTTAGTATTTTAGTGAGCGCTTTAAAAAATTATTTGCTTATTTATTTATTTTTGGCTTTGGGGGGGTCACACCTGGTGATGTTCAAGAGTTACTCCTGGCTCTGCACTCAGGAATTACTCCTGGCAGTGCTCAGGGGACCATATAAGATGCCGAGGATTGAACCTAGGTCAGTTGCATACAAGTCCCTCCCACTGGTCCATAAGCCAAACATTTTTTATTATGTGTTTTAATTATAAAGCAGTGTAAAGACATTAATGGTTTTAGGACCTTTAATAAATATATATATTTCTTTGGCAAGATACCCGTGGCATATTGGATATGCCAAAAACAGTAACAAGTCTCACAATGGAGAGGTTACTGGTGCCTGCTTAAGCAAATCAATGAACAATGGGATGATGGTGACAGTGACAGGGATTTCTTTGACTAGGGCCTTATATTTTCATGACATAGGCTGTGTTGCATGCATGCTTGGATGCACTAATCTTTTGGGGTTCAAGGTGGATGAGGCCAAATCTGGCAATACTCAAGGGTTATTCCTGGCTCTGTGTCCAGGTATCATTCCTGGAAGTGCCAGGAATCAAACTGGGAACAGCCACATTCAAGCAAACCCCTTGCCCCTGTACTATCTCTCTGTGCCCTTAGATACTCTATATTATTTTACTGTATCAAATCAAACTTGTCAGGACATCAGTTGATGATTTGATGTTTTGATCAAATGTGTTCATCAGATTTGAACATCTGATGATTTTCTGTGAACATTTACAAAAGTCAGCCTGTTGTCTTAGGGACCTGAGTCACCAGGTTGGTAAGGTTGCAAGTGTCTTCTTTGGTTTCTTTTGTCCTACAGTTCTTTCAAAATGCCTTGATTTTGTTTCATTTTGTTTTGTTTTTTTGTTTTGTTTGGTTTTGTTTTTGGGTCACACCCAGCGATGCACAGGGGTTACTCCTGGCTCATGCACTCAGGAATTGCTCCTGGCGGTGCTTGGGGGACCGTATCGGATGCTGGGAATCAAAACCGGGTCGGCAGTGTGCAAGGCAAGTGCCCTACCACTGTGCTATTGCTCCAGCCCTAGGCCTTGCTTTTTTTATTAGCCTGTCTATATCTTTATATTCTAGGTTAGGAACCACTTCTAGTTATTTCTTAACAATCATTTCTGGGGCCTGGGCACTTGCCTTGCATGTAGCAGATCTGGGTTCAATTTCTGAAATTTGAGCCCTGCCAGGAGTGATTTCTGAGCACAGAGCCAGGAGTAAGCGCTGAGATAGCTTGATATGGCCTGAAAACCAAGAGAAAGAAACAAAACTCCCCCCCCAAAAAAAAAATGAAAGAAAAGAAAAGAAAACCGAGGTTTTAATGCTTTAAAGTCATTAGGCCAATGTCCTAGTATGTCAATTAAGATTAATTTAGCTGCCAGAAAAAAAAATGTACAGGAATGGCTAATACCAGGTCTCAAATGTATCAAAAATCACCCAAAAGATCTGGAAAATAGCACAGTGGTTAGTGCACATGCTTAGCATACACAGGCCTGGGTTCCATCCCTAGTACCACATGGTTCTTGAACATCACCACATATGCAGCTTTGGAAGCCCCGCATCACTGGGATGACTGGCATATCCCCAATCCCACGGGCCCGAGCAGCATCACATCTCCAGGCCCTTGCACTGACCTTGCTCTCCAGCACCTACGGAGCACTGCTTGGGAGCCCCTCCCACCCAATCACCTGGGATCTCATTGTTCTGTAGATTCTAATTCAGTAGGCCGGTGTGGAGGAGTGAGTCTTGGCATTTCTACTAAGAAACCAGGTGGTGCCAGTGCTGGCCTGCATTGCACGTGTTTAGACCAAGAACATTTATTTACGTAATGAGAGGCTGAGGAGAGGTGATTCCAGGATTGATTTTTGGTTGACATACAGCGCCACAATATCCTTCAGAACAAACTCCCTTTCTTATGTGCCATCCAATAGAAGATGCAGTGGGGCTGGAGTACAAAGGGTAGAGCGTTTGTCTTGCATGTGGTTGACCTGGGTTCGACCCCTGGCACCCTATATGGTGCCCTGAGTCCAGCCAGGTAAACCCTGAACATAGCTGGCTGTGCCAAGTCCAACCCCCACTGCCTAAAAAAGCAAATATAAGTTGACTTTTCTTAATCTTAGGCTATTTCCTCATGGACTAGCTTTTTTCTAAAAGTTACGCCTGCATGTGCCTACAATCACAATTCATGTTTGCCTGGAGGTTGAAAACAATGCCAGCTCCAGAGAGGCTAGTGAGGAAGACAGGAGTAGAGGCCAGGATTCACTGTACTGTCTGTCGTCCCGTTGTTCACCGATTTGCTCGATTGGGCACCAGTAACATCTCCATTGTGAGACTTGTTGTTACTGTTTTTGGCATATTGAATACATCATGGGGAGCTTGCCAGGCTCTGCTGTGCGGGCAGGATACTCTCGGTAGCTTGCCGGACTTTTTGAGAGGGACGGAAGAATCGAACCCAGGTCAGCGGCATGCAAGGCAAACACCCTATCCGCTGTGCTTTGCTCCAGTCCAGTGGAGAATAAAAAGCTGACAGGTGACAATAAACAGAGTCCACCAAAGCACAAAATCATGAAGCCAGGTTCAACCCACCTGTGCCTAAAACATTATTTATTTCTCATCTGTTGAATTCTGTGTAGCTGTGGGAACCTAGAATCATTCCAGAAAGCATTTGATATGTGATTGTTCTAAACAGGTTAACTCTGATGGCTGCATCATGCCAATCAAAATAATGAAAGAGCCATAATAAAAAGAAAATAAATCTGTCTAGAGTCTTGTAGAGAAGAGTGAAATAAGAACCATCTAGTTGTGTTCAGCAGAGAGCTATTCCTATCCAGGGCAGAGATTGTTTATTACATGCATACATAAACATACCCCTTAAAAGGATTTCTCTGGATTCCATGCTCAGCAAGAAAAATTCTAGTTCTATATCTAGCAGACCTGTCTGTTAGATAACTGGACACTAAGAATGAGGTAGGGAGGGCTCCCTGGTGAGAGGACACAGTCACTTTTTTTTTCTGAGCATGAACAGTTCTGTCTGGGAAGAACCACTTGGCCAGAGAACTCAGAGACATAGCCATGTACCAATTGAAATTGATTTTACAATTTTTAAAAATAGACCCACAGATCTCTGTAAAAGGAATTAATTGTGGGGCAAGGGAGATGGCTCAAAAAGTTGAGCACATGCGTTGCCGGCAGAAGGTTCAATCTGCAGCTCCACATGGTCTCTCCAACACCACAGGTTTTGGGTGTGGTCCCCAAACCAAAACAAAAAGCAATTAATTATTCAGGAGATATCCTTGGGAAAACTGGCTTCATATTCAAGAACTAATAAAGAATTTGAAATACAATGCAGTATCAATTTGCTTTTGGTCTTAGGATACATGTCAGAAGAGGATGGGATGAACCTGGGTGCCCATTGCTGTGTGGATGGGATGGAGAGTTAGATTAGACACTTTACATAATAACAAGAATAAAACTTTAAGACAGATTCCTTAGTAAAAAGAGAATGGAATGCAATAATCTTTATGCCAACTAAACAAATAAGCACATAGAACCTGGAGGAATAGCATAGAAACTTCAAGCTCTTGCCTGGCAAGCGTGAGGACATGAGTTCAAATCCTTGGTGTCCCACATATACCGAGTGCTATTCTGGTAACTCTGCTACTTGAATCTGGCACTTCTGCTGTCTGCCATCCTGAGTACCCTAAGCAATCTTGTGTGTGTCACATTTTTACATGCAGCTAGGTGTGTGTAAAAAAAAAAAAAAGATGTGACAGGCCCACCCCCAGTAAACACCGCAACTAGAAAACTGCATGAGCGCCACAGTCAGGAGGTGCGATTTCTGGTGAATACAAGGCAGACACAAATGTGAGCACTAGGAGCCTCCCAGTGAGTAGCACTTAACACAAAATATGACTCATGGCCAGTGTGAATGTGAGCACAGCAGCTGATGAAGCTGTTGAGCACTTTGGCAGTGCCTATGACCAACACAGGCTGCTGCACAGCCCCTGGAGATACACACCACTTACAACAGTACCACGGAAGACTCCAGGCAAGCCACAATTACCAGAGTTGGAGGAGAAGCTCAAGAAGCACCACTCAGGTTGGAGAGAGAGCACAGTGGGGAGAGCGTTTGCCTTGCCAGTCCGATCTCCAGCATCCCATGTGGTCCCCCGAGCACCACCAGGAATAATTCCTGAGTGTAGAGACAGGAGTAGCCCTTGAGTATTGCCAGATGTGACCAAAAAAGGAAAACAAGAAGAAGAAAAAGGAGAAGCACCATGCTCTGGAAAAAAAGATAGAAAGGAGAAATCTGAATTAACCAAGAGTAAAATTCCACCCAAATCCCAGTGATGCAAAGGGCTGGGGTATGTGCTTTGCAAATAAAGGCCCAAGTTCAATTGTTGGCACCATGTAGCACCCCCAAGAAAAAAGTTATAAATAAATGCCTGATATCACTGTATCACTGTTATCCTGATGCTCATCGATTTGCTCGAGCGGGCGCCAGTAATGTCTCCATTCGTCCCTGTCATGTTAAGTTTCAGGGGAACGAAGCCCATTATTGTTGGGAATACGCCACGGGTAGCTTGCCAGGCTATGCCGTGTGAGATTCTGACATAAAGAAATAAAATAAGGAATAGATAGTTTCAAGTGGTGACAACCCCTTCTTGGTCCTGAATTACAAAACTCAGATTACCAAACCATGTGGGAAGGTTAAGGTGGGCTAGATGTGACAGGGACAATGGTAAAGTGTCTTCAGACCTTTAGTGGTGGTGATAAAAGGGGAGGGGAGGTATGGCATCTATCTACCTTAACATCGTAACATTACCAATATTGTAATCATGCTACCTAAACTCTGATGTTAATATTAATTATAGGTCTGGAGAGATAGTACAATGGGAAGGCCCTTGCCTTGCATGACCTGGGTTCAATCTTTGGCACCCTATGGGATCCCATGAGCCAAATTAGGAGTGATCTCTGAGCACAGAGCCAGACAGGTATGGCCCCCAAAGCAAAGTTAATTATAATAAAACTTTAATAGGGGAGATTCTTGTTAATTCATTAGTTGTAATTTCTTGTAGCGGTCTGACAAAAGTGAATGTCGAGCAAAACTGCATCAGAGGCTAGGCCTAGAACCCTTTGAGTATCCGCTCCTTGATAATCCCCCTCCCACAGTCAGCCTGTCTCTATTTACAATCATAAGTTGCCTTTTCTGCAGTGGAGGCATTCCTGAAGGAGTTCCGTGAAACAGGTGGTGCCGGGGAATTAAAGGAAGCTTTCCTGCATGCAAAACATGCACCCCAGTTCTCTGAACCATTTCCCAGCCTAAGATGCTTTTTAATTATCAAGGCTAGATATCATCTTTCTGTCTAGTTCTCTTCCTTTCCTTCAGTCAGACAAGAAATTATACACATTCATTTTTATGTTGATCTGTTTCTTTGTCTAAGTGCTTCAGTTGATGGAAAGAGTTGGACTATCAATATCTTCTCATTTGCACTAATATCTTTAATATTATTACTATTACAATAGTAATGTAGCACTGTCTTCCCATTGTTCATCAATTTGCTCAAGCAGGCACCAATAATGTCTCCATTATGAGACTTGTTGTTATTGTTTTTGGCATATTGAATACGCCATAGGTAGCTTGCCAGGCTCTGCCGTGTGGGCGGGATACTCTCCGTAGCTTGCCGGACTCTCCAAGAGAGACAGAGGAATCGAACCTGGGTCAGCTGCATGCAAGGCAAATACCCTACCCACTGTGCTATCGCTCCAGTCCTACTGTTACAATATGAAAAACATTACTTCTCATATCTGTGCCATTTTCTTGGTGTTCAGAGAGGCATTCTGCCCTGTGTTTTAGAAAGAGTTCCCTATAGCTGAGGAATAACATTTAAGGTGAAGGCACTATAAATAGAAAATTAGCTCACTGAATTGTAAACTGGCTTTTGGAATGGAAAATAAAAGGGTGTGTGTGTGTGTGTGTGTGTGTGTGTGTGTGTGTGTGTGTGTGTGTGAGTGTGTGAGTGTGTGCTTGCGTGCATGTACATGTCCTTAAGTGGAAGAGAATGTTTGCACAAGAGGCCAACTGTTGTTTTAGATTAACTTTAATCCCTAATGCTAGGATTTAACCCTTATTCCCAAGGACATTAAATAGGCTAATTTCTAACCAATTCCAATCAAAGGGTAATGGGCAAAATTACGAAAATATGTAGGGTATGTTTGAATTTGCACGACCTACTATAATCTAAAGTGATAAGCAAAATGTCAAGAGAAATTCTTTTGGGGGCCTATTTATGAAGGCTAAGCTGTATGATTTATACTCAATAGACTAATTATGGAAACATGTAAAGACACCTGTGAAAACATTTTGATATAAAGAGCTTGATATGGGGCTGGAGCAATAGCACAGTGGATAGGGCATTTGCCTTGCACGAGGCCAACCCGAGTTCAATTCCCAGCATCCCATATGGTCCCCTGAGCACCACCATTGATAATTCCTGAGTGCAGAGCCAGGAATGACCCCTGTGCATTGCCAGGTGGACTCAAAAAGAAAAAAAAAGCTTGATATAAAAACTAAATGCTTCTCCTCTTTTTAAAAAAAATTAAAAATTAAAAACCCAAAAACTTTTTGTAAAACTGATTGAGATTCTGAGAATTATAATACTGCTAATGATGGTTTCCTGTGCACATAATTCCAACTACACACCATAGACTTTCATAATACCTAAGAGAGAACTTAGGATAGTTAAAAATAAAAGCGTTGGGGCCAGCAAAAGGCACATGAAAAAGTGCTCTGCATCACTAATCATCAGAGAGATGCAGATCAAAACAACTTTGAGATACCACCTCACACCACAGAGACTAGCACACATCCAAAAGAACAAAAGCAACCGCTGTTGGAGAGGATGTGGGGAGAAAGGGACCCTTCTTCACTGCTGGTGGGAATGCCGACTTGTTCAGCCCTTCTGGAAAACAATTTGGACGACTCTCAAAAAATTAGATATTGAATTCCCATTTGACCCAGCAATACCACTGCTGGGAATATATCCCAGAGAGGCAAAAAAGTACAATCGAAACAACATCTGCACATGTATGTTCATCGCAGCACTGTTTACAATAGCCAGAATCTGGAAAAAACCCGAATGCCCCAGAACGGATGACTGGTTGAGGAAACTTTGGTACATCTATACAATGGAATACTATGCAGCTGTTAGAAAAAAGGAGGTCAAGAATTTTGTAGTCAAGTGGATGGGCATGAAAAGTTTCATGCTGAGTGAAATGAGTCAGAAAGAGAGAGACAGACATAGAAAGATTGCACTCATCTATGGTATATAGAATAACAGAGTGGGAGACTAACACCCAAGAACTGTAGAAATAAGTACCAGGAGGTTGACTCCATGGCTTCGAGGCTGGCCTCACGTTCCGGGGAAAGGTCAACTCAGAGAAGCGATCACTAACTACATTGTAGTCGAAGGCCATGTGGGGGAAGGGAGTTGCGGGCTAAATGAGGGCTAGAGACTGAGCACAGCGGCCACTCAACACCTTTATTGCAAACTACAACAGCTAATTAGAGAGAGAAAACAGAAGGGAATGCCTTGCCACAGTGGCAGGGTGGGGTGGGGGGGAGATGGGATTGGGGAGGGTGGGAGGGACACTGGGTTTACGGGTGGTGGAGAATGGGCACTGGTGAAGGGATGGGTTCCAAACTTTGTATGAGGGAAGTATAAGCACAAAAGTGTATAAATCTGTAACTGTATCCTCACGGTGATTCTCTAATTAAAAATAAATAAATTAAAAAAAAAAAAAAGCGTTGGGGCCAGGATGTGGTTCATCAGTAGAGCACTTGCCTTGTGTGTGAGCTTGTGTGAGCTCTGTGTTTAATTCCTGGCACTTCACCACCACCCCCAAGTATGTGTTTACACGATGTTTTTTGTTTGTTTGCTTTTGTTTTTGTAATAGAGGCCACCCAGCTGGCTGTCGGCCAGGACTGCCAGGCTACCACACCAGTGCAGGGGTGAGAAAAGGAGCATGTGGTGCTGGAATCAAACCCAAGGCCTGACACAGACTGGATGTGTGTCCCACCACTTAAACGACATCCCTGGCCATGTGTGTGTTTTATAGCTCTAGTCTGACCCTACAGTAACATTATGACTTTGTAGCTCCCTTAAAATGCCATTTGTATGCATGTAAGCATACCAAAGTGCCTCCAGGCTACTCTAGGCTGGGTGAGTGAGGCATGAACTTCACAGGTGCCAGAGCTTAGTCCAATATCTCTGATAAGATGGAGAGCCCAAAGGCAAGACGTAACAAATTCTTTTTTTTTTCTTTTTGGGTCACACCTGGCAATGCACAGGGGTTACTCCTGGCTCTGCACTCAGGAATCACCCCTGGCAGTGCTCAGAGGACCATATGGGATGCTGGGAATTGAACCCGGGTCGGCCTCGTGCAAGGCAAACACCCTGTCTGCTGTACTATTGCTCCAGCCCCAAGGCGTAACAAATTCTAACTGCACCCCTCCACACAAAAATCTGTTCAGTTGTTACTCGATAGAACCAGAAAGTGGAATTAATGCCATTAAAATGCCAACAGGAGGAATGAATTCAACACAAGTACTTCTCAGAGAACATGTTTTCCTAGACAAACGGCAATAGTTGTTATCAGGATTACCAAATTGATGTGTAGCTTGGGAAAGACATACTCTTTTAGGATTCTAATTAAGAATGCAGATTTATGGCACAGTTTGACCAAGCCGATTGCTAAAATAGAGAAAAGTCCTCACACTGTTTGTTTCCAGGTGCTCTCCAGTTTGAGAATGAAAATTTTAAAAGGAGAGAAAGGAACCAGAGAGATAGTACAGAAGGTAGGGCACTTGCCTCGCATGATGCTGAGCTGGGTTTCACCCTGGGCACCCCATATGGGTTCTTGAGCCTGCTGGGAGTTATGTTTGAGAGCAGAGTCAGAAGCACATTAAGCCCTGAGCAACACCAAGTATGGCCCCTAAAAAAAAAAAAGGAGAGAGAGAGAGAGAGAAGGCGAGAGAGAGAAGGAAAGTCCTAGAGATTATTATGCAAGCCAAGGAAGTAATTTTAACAAGATTCTGCCTTGTATCTAGTGTGGGTTTTAGCCTGTAAGATGATGAATAGATATATTGAGGGCCATAGTGCTCAGGAGATTGTGAAGCACTGGGGATCAAACCTTGAACTCCTGCACTTTTAACCATCTCCCCAGCTCCTCTTCTAGGTGTAGATGGTACATAGGGTAGAAATTTACCCTGTTGGTAAATATACAAGAGTAATAGGTATAACCCAGAAAATCCCAGGCACAGTGGGTACATAGTTTCTCTAACTATAAACATATTATTTCAGAGGTACGGGAAAATGCTCAGATATCTGAAATCCCACAAGTAGAGCTTTATTTCTTTGACTTATGCCAACAAGGGGATTGACTCAGTTTCTATCAAAGTAATCCTAGAAGAATTATAAAGCCTTTTCTATTGGAACATGAGTAACTCATCACATTCAGAAGACAAGCTGGTTGGGAAAGGAAAAGCCAGTTTGCAGAATTCTGTTTGGTATGGGGGGGGGGGGGGGTCGGAGGGTGGAGGCGAGTGAGGGAAGGAAAACCAAATACTGGATAAGGGAATCTGGAGAGATCTAGAGACTCTAACCTCATGACGCAGTCTCAACCCAGAGAAATAGCCACAAGGATACTAGGTGTGAGCCCAGGCCACCTCAGTCTCAAGGATCTGGGCTTATGTTGGCCCAGAGAACACTTGTTTCTCCAAAACTTTCATCTCTAGTGGAAAATAAAAGTTTCCACCTTCTGATGAATCATCCTGTTTCAGGTAACTAAGAAATTCACAGTACAACTGGCATTTCTATGAAGGTAAGAGACTGGTTTTTTTCCCTTTGTCATGCAGACTCATGTAGAGAAAGTTGCAGTCTGAGTTTTCATGGCCCCACAACTGACTCTGAGTAGAAGCATTGGGAAGTCATGACGTGAAGACCCCATTAACTCCTGGGCGCCCTCCTCACAGGAAGATTAAGGAGTTGTTTTGTGTCTCTTGACTCAAGAAATTTATGTCCCAGATTTAATCGCTCTTTAATGTGAATTCTTAGTATGAAAACAAAATAAATAAAAGAATAAATGAAGGGCTTTAAACTGTAATTCAAGGCATTTTTTGGACCCATAATTTGCATCCACCCCATCCTTGCTCTTGCAGCCACAGGTTATATAAGCAAGTTAATACCAGGGACTGCTCACTTTTTATGAATATATCAATGAACTAGAGGATGTCTCTGGAGAAGATTACAGGTTTTATGTTAAGCCAACTTTCAGAAAGAAGGTCCTCAAATAGAAACTTACAATCTTAGCAAAAGCCAAAATGTTCTAGGATGCCTGTACCAAGGTACACAGCACAAACACCAGCTAGGGCAATTATAACATCAATTAAATAGCTAAGACCCAGGGTCCAGCCTCTAATCAACTCCTGGAAGGTTGGCTACCCAAGGCTGACCTGTCCTAAAGAACCTTCTGCAATACTGAGGAGATTTTATATCTGTGCCACTCGACATGATAATGACCAGCCATGTATGACTATTAAACACTTGAAATGTGGCCACTGCAACTGAGGAATATAATTCTTCATTTTGTTAATTATAAATATTATATTTTAATTATCTTTCTTAACTCATTTAAGTCCATTTTATTAAAGTTAATTTAGAATGCCACTTGTGCTTAGTGGTGGCCAATGTGGTGGTGAGAGTTTAAAGGAATCTAAAAATGCAATTCAGAAGTCACCTTTGAAT
Source organism: Sorex araneus (assembly GCF_027595985.1). Lineage (NCBI taxonomy): Eukaryota > Metazoa > Chordata > Mammalia > Eulipotyphla > Soricidae > Sorex > Sorex araneus. The sequence continues at coordinate 95,291,447 of NC_073304.1, read as the reverse complement.
TCAGCTATGAGTTTGACATTTTTGTTTTTAAAATTAATTTTCTATTTTAACTCTAAAAATCTGCAATTGAGGGATGATATTTGTATGTCCTATGCATGGCAATGGGGCTGATATTTAAAACTTTACAAGAAAATCATAAAATTCAATGATAATAAAACCTAATCTGATTAAAAATGGGCAGAGGCTCTAACTAAAGGCAAGCAGATGGCTGATAGGTGCATGAAAAAGATGTTCATCATCTCTACTTATTAGAGAAATTGAAATCAAAACAATAATGAGATATTATCTCATTCTCAGTGAGAATGGTTATTACCCTAAAGACAAGAAACACAGAGAGAATGGAGGTCTATAAAAGGTAGGTAGGATTACATATTTAGTGCAGTTATTAAGGAAAACAGAAGGGAAAGTCATCAAAATAATGAAAATTCCATAAAATCCACCTTCATATACTTCTGAGTATACATACACACAAAAATACAAAAACATAAATCTAAAGAGATACATGCAGTGGCTGGAGAGATAGTACAGTGGGTAGAGTGTTTGCCTTGTATGTGGTTCCTGGGTTTGATCCCTGGCACACCAAGTACCACCAGCAGAGCCAGAAGAAAGCCCTGTTTATTGCAGCATTATTTACAATAGCCAAGAGCTAACGACAAGCTGAATGACCATCAACTGACAAATGGATAAAGAAAATGTGGCATATGACAATGGAATACTACTCAGCTACAAAAATTGATAAAATCCTTTAAAAAAAACCCAACATGGTTGAACCTAGAGGGTATTAAGTTTATAGTTCATGAATAAGCCAGAGGGAGAAAGAGAAACCCAATATGATTTCACTCATAAAGTCTGGAGAAAGTCCAATGGACTGAGTGCCTGTCTTGCATGTGGATAACCTGAGCTCTATCCCCTGCACTGCATGACCCCCTAAGCACAAAACCAGAAGTGGGCCCTGAGCTCAGCTGGGTTTGTACCACCGTCCAAATGATTCACACTATGTGATATATATTTTAAAAATGATAAATCAAACAAAATAAATCATACAAAATAAAAACAAACGTGGACAATAAGGTCAGTTAATTTTTTTTTTTTTGCTTTTTGGGTCACACCCAGCGATGCACAGGGGTTACTCCTGGTTCTACACTCAGGAATTACTCCTGGCAGTGCTCAGGGGACTTTATGGGATGCTGGGATTCGAACCCGGGTCGGCCACGTGCAGGGCAAATGCCCTACCCGCTGTGTTATCGCTCCAGCCCCAGTTAAATTATTTTTTAAAGAAAAAACTTTGGACTATAAGATCAGGTAGATCTTATAGATCTTTTATAGATATTTTCCAGAGGGAAAAGGGGAAGAAGGTGGACAAAGAGAATTAATTGTGTATAAAGAACTTAATTTGACTTTTTAGTGGCAAACTTAATGTAATATATACACATTCTGATTTTCAAAGATGCAAAGTTAGAACATATGCTATTGTAAAGCAATGTTACTTCAATTTTAAAAAGGCTATCAATGGGGCTAGAGCAATAGCACAGTGGGTAGAGTGTTTGCCTTGCATGTAGCAGATCCGGGTTCAATTCCCAGCATCCCATATGATCCCCTGAGCACCGCCAGGGGGTAATTCCTGAGTGCAGAGCCAGGAGTGACCCCTGTGCATTTCCAGGTGTGACCTAAACTGCAAAAAAAGAGAAAAAACCCAAAACAATAAAAAGGCTATTAAAAATAAATTTTATTTTTAAAAATTGCAATTGAGGCAGAGAGATAGCTCAGCAGTCTGGAGCACTAGCTTCGCATGCAAGGGAACCATGTTTGGTACACAATATCATCCCTTGAGCACTGCCAGTTGTGACCAAAACCCAAAACCAATCAAACAAAAAGCAACACTATATGGGCTGGAGAGATAGTACAGTGGGTAAGGGGGTAAGGCACTTGCTTTGCATTTGATACCTGGTATCCCATATAGTCCCTTAAGCACTGCCAGGAATGATTCCTGAGTGCAGAGCCAGGAATAACCCCTGAACATTTCTGGGGAGGGCACCCCCCTCCCCGCCAAAAAAAATACACAATCCTACAGTTGCCCCCAATAAGTTCTCTCAACTATTCTCAATGGCTTCCACTTCTCCCCACATTCAATTCATTAACTTTGAGATCTCTGCTCCTACAACCCTACATTTTGCTCACTTAGAACTAGTTCTAGTGGCTCCTTGGCAGCATTTCTGTCTCAAGGTCTTCGTACTTACTATTCTCATCAAGACCATTTTGCTCTTGGCTATATTCATGGTTTTCCCACTGCTCACCTCCAAATTAATCATCAAATGTTCTCAGTGAGGCGTTTCCTAACCAGTTTCTTAAGAATTTATCTGATGGATGTACCCATTTGGATCTCACTTTCCACCATGTGGGTCTCTTTGCTACATTTACGCCCCTCCCCCCCATACAAATGTTTTACTTTACACCTTCCCTACAGGCTGGAGCTACTGCAGCGAGTGGGACATTTGCCTTACATGCAGCCTACCGTGGCCCTGGTTTTACCTTTTGTCTGTTTTTTCAGTATAATACTCAATATAATCAAGAGTATCTTGCCCCCGCGCCTGGCTGTCTTCACCGGGGCCCCTCGAAGGGAGCAGGTTGAGTTTCCCTCCCCGCCCCGAGCAGAATCCCGGCAGCTGAAGATCTCTGGAACCCAGCCACAGCCATGCTCAAGGCCACTCTCCACACGTTCGGATGAGCCCCACGAACCGCAGAGGAACCCAGGTGTGAGGGACCCAGGGCTGAGATCTCCAAGCCTGCTTGGATCGGGACTGGGACTCTTCCACCCAGATCCCCCATTTTCCAGTGGCTAAGCAGTCACACCCAGAAACTGCCCCCGGAGCCATGTAATCCCATCAATGGCCAACATCCAGAGACTATAAAACCAAGCTCCTAGACATCTGATACCTAGTTCTCCCTCTTGGAGAACCTGGCAAGCTACCGAGAATTTCCTGCCTGCATGGGAGAGCTTGGCAAGCTCCTCATGGCATATTCATATACCAAAACCAGTAACAATAATGGGTCTCATTCCCCTGACCCTGAAAGAGCCTCCAATGCGGCACTGTCGGGAAGGACGAGTAAAGAGAGGCTTCTAAAATCTCAGGGCTAGGACGAATGGAGACATCCTGAGACCGCTCAAGAAAATCGATGATCAACAGGATGATGATGATGATGATGATGATGATCAATTTCAAGCTACCAACCAGAAGTTATGAAGTACAGGAAGAGAGGAGCACCATCAGCTTGCAATTCAAGCCAGGTCCTGCGCCCCACTTCCCAAAACACTCTGAATTTCCCAGGCTTTGCTATTTCTAAGAATCAACCCGGGATTCTTAAAATTTAAACAGGCTAAAACCTAGATAATCCCTTTCTTAGTGGGTTCTGATAAAGAGGATCTGGGACAAGGACTGGGAATTTATAATTTTAACTAATAACTTAAACTGTTTCTCGTAATCAAATGGAGCTCACTAGGAATTTCCCTTCCAAGTGACATTAGTTTTAGCAAATCTAAAGAGCTTTGATGGGATAGAGAAAGTGGGAAAACAAGCTCAGCATCCAAGAAAAGATAGAGAGACTTGGGTTGGAAGATTCCTGTCAGCTCTTTCAAACACCCTTGTATCCCTTTCTTCCCAGTGAACATGAACTGGAAGATGTTTTGACAAATCCCATTTCTCTAAGCCAGCAAATATAAAATCCCATTGGAACAGCAGGATATAGAGAAGATAATATTTTAAGAATGATATTTTAAAATCTTTTTTTCCTTTAGCAAAATATTTACATACAATTTCTGCACAATAAAAAAAATAGGATAGATTATATAAAAACCAGATCATGCCTTATTTCTGTGAAAGCTTAAAATGAATATCTATCATAGTATCATTACTGGGTTTTTTTTTTTTGGTTTTTGGGTCACACCTGGCGATGCACAGGGGTTACTCCTGGTTCTGCACTCAGGAATTACTCCTGGCGGTGCTCAGGGTACCATATGGGATGCTGGGATTTGAACCCGGGTCGGCTGCGTGCAAGGCAAACGCCCTACCCGCTGTGCTACCACTCCAGCCCCTCATTACTGGGTTTAATACAAATGTATTCCACCAAAACTGTGGTCCCCTGTAGACTAGGCCTTGGAGATAGTGTTCCACAGCCTTTGTCCACTCCCTTCTGGAGACATACACAAAGAACTGGCAACCCAGAAGAACAACCTATAGATGTAGTTTATGGGAAGGACTAGTAGATTCTGGAGAAAAAAAACATTCAAACCTAAGTTTAAAGGAGGAGTGGGAGAGACTGGTACACATCAAAAAGAAGAACACCCAGTGCCGGAGCAGATGCAGGGAGAAAGAGATTCTCATTCATTGTTGGTGGGAATGCCAACTGGTCAAGCCTTCTTGGAAAACAATATGGGCATTCTTCAGAAAGCTAGAAATTGAGCTTTCATACAACCCAGCTATTATCTTAGGGAATATACCCCAGAGGCCCAAAAACACACCACAGAAAAGCTATCTGCACTTCTTTATTCATTGCAGCACTACTCACAGTAGCCAGAATCTAGAAACAACCCAAGTGCCTGAGAGCAGATGAGTGGATAATGAAACTATGGTACATCTACACAATAGAATACTATGCAGCCACCAGGAAAAATTAAGTCATGAAATTTGTATATAAATGATGGATATGGAGAGTTTCATCATGATTGAAATGAATCAGAGGGAGAGGGATGGACATAGAATGATTGGACTCATTTTTGGGATATTAAAATATGTAGTATGAGACTAAACCCCAAGGACAATGTAAACAAGGGACAGTAGAAATGGCCACAGTTGGATGCTTGCCACAAGTGGTGGTGGGGAAGACAGCTAGGATAGACAAGAGACCACTATGCCAAAGTTAGTTGGAAATGATCTTGCTGGATAAGAACTGAGTGCTGAAAGTAGATTAAAGGACAAACATGATAATCTTTCAGTACCTGCACTGCAGGAGGGAAACTGGGAACCTTGATGATGGAAAATGTACACTGATGATGGACAGGTGATGGAACGTTGTATGACTGAAATCCAATCATAAGCAACTTTGTAACTATATATCTTACTGTGATTCAGTATAAAATACATTAAAAATAAATAAAAAATCAAGAAAGAGTGGGTATTATCCAGGGTAAGAAATGGGTTTTGGGATACAGGTGTGCCAGGAAGAGAGGGAGAATGTTTATAGATCGGGATGTAAGAGGGAGCAGGCTAAATTCCATAACAGAAATTTCATAACTAGAATTTTTGGTAAGTTCAAAGAAATGACAAGAGCCTAGAGGAACAACTTTGGCCAAGTCATGACAAGGCCTTATGAGACCAAGATTTCCATTATTTGAAAATACATGTTTTTGGTGTTTGAGTAGATAACTATTCAATTGCTCACAAGCAAAGAATGGACAATAAATAGCAGTATTTCATAAAATGGAATACTATACAATTACAAAAATGACTCATCGATCAACAAAAACAAGAATATGGATGAACTTCACAAATAAAAGTTTAGAAAAGAGACAAAACAGTATAAGATTCATCTAAAGTAGGGCCAGACGCTCAACACCTCTATTGCAAACCACAACACCTAATCAGAGAGAGAGAACGAAAGGGAATACCCTGCCATAGTGGCAGTTTGGGGTGGGGGGAGACGGGACTGGGGAGGGTGGGAGGGACGCTGGGTTTACTGGTGGTGGAGAATGGGCACTGGTGAAGGGATGGGTTCTCGAACTTTGTATGGAGGAAACATGAGCACAATAATGTATAAATCTGCAACTGTACCCTCACGGTGATTCACTAATTAAAAATAAATAAGTAAATAAATAAATAAATAAAGTAGGGCCAGAGAGAGAGTACAGTAGAGAAGGCGCTTGCCCTGTATGTGGCCATTCTCTGTTTGATCCCAGGCACCGCATATGATCCCCTGAGCACCTACATGAGGGATCCATGAGTACAGCACCAGGAATAATTTCTGAGAACTTCTGGGTGTGGCCCCTCCCACCACCACCACCCCCCCTGAAAAAAAAATTCTCTGAAATTTCAGAATAGACAAAACAGTGATAAAACTCAGAAAGCAATCTCAACAGTAGTCTTTCATCCAAAGACCAGTGATACCAACGGAAAAGGAGAGAGAGCAAGAAGGAAAGTGTCTCCCGTAGAGGGAGGCTGGAGGTGGAGGGTGATGGTGGGAAAGAAACAGGGGACATTGGTGGTGGGAAATGTACACCGGTGGAGGGATGGGTGCTGGACAATTTTATGACTGAAACACAATTACAAACAGCTTTGTAATGGTCTATCTTACAGATATTTGATTAAAAGCTTGTTTAAAAGTAATATGGAGTTCATGCCCACTTCAACGAGCTTAATCAATGGCTGAATAGATAGCAGTATACCTACATTAAAAAAAAAACAAAACACCAGTTGGCAAGTGTTAGCTTGTTGGGGTGTAGACAAAAGGGAATCTTGGTGCACTGTTGGTAGGAATATACAACAGCATGGCCACTATGGAACAGTGTGGCAATTCTTCAAAATATTGCAACTAGAACTACCATGCCCTCTAGCAATAACACTCTGGCTATAAATCTGAAGGAATGTGGGTATGGTGCCACCAGCAGGTAAACCTGTAACCTGTGGGGCGATTGCATCAGCAGCCTGATGATGCCTTCAGAATTCCAGATACCCCCAAATTGCTGCTGTGCCTTTGGACAGACCCCAACAATTTGGGGTCAAGTTTACCAAGAATTAAGAGGCCAAAAGTTAGGTATGTGGAAGACACACCCACAAACCACTCCGGCTCAGCTATATAAGCTCATTTTAGCACAGCAGGTAGGGCTTTTGCCTTGCACTCAGGTTCGATTCCTCCGCCCCTCTTGGAGAGACCGGCAAGCTACTGAAAGTATCCCACCTGCACGGCAGAGCCTGGCAAGCTCCCCATGGTGTATCTGATATGCCAAAAACAGTAACAAGTCTCACAGTGGAGATGTTACTGGTGCCTGCTCCAGCAAATCGATGAATACCGAGATGACAGTGCTACAGTGCTATTTCAGAGACCCATAAATCTCGATAGAGATCAAAAGATGCAGTTAGGGCCTGTAGCGCAGAGGTAGGCAGGAACCCATGACTGAGAGCCCCAGGCTCGCTTGGATCAGGATTCTGCCTCCTCCCCCAAGGCCCCCAATTTTCCAGTAGTTTGGCAGTCACACCCCCCAAACTGCCTCTGGCACCATGTAATCTCATCAATGACCAAGACCCAGAGACTATAAACTAAAGCTCCCAGAAGAGAATGACACAGGATTTCCTGGACATTATATTATATCCATGACAAACAATACAAAACAAATCGTCTAGCATTGCCTTTTCGGCAGGTTTGAGTGCTGGTGAGACCGGTGTCAAAATATCAAATGTAACCAAAGTAGAGAGATAGTATGGGGGAAATTGTCTGCCACACAGTCAGGGGAAGGGTTGGAATGGAGGTGGGGGAAATATTGGGGATTTTGGTTGTGGAAAGTGTGCACTGGTGAAGAAGGGATGGGTGTTTGATGATTATATGATCGAAGCTCAAACATGAAAGCTTTGTAGCTGTATCTCATCAAGAATCAAGAAAAAAAGGGGGGAATAATAATAAAATAAAGTTAACATTCAGAATAGAATAAAAAATAAAAGTTATGTGGAGTTCATGCCCAATTCAATCAGCTTAATCAATGGCTGAATAAATAAGCAGTACTCCTACATTATAAAAGAAAAAAAATCTGAAGGAAATGAAAGCACTGTCTCAAAAAGATAGCTGCACCCCAAGTTCATTGCTGGATTGTCTAAAATAACCAAGGTAGGAAAACAACCTATATAGTTTTCTATCAACAATGGAATGAATCTTTTAAATGTGGCACATAAGGCAGGAGATGGCTCAAGGGCCTGGAGCACATACTTTGCAGGCAGGAGGCCTTTGGTTTGATCCCGACATTACATGGTCCCCCAGAACTTCTAGGAGTGACTCCTAAGAACAAAGTCAAGAATAACCCCTGAGCACCACTGAGTATGCCCCACCTCCTGCATGTGGCATACACACACAAAGGAACGTAACTGAATTACTATTAAGTCCTACAATTGTGATACTATAGATGGACCCTGGGTGCATTACGGGAAGTGAAATAATTCAGATAGAGAAAGACAAATCTCACTTATATGGGAATTTTGGTTGGGGGAATGAGACCCATCATTGTTACTGGATGGGTCTCATTCCCCTGACTCTGAAAGAGCCTCCAATGTGGCACCACTGGAAAGGATGAGTAAAGAGAGCTTTCTAAAATCTCAGGGCTAGGACGAATGGAGACGTTACTGAGACTGCTCGAGAAACTCGATGATCAACGGGATCATGATGATGGGAATTTTAGAATAGTCAAGCTCATAAAAACAAAGAATAGGATGGTGGCTGTCTGGGGCCAGGGGTTGGAAGAAACAGAAAGATGTTGACTAAAAATGCTTGAATTCTTCCACCAATGTGATCAATAAGTTCTGAAGGTCCAATGTGAAATATGGTGACTATAGTTAACATATAGCAGAGTCTCTTGCCCTCGAGCCTGGCTGTCTTCACTGGGGCTCCTCGGAGAGGGCGGGTTGAGTTTCCCTCCCCGCCCGAGCAGAACCCCGGCAGCTGAAGACCTCTGGAATCCAGCCACAGCCATGCTCAAGGCCACTCTCCACACATTCGGACGAGCCTCATGCATGAAGGACCGGGAAAGGGACCCAGGTGTGAGGGACCCGGGGCCAAGATCTCCAAGGCTGCTCGGATCGGGACTGGGCCTCTTCCATCCAGATTCCCCATTTTCCAGTAGCTAGGCGGTCACACCCAAAAACTGCCCCAGGTGCCATGTAATCCCATCAATGACCAACACCCAGAGACTATAAAACCAAGCTCCTGGACATCTGATAGCCTAGTTCTCCCTTTTGGAGAACCTGGCAAGCTACCGAGAGTTTCCTACCTGCATGGGCGTATTCATATGCCAGAACCAGTAACAATAATGGGTCTCATTCCCCTGACCCTGAAGAGCCTCTAATGCGGCACCGTTGGGAAGGATGTGTAAAGAGAGGCTGCTAAAATCTCAGGGATAGGATGAAAGGAGATGTTACTGGCACCTGCTTGAGCAAATCAATGATCAACAGGATGACAGTGATATAGTAATACAGTGATGATAAATTATCATGCCTTAAACTCACATAATGTTCTATGCCAACTATACCTTGATAATGCTGGAGGGAAAAGGGAAAAAACACGAATAAACTAGTCACTTTTGAGAAAATAGTAAAGAGGGAACATAGGCAAACCTAAGAAATGCTAAGTTTCTAAATCTGTAGGATTGGGGAACACTGATGCTGGTGTACATCCACAATATGTGCACTAGCCTATCTATTGTATCCTGTATGCTACGGACATCTGGAAAAAAAGTTATGCTAAAGAATATTGAGTGCTTTTTTATCTCCATAAATTATCCAGGAATCTCCTGCTTTCCTCCTTCCTGGTCATCTACCTTTTTGTTTGTGAATTTAAAACTTGTGGCTTGAAGACCATTCCTCGTGATGGTGGGTCACCACCCCAGCCACACTTTCATTTAAATGGATGTTCCCATCTCAGCTGACACCCTCTCTGGAAAAGACCGGCTGCAGTGGCAGCTGCAAATGCCTGCATGGGGCTGGCTCCATCACGCGGCCCTATCGGCACCATCTCTGGCATGTTCCCCATGACCCAGAACGCCAGGTGAAGGTTAATGGCAAACAGGGACATGGAAGGAAGCCACTTAGCATTGTAAGAATTATTAATGAGAAAATATAATGATATACTTCACATTTTCAGCAAAGAACTCACAAAGGTCAGCCCACACATTTGGCAGGTATATTAATATTCTATTCCTACCATATTGTTGATAAAATGCTAACTTGTGTGTGTGTTTGTGTGTGTGTAAATTGGGTAATTTGTCGAGCAGAGGCACTGGTTTGTGACTAAACATCTTTCTTATTCACCTTGCACACAATCAGTGCAGTGTACTATTAATTAGGCATCCTGAGTCTGGTGGTGGGTATGGTGAAGCATAGGCACAGAGAGGCAAAGCTGTACTCACAAAATTGATATAGTGTTGTTAATCAATGGCAAATAATAGAATTTTAATTGAAAAAGATCCTGAGATTATTTCCCCCTAAGCAACTAACTCTTAATAGAATCATAGTAAAAGAGGGCCAGAAAGAGCACGTGGGCCGTGTTCTATTGCGTAACCTATCAGATGTTTGAAAGTCTCCTTATGCCCTGGAAATTTATCTAACTGCACATTCTCACTATGGATGACAGTTTATTTGAAGTCTCCTATAAATAAGCAGCTCGGGGTTTTAAAGCCCAGAAGAAGACTGGTGCTTGAGTTACATGTGACTGACTCAACTTCAATCCCTGGAGTCACATATGGGTCCCTGAGCCTTGCCAGGAAGGATCCCTGAGCTCAGGGCCAAAACTCAGCTCTGACTGAGTGTACACCCGCCTCCCCATAAGATCCAATAAAATAAAATAACATGAAAATCTAAGAGTAGGAGACCAGAGCAATAACAGAGTGGGTTGGGTAGCTTGCCTTGCATGTGGCCTACTCAGGGTCAATCCCTGGCACCCCTATGGTTCCCTGAGCACTACCAGGAGTAATTTCTTAGTGCAGAGCAAGGAGTAATCCCAGAACACCGTTGGGTGTGACCCAAAAACAAAAAACAAAAAGCCGGAGTAGTCTCAACATGCCAACAGATAATACTGTGATACTGTGTGATGCCCAAGCAAGTAAATCATGTCAATTATTGCATCTGGAGCCAGAAGGGTATTTTAATAATGTGAGTCAATCTGCTTTGCCTGGGATGCTTGGAAACAGGAAAGGTCCTGCCCTTCCCAGCAACATCTAAAATCAACCACTGTTCTTGTAGTCACAACGACTGAGGCACACAGTAGCATCCCTGGTTATGTGATAACACCAACAACAGTAGAACTCTCTTTCCTGGATTCTGCATTTCACATGATATCCATGGGAGTCCAATGGGTAGATTCTTGGTATTTTCTACTCCGTCATTTCTCCAGAATCCTATTTGATTGGGTTTAAATTTCTGCTCCATATCTTGTTAAGTGAATTCACATGGGAATAATAATTTTTCTTCTAAAATGGTTTCAATTTAACTTGACTGTATATGTGAAGAAAGTGACACAGGTTCAAATACGAGTTCTCAAATAACAAGAGCTTTTCAGACATTATTATTCAATTAGTATAATTTTGCTCTTAAAATTCCCCTTGTTTAGAAGATATAAAGATTTCTGAAAAGAGGGTAACCAGAGTTTAATTTATCTTTATGGCATGAGATTCAGCTGTGTCTAGGGTTTACCCCTCATTCTGTGCTCAGGGCACCATATGTGATGCTAGGGATACAGTCCTGGCCATCTGTGTGCAAAGCAAGTGTCTTACCCACTGTACTATCTCTCCAACCCTGATTTTCATTCTCTCAACAGTATCTTTCAAAAAGCATCTTGGGCTGGAGCGATAGCACAGCGGGGAGGGCATTTGCCTTGCACGGGGCCGACCCGGGTTCGAATCCCAGCATCCCATATGGTCCCCTGAGCACCGCCAGAAGTGACTCCTGAGTGCAGAGCCAGGAGTAACCCCTGTGCATCGCCAGGTGTGACCCAAAAAGCAAGAAAAAAAATCAAAAAGCGTCTTTCTCATTTCTATAAAGTCCAATTTAATTCTTTTTGGCCACACCTGGATCTAAGCTCAGGGGGCCTCAGCTAGCAGTGCTGAAGGACTATATTTGGTGCCAGAATTCAGAACATTGTTACAGCCACATGCAAAGCAAGTGCTTTAACCTCTGTACTCTCTCTGATTCCAGTTTTTATTCTTTTTTTTTTTTTTTTTTTTTTTGCTTTTTGGGTCACACCTGGCAATGCACAGGGGTTACTCCTGGCTCTGCACTCAGGAATCACCCCTGGCACTCCTCAGAGGACCATATGGGATGCTGGGAATCAAACCCAGTTCGGCCGCGTGCAAGGCAAATGCCCTACCCGCTGTACTATTGCTCCAGCCCCTCCAGTTTTTATTTTTTTGTTGTTCCTGAGTTTGTGCTTAATTCAAGAGAAAAAGTTACAAAGATTATTTTATGCTTCCTGATTTAGGTCTATAATTAATTTCAAGTTAAACTTAGAATGTGGCAGGAGACAAAAATTGAGTTTCATTTCGGTTGGTTGGGGCAGGGAGGCATGAATACTCAGTTGTTTCAGCACAGGTTGTTTGTCGAAAAGATTTTTGTTCCCAAAAGAAAGTGAGGGAGGAATCATCTTTTTCTCATCAAATTACGTTGACCCTACTGTTGCACTTGGCTATACCTATGCATGTTAAATTATGAACTTTATACAATTTCAACAATTTTTGTATCCATATTTATACCAGTACTGCATTTCATGGGCTGGAGCGATGGCGTTCGCCTTTCACGCAGCTTACCAGAGTTCGATTCCTCCGCCCCTCTCAGAGAGCCTGGCAAGCTACGGAGAGTATCAAGCTCACGCGGCAGAGCCTGGCAGGCTACCTGTGCATATTGGATATGCCAAAAACAGTAACAATAAATCTCTCAATGAGAGACGACGTTACTGGTGCCCGCTCGAACAAATCGATGAGCAACAGGAAGACAGTGACTGCATTTCATTAGTTTTAAGGAAATCTGGAAAACAGATATTTAATTCCTCTGATTTGGTTCTTGTGTATTCTAGTTCTTTCACATTTTCACATACAAGTTGTAATCGACTTCTCATTTTTATATGAAAAAACAGAAAAAAAAATACCCCCTAACTCCCATTCCATCCCCCACCACACATACACACCCAAACCCACCTGTTTCTTTAGGATATTTGATTGGCACTGAATAATTATGAAATTGTTATTTTTATAAGATTTGTATTTTGTTCACTGTGCTATTGATTCCTGCCCAGATATTTTCAATTCATTTATTCTACAAACCTTTGGATTTAATTTCATCTTTTCTAATTCCTCAGGGGTCGGGGTGGAGAACTCCTCCCCACCCCCTACCCCGTCATCCCTGGAGATACCGCAGTTATACCGCAGGCCCTGCGGTACTGGAGGCACCCCAGACAATGCCAGTGGTGCTCAGAAAACTTTGTGGTGCCAGGAATAGGGCCTGGTTCTCTCACTTACCATGCATGTGCTCCAGCTGTTGGCACTATCTTCCTAGCTTTTTCTAGTTCTTTTTTTTTTCATTAATGTAGGGGTACTGCTATTTATCAGCCATTGATTAAACTGTTTGAATTGGGCATGAACTCCACATTACTTTTTTTAAAAAAATTGAATCGCAGTGAGATGCAGTTACAAAGCTTTCATGTTCGAGATTGAGCTATACAATGATCTGACACCCGTCCTTCCACCAGTGCACACTTTCCCCCACCATGTCCCCAGAATATGCCACCCCACCCCACCCAGTCCTCACCCTGCCTCCATGGTAGGCAATTTCCCCAGTGCTCTGTCTCTACTTTGGGGCATTATGTTTTGCTCGAATTTTCTTACCACCATTCAAGCCTGCTTGCCAGGGGCAGATGCTAGATCAGATATTGTCCATTTTTAATATCTTGGGTGTCTGCACTTCTGGAATCCTACATTGTAAATGGTTGGGTTCCAGAGACATTTCTGTAGGGCACTAATCCATTTTGGGATTCCACTGGGTGTCTCTGCACCAGGATTACTGGTGCCCGGAGGCACATTGTGTGGGTGTGACAGCCAGGCTGATGAGCAGGTGGGGAGCCGGGGAGGAACAGCCTGGCACCTCTGCTGCCATGCAGCATGGAGATTTAGTCCTGGAACCCGAATACCTGGGCCTTGCTTGTGGAAGCTCTTGGTTGCCGGGATTCCATCTGGAGTAGGTGGGGAGACTTCACCTGCTCCATCTGGGATGCCCAGTGACATTGGCTCAGTATGGGACCCAGAGAGATCTCTGGGGCTCTGTGGTGTCTTCCAGGACTTGCTGCTGTGTCTCGGGCTTTTGATCTCTTTCAAGATTTATGGGTCTCTGAAGCAAGGCCAGTAATAGAGTTTACAGGGTGGCACTAGAGTTGGTTTGTGGGGGTGACTGCCAGTGCTCCCATGTGTATTGGGAAGTGGGGGGAGGAAGTCTACTCCAACTCCATGAAAGCCTGGAGATTTCAGTCATAAAATCCACATACCCAAATTTTCAGCAGATTATATCTTATTGAAGTCAGTCCTGAAACGGTGGAGCCAGGCCAGGGGAATGGCGATGATTTTGGATTGTGGAAGCTTGTGGCTGCTGGGGGCTCTTCTTGGGCAGGCACAGGCCAACCTGCCCCCTCCCCCCTGGTTTACCCCAGTCTATTCAGCCAAGCACAGGTACGAGATTAACTGTGGTTTTTGGTCTCTTTTGAGTTTTACCTATGGGTCTCTGAGATAAGGCCAATAAATGAGTTTATATAGTTGAGCCGGAGGTGGTTTGTGGGCATGGCCGTTTAGTTTCTTGGTAAACTTGATCCCAAGTTGTTGGGATCCAGCCAAATGAACAGCAGCAATTTTGGGGTGTCAGTAAGCCTGAAGGCACGATCAGGCTGCTGGTGCACTCACCCCACAAGTACAGGTTGACCTGTTGGCAGCATAATACCTCCCTTTTTCTGGTTCTTAAGAGAGAAATTAGGTCATATAAGTTTTCTATATCGTCACAGATTTTTTTTTTGGGGGGGGGATATTTTTGGGTCAGACCCGGCGATGCTCAAGGGTTATTCCTGGCTCTGCACTCACGAATTACTTCTGGCGGTGCCTGGGGGACCAAATGGGATGCCGGGGATGGAACCCGGATCACATGCAAAGGCAAATATCCTATCCACTGTACTATCATTCCAGCTCCTGATTTCTTTTTTAAAATCTAACTGGCTATTTCCATTGTTGAGAGGGAAATGCTGAAATCTATAGCTAGAATTATGGTCTTGTCTATTTTCCCTTTCAGTTTCATCAGTATTGAAACATTAGAGTTTGCCCTTTACATTAATATTGCAGATGATTCTAGTTTGCAGCTAAAGATTGCTCTAAATGGGGTATGGTGCCACCAGCAGGTAAACCTGTACCTGTGGGGCAAGTGCATCAGCAGCCTGATGGTGCCTTCAGACTTCGAGGTACCCCAAAGTTGCTGCTGTGCTTTTGGCCAGACCCCAACAACCTGGGGCCAAGTTTACTAAGAAATTAAACAGCAAAAAGTTAGGTATGTGGGAGACACACCCACAAACCACCTCCAGCTCAGCTATATAAGCTCATTTACTGACCTTAGTTCAGAGACCCATAAATCTCAAAAGAGATCAAAAGAAGCAGTTAAGGCCTGTAGTGCAGAGGTAGGTGGGAACCAATGACTGAGAGCTCCAGGCCCGCTTGGATCAGAACTAGGCCTCCTCCCCCCAGACCCCAGTTTTGGCAGTCACACCCATAAACTGCCCGGCGCTTGGGCCGAGCCTCATGCCTGAGTGAAATCCTACGGAACCCAGGTAACGTGGAACTGTGTGACCTTGGACTCTGGGCTCACCGGGGACCAGGAGTGGAGATCCTCTGCCCACTTTCCCCAGTCTCCAACGACCCAGGGGTCATGCCCATAAACCACCTCCTGCCAGCGCCAGATAATCTCACCATAGGCCACCGTCCAGATCACATGGCTGCTTCTCCCGAAAGGGAGCATAACATGAGGCCCCCACAACCGTGCCACCGGACTCCATGCCAGGCTGTTTCACATGGGGTGCCCCAAAGGGGAGTGGGTGAGAGCCCTCCCCACCCCAAGGGACACAGCTCCAGCAGCCAAAAACCTCCACAACCCAACCACCACCACGCTCAAGGCTGCACCCCATGCACTCGGGCTGAGCCTCACATATGAGTAAACATACGCCTGGACCATGCGGCTGTTTCTGTGGCCATGTGACACATGATAAAACACCCCCTACTCATAACCCATAATTACTACACTACATTTGATGGGGTTCAGATAGTAGGCAACAAGTCACAGAGGGAAATATATATATATATATATATGCATATATACATATTTTCATATATATATCCCAAACCTCACATCACCCAAAACTTTAACATGTTAGTGATATCCTATAGAATGTCTTAATGGCTCCTGCCAAAATAGAACAACTTTTACACTGTTTACTATATGAACACTTTTTTGTAAGCATGTTCAGCAGCTCTTCATCACAGACAATATGAAGTATATTATTTTGGTTGTGCTTGGAACAGGGATTGGGGTTTGGGATGGAAATATCCCATATTTGGTGGTGGGAAGGTGTAATGGTGGTGGGATTGGTGTTTGAATATTGAATGTAATCAAACATTGTGAACTAACTTATAAAATTTTAAAAAATTAAAAAAGAAAAAGTAATGTGGAGTTCATGCCTAATTCAATCAGCTTAATCAATGGCTGAATAAATAGCAGTGCTCCTACATTATTTTAAAAAAAGATTGCTCTGGGGGCTAGAGCATCCCATATGGTCCCCAGAGCACCGCCAGGGGTGATTTCTGAGTGCAGAGCCAGGAGTAACCCCTGTGAATCGCCGGGTGTGACCCAAAAAGCAATATATATATATATATATATATATATATATATATATATTGCTCTAAAAGTTCCCACACCTGGAGGCTGGAGCAATAGCACAGTGGGTAGGGCGTTTGCCTTGCACGAGGCCAACCAGGGGGTCGAGTCCCAGCATCCCATATATTCCCCTGAGCAGCGCCAAGAGTAATTCCTGAGTGCCGAGTCAGGAGTAACCCCTGCGCATCGCCGGGTGTGACACAAAAAGCAAAAAAAACAAAACAAAACAAACAAAAAACAGTTCTCACACTTTAGCATGCATCAAAATGCTTAGGGAAGTTATTAAGACAGATTGCTGAGCCCTACTCCCAGAGTTTCCAATTTAGTAGATTTATAAGTATATCCATTTCTCAGAGTACTCAGGTGATATAGACGCTATTGGTCTGAAGCCACTTTCAGAATCACCAATGGCGCAGAGGGCTCAAGGGCTGAAGCTCATGCTTTGAATCTGAAAACCCAGGTTCGATCCTCGAACCCTTAAGGGAGCAGCCAAAAACATAAAAAAGAAGGCAAGACACTGACTAAATCCCAGGTTCTCAACTTGACTGCCTTTTATACTTCAGGGAACTTTAACAATTATGATACGCAGCATACATTCAGCCAACTAAATTTAGGATCTGCGCTGGGAAAAGGGGAACTCTGGGACCCGTGCATCAGTTTCTCTTAAAGCTCCCCAGTGTGACTCAATAAGCAGTTAAGATTGAGAATCTATAATTGAGAATCTAGAACACACTGCTCTATACTTAAAAATTTTCCAAATTGCCCAGGAAAGTCTTTAGGGCTCATTACCTAACACTTCATCAGTGTCCCCTGAGTCAAAAACTCTGTGCAGTTCAGACAAACAAGTCGTATAAGTGATCATGTATGTAGCGTGCCAGGCCTGGGGACTGACTGGGCTTTGGCACCTTCTTCTTTGCTATCAAACTAGCAATTGCCCTTTTGTAAAACCAAGCAGCTATTTCCTGCCCAGACTATAGAAAGAGTCTGACAACAAAGAAACATCGTATCTTTTTATTTCCCCCCATTGGGGAGAAAAATTCTCTTTACTTATAAGTTTAAAATGATCTTTGATCCAAATGGAACTTATTTTCCATAACCGTTTTTTTTTTTAAGGAGGTGCCCTAACAGTGCTCAGGGGGGTCCCCAGGACACTGCTGGAAGTATGTGACTAAAGTTCTGTGTTTAGATATAGAGGTGTGATGCTGCTCAGGCCCAGAGCTGCAAAGGACCACCAGTGTCACCCTCATGGTGCTCAGTGGTTCTCAGGGCCACCATTGCCAGGGACTGAACTCAGGACCTCATGTGTGCAAGTCATGTACCCCTGACCCTTCAGCTATTCCCTGGCTTTCATAAGAGGGTTTTAATTTATAATTTACTTAGGGAAGGAAAATTTTGGCTACAAATTGTCCAAGTACCTAATTATCCAAGTACTTGCAGGGTATAATATTAGTATAATATTATACTAATAATATAATATTATTATATTATAATATATAATATATAACAGTATAATATTAGTGAAGAGCAAATCACTTTCAAGATTTTTTTTCTTTTTTTAGTTTTTGGGTCACAGGTAGCAATGCTCAAGGGTCACTCCTGGCTCTGTGCTCAGAAATCACTCCTGGTGGTGCTTGAAGGACCCTATGGTATGCTGGGGATCAAACCTAAGTCAGGTGTGTGCAAGGCGAACACCCTCTCCACTGGGCTATCGCTCCAGCCCCCTCAAGTTTTCCTTGTAGTAGCATTGTAGCACTGTCTTCCCGTTGTTCATAGATTTGCTTGAGCGGGCACCTGTAGCATCTCCGTTGTGAGACTTGTTACGGTTTTTAGCATAACGAATACACCACAGGGAGCTTGCCAGGCTCTGCCGTGCAGGCAGGATACTCTTGGTAGCTTGCTGGGCTCGCCAAGAGGGATGGAAGAATCAAACCCGGATGGGCCACGTGCAAGGCAAATGCCCTACCCTCTGCGCTAGGGGCTAGAGCCATAGTACAGCAGATAGGGTACTTGCCTTACAGGTTTGATCCCTGGCACACCATATTGTCCCCTAAGCCCCACCAGGAGTGACCCTTGAGTGCAGAAGCAAGAGTAAGCTTTGCCAGATGTGCTCCCCTCCCACCTAAAATTTCTCAGGGGCTGAAAAGTTGCTTAAAAATCTATGATGCATGCCTTGCATGTAGGAGGATCCGGGTTCAATCCTGGCCTTCCTGCATAGATCTGCGTGGCCCCTAAACACCGAGTGTGGTCCTACTGGTCCCCTGCCCTGCTGGTCCAAGGACTGCCATCTTGGCAGCCTGAATACAAGTATCACTGAGGGTGGTCTGTTGGTCCCCTGAACCCTGCTTCACAGGCTCATATTTTTCTGAGCATAATTTTACCCACATGACAAATCATCAAGTAATTTTTATAATATTAATGCAAGATAGATCAAACAACATTTAACGTTCACTTTTTCAGCCAAGAAAGTTAAAGCAGGCAAAGAGGCCGGGCAAGGAACTAACCCATAACAGATTCTTGGACCTTAAAAAAAATCTGCATGAAAGGGGAAAGGAAAAGGAACATAAATGTCAACAGAAAAAGCAGAGCTGGTCAGCAGGCTCGGGGGCACCTTGGAGATTCAGCAAAGGAGCCACTTGGGGTTGAAGGGAATATTTAGAAATGAAGTCATCTAGTCCATCATAGTCAATGGACAAAGGGGGCCCTAGCTTGCCCTTGGCAGCTAGAAAGTGTGAGAAGAAACCAGAATTGGCAGAAGACCTGAGTTCTGGCCTCATTGTGCCACTAAGCGTAGGACCAACATACTTAGTCATCAACTTACAGATACTTACTTGTGTTGGGATGTTCTATAAGTACTTCAGAATATTTGCCCCGCCTAATTGACATCTCCCTTTCCTCATTGGCTGCAGTAATCATCTGAAAAAAATTCACACAGTGCAAGATCTTTCCTCTTCCTGGTTCAGAGACCAAACTCTGCTACAGATCTTTCTGACCCATCTCCTCTCCATTTCTTCTGCTGCTATCTCAATTCAGTCCTCCCAGCTACCTTACCCCGCCCCCACCCCTCCTGGCTTCAGTTGTTTCTTTGGTTGTCAGCTTTCATTATATCTGCCACCCTCTGGCCACCTGAGAACTTCCTAGAACACAATTTGTCACCACCACTCTCATTATTCAGTGGTTCTCCATTAAAGAAACCTACACTCTCGAGCAAGGTGTCCCATTCTATTTGTGATTTGGCCTCTGCCTTCTCTCACTTCATCTTTCACCACTCATGACTTCAGCCAAGCCCAAGTTTTGCAGTTCCTCCAATGTCACTTTGGCTTTGACACTAATGGTACACTCTTCCTGGAAGTCTCCCCATTCCTCTGCCCTTTGCTTGGCTAAAATTAACTCAACCTTCCAGGCTAGGTTTAGGGTGGAATTTTTTCCTGGCACTCTTTTTCAGCTCGTCTTTGATGCTCCTGTAACATTTGGCAAAAACAAGAGTCACTATCCTGAGTTGTATGTGCAAACACACTTCTCTCTGTAGCTAAACTCTGAAGTATGGGATAGCCGGGTATGCACCCAGCTCAGTGTTGAGTAGCAAACACGTATGCAACAAGTGTTTGTGGACCTACTTTATGTCAAGTGGTGTAAGTGTGAGGAATAGAGCAATAAGCAAAGACACTCCTTGCTATTAAGTGGGAGGCAACCTCATAAACAAGAGAGTATGAGAGTGAAACGTGATATGCAGAGACTGTTAACCGTGTGATAGGGAAGTGACAGCGCTGATAGTTTGGAATGGAAACGTCTAGAAGTTTCCTCTGGGGGAAGTGACATTTAAGCCAGGTAATGCGGGAGAAGGGCATTTCAGCAGGGCCCAAGACCAGCACAAAAGTTGATAAAAACTTTGTAAGGGTCTTTTGAATCACAGTGATTCAATTTATATATATATGTATATATATATGTTGATAAAAGTCAACGTGGTTTAAAGCAAACACGTTATGAAACTGTGATCAAAAAATAAAAAAACCCACGAAGTGAGCACATGGTCAAAATCTGGTAGGTCAGGAGACTGGATGGATAATACAGCAGATAGGGTGTTTGCCGTGCACACAGCCAACCAAGTCTATCCACAACATCCCACACAGTCCCCCGAGCAAAGCTAGGAAAAATTCTCAAAGTGCAGAGCCAGGAGTAACCCCTGAGAATCAATGGGTGTGACCCAAAAAGCAAAACAAAAGAAAACAAAATAAAACTTGGTAGGTCAGAGTCGTTTTGATTTTCTCCAAAGTGTAATGGAATCTGATTTTTTTTTTTTTTTTTTTGCAAAACGACTGTTTGCCGTGTCCATGGGGGGGGGGGGGGCGGGGGGAAGCTTGGGGGTGGGTGTGACATGAGTGGCCTGGATCCAGCGGTTTGTTTTGGAGTAAGCGAACGGGGTGGAGGGTGGGGGAGGAGGCTGGAGCAATAGCACAGCGGGTAGGGCGTTTGCCTTGCACGCTGCCACCCCGGGTTCGAAATCCCAGCATCCCATATGGTCCCCCAGCACCGCCAGGAGTAATTCCTGAGTGCATGAGCAAGGAGTAACCCCTGTGCATCGCAGGGTATGACCCAAAAAGAAAAATAAATAAATAAATAAATAAATAAATAAATAAATAAATAAATAAATAAATAAAAATATTTTTAAAAAAAGAAAGAAAGAAAGCGAACGGGGTTCGGAATCTAGGTCCTGCTGGGTGACACTCAAGTGCCGCAAGGCTCAGAGCACCTGAGACCCCAGAGCGGGAGCCCGAAGAGCTGCCGGAGGGAACGGGCCTCGAGAAAAGCCCTTCCCGCGCGCCCCGAGGAGCAGGAGGAGGCGGCGGCGGGCCGGGGGCCACAGGCCGGGAGCCGGCGGGCGGCGGGGCGCGCGGTCCCGGGGTGCGCACGTGCGCGCCGCGGGGTTTCCCAGCCGGGCGCGCGCGGCCGGAAGCGGAAGTGGCCGCCGGCGGCGTCCCCGGCGACAGCGGCTGCTCACGCCAGCCCCGCCGCGTCCCGCCGGGCCCGGAACAGCGCCGCTGCGGGCTCGCCCTCGTCCGCCGGGCGCGCTCAGTCCGATGGGGCCGCCGCGACCGCCGCCCCGCGCCGCCGCCGCGCTGCTCTGGGGCTTGCTGCTCCCGCTGGTAAGGGGGTGGCCGGGCGCGGGGCGGGGCGGGGCGGCGCCTCCCCGCCGCCGTCCTCCCTCCCCGGCCGCCGGTGCTCCCGGCAGCCTCTCCACCCCCCAGCCCTCCCCACCCCCCACGCCGCCCCCTCTCCCCGTGCCCTCCCGCGGCGCCTGGCCCCCTTCTCCCCGGAAAGGCCGGCACACTGCTCACCTGGGTGCTGCTGGGTTCCTTTGCATACTCCTGTAAAAACAGAACAAAACTTTTCTCTCTCCCCACCCCCCTCCTTTTTATTTTTGGTTTTGCTTTTCTTTTCTCTAGTTTGTACTTGATTCCTGACTTTTTATCAGTTTGCCCCACCGCACCTCCCCTCTACCCCACCCCCGTCTTCCTTTCAGACTTAACATCTTTGCCCCGGAAAAATAAAGGGAGGAAATATTAATAGAGACGCACTTGGTCTTGGGGGTTGTTTAGAGGCTTCTTGTCTGTGCTTTATTTTAACTGCTATAAATGCAGATTCCCTCTGCTCTTTCTGGTTTCCTGCCTGGAACGGTTCGTTTTGATTTTCTTTTGGCGTGGGTGGGGGCGTGGGTGGGGGCGGGGGTGGGGGCGCAATAGTAAAACATTTCAAATGATTTTTGAAAAAACACACCCAAGTGTCGCGCCTTTAATGATATTCAGCCCAAGGGAGAGTGGGGTGGGTTAGGGAACAATTCCTTACTACGGATATGTTCACACATTTTTGCTAAATGCAGAAAAAAGTCACCCTCCTTGCACATTCCCCTGCAGCGTCTGGCGCTTCTGCCGGGTGTTGGGTCCCGAGCTCCGGCTTGGCTTGCAGTTTCCCGTCAGTATCCCCCAGGGTGTTTCCGGCTGGAAACTTTTCTGGGCGGAGCCGTTGATAAGGGTGTTTACATGTTTGCATTAGAATGGGTGACTTCTGAGCCCTGTTTCTCTTTGGTTCCAAGGCTTACTGCCAGTGAATGAGCTGTAGGAAAGTGCGGTTCCCATTTATTAGGATGCCAGAGTTGAAGCCTTAAGATAGATGGTTACAGTGCTTTGCACTCCGTGAGGCAGCCTTAGTCTTTTCTTTCATGAAAGACTGTACCCCCAGATGGCTTTGGGATGGAGGGCCGGGAGTACAGCGCGTACACCTGACAATTTGTTTTGAGAGAACTTCACACTGTGCTCTGTGCTTCTTTCAGTGCTGTGTGCCATATCAATTATATGGCCCAAAGAGAACAATTCAGAAAGTGGGTCAGTACACACAGAACTGTCACTTGGATCTAAAACTTGTGTTTTTGTAGTCATTTTTATTTGAACTTGAAGACTTTTTTTCCCTGTCAAGGATTGAACTCAGGGCCTCATGCATGCCATGCAGGTGCTCTAGCATCAAGCCACATTCCCAGCTTCATTTGAACCTCTTTAGGTAATTGCTAGAGTGTATTTATATATGCCCCCCCCCCAAAAAAAAGAATCCTTTCCAAACTATTTTTTTTTCTTTTTGGGTCACACCCGGCCATGCACAGGGGTTACTCCTGGCTCATGCACTCAGGAATTACTCCTGGCGGTGCTCAGGGGACCATATGGGATGCTGGGAATCGAACCCGGGTCGGCCGCATGCAAGACAAATGCCCTACGCACTGCTATTGCTCTAGTCCCCTCAAAACTAATGTTTAAGTAATAAAATATTTGCTCATAAACTCAGAGGAGTTCTCACTGAAAGCCCTGAACCCTGTCAGCAGATAAATGCAAGCATAATTTTCACAGAATTTCAAGGTCTTTATAAACTAAAGGTCATTCCTGGCCTAAATTTCAGTGTGTCTGGCCTGCCTTGTGATGTAACTCAAGTGGTAGAGCATGGGCCTTCATGTGTGAGGAAAATGAAAGGTTCATACAGGGTTGGAGACTGAACTCATGCAGGAGGACCCCATGCCCCCCTCGCTGTGCCCCCAAGGATGACTGCCCTTTCCAAGTACGACAGGGTGTGATCTTGTAGCTAGCCTGTTCCCCATGCCCCAGTGTTTTAGAGTTTATTCTTTGTATATTGCACCTGTATCTTTTGTTGTGCCAGAGGGTTCATTTTGGACTCTGTACCTCTCAAGTATATAGTCCTGGGGTTGTTGTGGGGTCTTATATTCTACTAGGCAAATAGAATATCTACAAATAATTAGCTTGTGTCTGTGTGTGTATGTGTTTGGGCCACACCTGGCGATGTGCTCTTAAGACTTCTGGTTCTGAACTCAGGAGTCACTCCTACAGGGCTTAGGAGATCATTCAGGATGCAGGGGATCCGAACCCGGGTCAGACGCATGCAAGGCAAGTGCCTTACACATTGTACTTTCTCTTGGGCCTGCTACAGATAATTAATTTGCATCTATTGTGTGCCAGGCACTGTGCTGGTGACCGAATAAGTTGACAAGATTGTTTTTAGTTGTACAGATTTTTTGTTTCTTTCTGGGGGAGGACCACATCTGAGGGTGCTCGGGGCAGCCTGGGCCATCAAACCCGGGCTTCCTGCCTGCTTTACATGTGCTCCGTCCGATTGAGATATATCTCTGGCCCTGCTCAGATCTTTCTCAGTGCCAACTAGTAGTATTTTCTTTCGTTAATTTTTTTTTCAGTGAGTTCATTTTCTTCTTGCTCCTCCCTTCCTGACTTTTCCTGAAATGATCTCTTATTTGTTCTTCCCCTTCTCTGAGGAACACAAGTCAAATGTTATTTTCCTTACTGGGGCTGGCTCCCTCCTCCTCTGCTTATTTACTCAGTACCTAGATTCTTCCTGCTCTGCCTGAAGGTTTTTAATTTGCCATCTTCCGTCCAGTCCCCTCTGCTTTCCTAACCTTCCCATTCCAGGTGGCTGGGCTGAGTGGAATTAATGATGCCAGCTTAATCATTTTGTTTCTCCTCCCTTTAAGTTGGCGTTGCTGGAACTTTTGTGCCATAGTCATTAAGAACAGTGCCGGCCTCCTTGTCTAGATGTAGCACCTGATCTCTCAAAACAACTGCCGTGGCCTTACTGAGGAGGCAGAGGGTTTAGGTCTGGAAAGGCATTTGTAGCCTACATCTGTCTGCTTGTCCTAGTTTCTATCTTTCTCTTTTCTTTTTTTGGGGGGGTGGGGTGGGGTGGTGGCGGTAGGGGAAGCATACCTAGCATTGCCCAGGGTTTACTTTTAGCTCTAGACTCAGGGATCGTTCCTTGTGATCCTCAGGCCTATATGTGGTGCCAAGTATTGAACCTGGGTCGGCCACATGCAAGGCAGCACCCTCCCCTCTTCTCCCCCACCCCTCCACTGTACTATCTCTCCAGCTCCTTATCCTATTTCCTGCAGTCCTTCTGAATGCTTATAGTGTAACGCAAAAGGAGAGGACGAATTGAATCAGAAGAAACAGGATCCAGGATGTAGAGATCTGTCAAGTCTGTCCCTATTGCCAAAAAAAAAAAAAAATGAGGATGCCTATTCTGAGAAGAGCATGAATAGGAACAATCATTTGGTAAAAGTTTATGGGATTATTTCTAACAGCTGAGTAATATTCCATTGTGTAGGTGTACCATAGTTTCTTTAACCAGTCATTTGTTCTTGGGCACTCTGGTTGTTTCCAGATTCTGGCTCTTGTGAATTTTGCTGCAATGACCATAGAAGTGCAGATGGCATTTCTGCTGTGTGTTTTTGGACCCCCGGGTGAAGTTATGAAATTCGCTTATAAGTGAATGAACATGGAGAGTATCATGCTGAGTGAGTCGGAAGGAGAGGGATAGACATAGAATGATTGGACTCATTTGTGGAATATAAAAAACAACATAAGACTAATACCCAAAGACAGTAGAAACAAGGGCCAGGAGGACTGGTCCACAGTTGGAAGCCTGTCTCAAGTGTTGGGGGAAAAGGCAGTTGGGATAAAGAAGGGAACAGTATGACAAAGATAATTGAAAATGATCACTTTGAATAAGAATTGCATGCGGAAAGTAGGTAAAGGAACAAACATGATAACGTCTCAGTATTGCAAACCGTAGTGCCCAAAAGTGGGAGAGGGAGACACGGGATGGGCAGGGGGTGGAGAATGAGGGAGGGAAAGAGGAAGGCAGGAAAACTTGGGGGGTGGGGAGGGTAGCAGAAGGGAAACAGGGGACATCGATGGTGGGAAATGTATGCTGGTGAAGGGAAGGGTGTTGGAACACTGTGTGACAGAATCTTGACCATGAAAAACTTTGTAACTCTGTATCTCATGGTGATTCAATTAAAAATAATTAGTTGATCATTTTTTTTTTTAAAGTTTATGGAATTAACAGAGCAGAATCATTGCCAGTTTGAGCTGCAGAAGATAAAGTGAAAAGCTTTGAACTTGGATCTGCCTGGCTGGGATAATAGAGCTCTTTGTTGAAAATGTGCATTCTTTTTTGTTTCTGTTTTGTTTTGGGGCCACACCATGCAATTCTTGTAGGTTACTCCTGGCTGTGCACTCTGCTTAGGGAATCATATGGGACATCAGGGATGGAACCTGGGTTGGCCACATGCAAGGCAAACACCCTCCCCACTGTACTGCAACTTCAGGCCAAAATGTGTGTTCTTGAGAGGGAAAAATGACCGCAGAGATGCGTCAGTGAACTACAGGGCTTCCTCTTCAGTTCCAGTACCCCCCTACCTTTGTGGCTGCATCCCAGAGCCATGAGTGTCATTCTCCCCCCAGTGGGCTTGGCCATGGGGTAGTGAGTTATTTCTGCACCATAAGCTGAAATTTGTCTTGATAAATTTCGGACTTCATTGGTTCCCACCACCCTTTTCATCCTTGGATTTCTCCCTTTAGGAATGGGAGTTTGTCCAGTGGTTATATTTTGGAGGCACATCGCTTGTCTGGTTTCACAGGTTTGTAGTTGGAGAGAAATTTTGCCGCTAGGTGAATACTATCATGGGTCTCCTCCGGAGCTAACTTAGATTCTATCTAGATGATTCAGGATTTTAGAGTTCTTTCTAGAATGAGTATAGACTTTGAGGGCAGGACCAAGGAGATGGTTCAAAGGATTGAGCATCTGCTTTGCATGCAGAAGCCGTGGGTTTGATCTCTGGCAGTGTATGGCCCTCAGAACACCACCTGTGGGGGGGTGCATTGCCCACCTATCAAAAAAAAAAGACTTTGAGGGTAATTGGGTTGGAATGAATGCATTTT
Organism: Sorex araneus; assembly: GCF_027595985.1. Lineage (NCBI taxonomy): Eukaryota > Metazoa > Chordata > Mammalia > Eulipotyphla > Soricidae > Sorex > Sorex araneus. Next base: position 95,264,470 of record NC_073304.1, on the reverse strand, counting down.
TCATAGAGAAGGCTAATGAATTTATTTTTGTTTGCTTTTACGGTCACACCTGGCGATGCACAGGGGTTACTCTTGGCTCTGCACTCAGGAATTACTCCTGGCGGTGCTCAGGGGACAATATGGGATACTGGGAATCGAACCCCGGGTCGGCCACCTGCAAAGCATATGCCCTACCCTCTGTGCTATCGCTCCAGCCCACAGGCTAACGAGTGTTTGAGAGACTGGGATAGAGTACTGTGTACTGAAATGTGTCGTCCACCCCATTCTTATTTTGAGCCGATTCCTTCCTGTGATATTTGCAGATTGAAATGATCTCCTAACTGGAGAGAATTCAGCTCAGATAAATTCATGACAGCACAGGAGAAACAGGAGCGCTCCAAGCAGGAACCAGCCATGCTGGCACCTTTATCTTCTAGCCCTAGACAAGAGAAAATAAATTTGGGTTATTTAAGCTTCTTGCTCTGGGATATTTTGTTATGGCAGCCTGAGCTAAGAATATATAATTGTGAATGATCAGAAAGGTGTTTGGGCCTGACTTTGGACTATGTAGTAAATTACAACTGCCTTGCCTACCAAGGAACCCTTTTTCCACCTCTTTTACTGTAGTTGATTTGAAACTCTTACCGCTGCAGAGAGAAAGATGTTTGTGAATAAAGGAATGACTCCTGTGCTGCTGCGGTGCAAGGACATGATAGCATTAGCCGTGATTCCATTGGTTTCATTCATTCCTGTGATTTCATTGTATTATTATATTTCTGCTTTTTGAAGATAGACTCCTCCCCCAGCCCTAGATTATTATTCTTTTTCTTTTGCTAGTTTCTGGGGCCCGGGACATGGCCCAGTGATAAATTGCCTGCCCTGCAGGCGAGAGGCTTTGAGTTAGATCCCCGCATTGCCAAGTGCCATTCCTGGCCTTGCGAGGTATGGCCCTCAGCATTCTACCAAATGAGACCCTAGGTGCTCTGAAACCAGTTACATACCCCCTGGATGCCGACACCACTCCCATATACAAATGCTAGTTCTTGTTATAAATCATGTCGATTAACAAAATTTGCCCCTAAAGCTCCAACCCCCAACCTGCATAATTGGTATCTAAAATTTGAGGCATAGTTTAATTTGTATACTTCATGCAGAAAGAGACTGGGCAGGCTAATCAGAGTGAGAGTTATATTCACACATTGTCTCTTAAAAACTGAGGCTCTCATTCATCTAGTGGGTGATAGAGATCACATGATCTGGCTTTGATTGACACCTCCACTATGGAGGTGGGCAGGGAGGCTGGGATCCAATAATGCATGTGAATTATGTTGTGAATGATGTTTTGAATAATGGGTGAGATTGAGAACTGCTGCCAAGACACAAGAGTGCCAGCAGATTGCAGATACAGTGCGCCTCTCACCTTTGAAAAAATCCCTAGGAGGACTTATTAACCTCTGCGAGGCCGGCAACTCTCACAGCTCCTCGTGATGAAGTCTGTAGTGTTTGTAGATAAACATCAGAACACTCCCTGAGTGTTTACTGGGAATAGTTAAGACCCCAAGTAGGGTACGTCTCCTGGATTAGAATTTGTGTTTTAACATGAACTTAATTAAACTTCATTAAGCACAGATCTATAATAAGCCATTAAGACATTACCAGTCAGGGGCCAGAACCCTAGTACAGCGGGGAAGGTACTTGCCTTGCAAGCATCCGACCCAGTTTCTCTCCCTGGCGCCATATATGGTCCCCTGAGCCCCACCACGAGTCATCCCTGAGTGCAGAGCCAGGAGTACTGGCAGTTGTGGGCCAAGACTCCAAAATAAATAAGTAAAATAAATTACTGTTCAGATTATTGCGTATAGTCGCCAGGAAAGATGTCGTATTTGTCTAATCTTTTGGACCTTTACACGGAAATCCAGTAAAAACTGGGGTGAAGGTTAACATTGCCTTGCTCAGAGCGTCATCTTGATCAGGTGCAAATGGGCCAGGATACCAAATCCCGGCAGAACTAAAGGATGGCATGGATATCGGATAGGGGTGTTATATTGTCAGGTACATTTTAACTAGGGAATTGTTATTTTCATAAGGAATAAATATGTGAGGATTTAAATTTGGATAATAGTGTCAGGGTTGGAAGAGACCTTTTGAAGGAGAAGGAAAGATAGAAAACAAATATGCTAGCTGCGCACGGCAAGGTCATGGAAGAGCTCTCAGGCCGTGCTCTGTGCGTGGTCAGGAGTAAGAACAGACCTGTTCCCAGTGGGTAATATCAGGCTGGTGAGTCAGCATCAGGAGGCTGTTGGGCCACAGGCCAGGACTTGAGTCGTTTGTGGTTGGAAGCACCACCAAGGGTTTGGAGCTTAAAGCGTGGATGTAGCCTCAAGAGCCAGGGATGCAAATGTCAGCACAGGACTGACTCAGTGTAACTGTTCTTTCTGGTGAAGTAAAGCTCGGATAGCTCGGCTTTTTTTTTTTTTTTTTTAAGTGTGATTGGTTTGGGGCTGTGGGGAAGTTAGGAGTATACCTCCAAGATTAAGAGTTTAGTAAGGGGCCAGAGGGATAGCATAGCAGGTAAAGTGCTTGCCTTGCACATGACCCACCAGAGTTCTGTCCCCAGCACTGCGTACGTTCCCCCGAGCAGCTCTGATCCCCGAGCACTGTCGGGTGTGACCTCCAGAACAAAACAGAATAATAGGGGGCTGGAGCTAAAGTACAGTGGGTAGAATGCTTGCCTTGGTACAGCCATGTGTGGCCCTAAAATCAATTTCTTCCTCTCCTCTCCTCCCCCACCAAAAGAAAAAAAAAAAAGCATAATAGGGCCAGGGATGTGAGTCACCAGAGAAGTGCCAGCTTGCATGCATGAGATCTGCATTTAATCCTTGATGCCTCAGGGGGGAAAAATGGTAAAAAAAAGAAAAGTGTAGCATATGCCCTAACAGTTGTCCTATTTTAGATTTTTGGTGACCATGATACCATGCAGAAAGCTGTTTAGGAAGACCATAGCCAAATGAGTAGTCAAGTATACATTAGGATAGACTTATATAAACATTCTTTGATATGAAATATAATTGAAGCCATGTGGTCTGGGTAAGACAAATTGGAAATGTTTTGTGAACAGCAGAGTGCCCATGGAATTCTATGAGGTAAATTGAAAGGAAAAAGTGTAGTACTTCATACTATGGGTTATTAAACTTGTTCTTTCACATCTAAGGATTAAGTAAAATACAGTATATAAATGCGCCGGTATTGGTTTGATCATTTATTTATTGGCCCTGAATGACCAGTGTTTCTAAGATCAGTGATGGGTCAATTGTCATAGGAAAGAAATTCCATTCTAGAAATTCAATTCTAGAGTTCTACACTTTGGGATATTTGGAAGAGAATGTGTAAAGGACTGGGAGTTTGGAATATTTAGAATCTGGGAGGAACTCATTTGGGTTTGGAGTAGTTTGCTGGTAGGAGACCCATGCCAGTTTTATAGAGGAGGGCAGGTAAGCAACAGAGACACAGGTTTGTTTGACTAATACTGAACATCGAGGTTGACGGCTAGAAGATGGCACAGGAGTTACGGTGCTTACTTTGTATGCAAGTACAAATATTTGTACTTGCATACAAAGTAAGGTATGCAAGGTCGGCAAGGTCGACCTTGGCAAGGTCGCCGGCACTGCTTAGTCCCCTGAGCACAAAACTGGAAGTATTAGTCAAACAAACCTGTGTCTCTGTTGCTTACCTGCCCTCCTCTATAAAACTGGCATGGGTCTCCTACCAGCAAACTACTCCAAACCCAAATGAGTTCCTCCCAGATTCTAAATATTCCAAACTCCCAGTCCTTTACACATTCTCTTCCAAATATCCCAAAGTGTAGAACTCTAGAATTGAATTTCTAGAATGGAATTTCTTTCCTATGACAAGCACTGCCCGATGTGGTCCTAACACCACTTGGGCCAGGTGCCCCCAGCAACAAATAAAAGTGAAACTGGAGGTTGGTGGCTGGGCTCTAATCGGGTCTTAGGGATCTAGCTGCAGGAGGAACGTGAAGTGTTTGCAGAGTTGAAAGCCACTGGCCTGGGTTTTGGAAAGCTCACTTCTTGTACTGGCCTCTTGAGACCACATCGTTTGGTCATTTGGCCAGTTTGAATGTAAAATGAAGGAAATAGGTTAAAGACCAGGCTGGGTCAGTTACAAAAGAAGATCCAGAGATTTTTGAAGCAGGTCTCTAACTTGACCGATTAAAAAGGACGGTATTCTGGGCCAAGGATGTGGCCCAGCAGGAGAGCGCGTGCCTCCATGGGTGAGGACCTGGGCCATTCGTGTCTGCCCCGAACATTAGCCATTTGTGTCACTAGCACTAGCACGGTAGACTCCGGGTCTCTCCTAGTCTGGTCCTTAGCCCCTTCGAGTTTCTCTAGGCTGCTGCTGCTCAGTCAGGGGCCACATGACCCTCGTAAACGCAGGATAATATCCTAAGAGGATCACAGGTGAAAGTTGCATATGTAGGTGGTAGTGGGATTGCAGGGAGAACAGCACGAGAGTAGGAGGCAAACAGCAGGACAAGGGGACCACTGGGAAGGTCAGAAGGGAACAAGTTGAGCGACTGCTCTGGGCATCCCAGCAGGATTCTCCCACAGCTGTGTGGCCTTCCCACATCAGTTCTCTTAATACTCAAGGAGTGATCCTTGATAAGCCATGTCCATATCACCTGTGAGCTCACCCGCCACCCAAGACTCCTTTAGACAATTTCTGGTTTAAAAATGATCATTGAGGGGGCTGGAGCAATAGCACAGCGGGTAGGGCGTTTGCCTTGCACTGGCCAACCCGGGTTCGATTCCTAGCATCCTATATGGTCCCCTGAGCACTGCCAGGAGTAGTAATTCCTGAGTGCAGAGCCAGGAGTAACCCCTGTGCATCGCCGGGTGTGACCCCAAAAGAGAACAAAAACAACAACAAAATGATCATTGATGTATATACACGGTAGCTGGGTCCTATAGCAATAGTTCTTAAATTGTTACTGGCCTCTGAACTTCCAGAAGGACTTATTAGAAAATAAACTACCAGGAGCCTTCTTCTTCAGTGGGTTTGGGATTGGGCCCAGGAATTGGCATTTTCTTAACACCTTAAGAACTCCTCATGTTTTTACTCGAGACTCTGACGTTAATAGCATTCTGCTTGTGGTTTACTGAGGTTTGTTTTCATCTTCCCAATAAGACAATTATTTCTTGTTCCGTGTCTCTTTCTCCGGGCAGCTTTACTGAGGGATAAGTCACATACGCCATGCAGTTCCACTATTTAAAGTGTACAGTGGAGGCCGCTAAGTGAGGTCACTCGACCTCATACCTCTTCATTCTCAGCAATGGAAAACAAATTATCAAATGCTTCCTTTTCAGCAGGTCTGACTTTAGGGGGGAGACTCTCCATACAATAATAGTGAATTTTGTTGAAATATTGAATGCAATCCAAGTGAAAGTAAAGTGAAATTTATCAGTTACAGGGGGGGGGGAGAACTGGGGGGGCTGGGGGTGGGGGGGATGGGGTGGAGCTATACTTTGATTTTTGGTGGTGGAACACGTGCACTGGTAAAGGGATGGGTGTTCGAGCATTGTATAACTGAGACTTAAACCTGAAAACTTTGTAGCTTTCCACATGGTGACTCAATAAAAAAAATTTTAAAAATAAATAAATTTTAAAAAAAAAGTGTACAGTGGGACCAAAGAGATAGTTCAACAGGTTGGAGCATGTGCATTGCATGCAGGAGGCCTCGGTTTGATCCTGGGACTGCTTGCTCCCCCCAGTACGGGAGTGACCCCCAAGCATCACCAGGTATGATTCCAGGTCAAACAAATACAAAAGCTATACAGGGGTGCTGGAGCCATAGCACAGCAGGTAGGGCGTTTGCCTTGCATGCGGCTAACCTGGGTTCGATTCCCAGCATCCCATATGGTCCCCTAAGCACCGCCAGGAGCAATTCCTGAGTGCAGAGCCAGGAGTAACCCCTGTGTATCGCCAGGTGACCCAAAAAGAAAAAAAAAAAAGCTGTACAGGGTTTTTTATAGTCAAAATTATATGTGGTTATCGCCATTGTCAATTTTAAACATTTTCATTTCCTCAAAAACCCAATCATAGGCAATACAGAGGAATTTTAGGACAGTAAAGCTATTCTCTATGCTATAGTAATGGTGGAAACTATATAAACCCATGGAATGTGCAACACCAAGAGTGAACACTCAGTGTGAAACATGGGGTGAGGAGATGCCTCTTCTATCGCTGACATGGATTGACCCTTGAGCCCCACTAGGAGTGACCCCCTTATCAAAGAGCCCCCAAGCACTGCTACATATGCTATAAACTCAATAAAATAAATAAACGTAAACCATTGACTTTGGGTGATTCTGACATACCTGTTAGGTTCATGGATTGGAATAAGCTCTTATGTGGTAAAGGGATATGTGAGACATTTTCTGAACTTTCTGCTCTTCAATGACCCTAAAGCTGAACAGAAATACAAAAATATAAAAGAGAAGTATTGAAAGAAAGGAAAGAAGGAAGAAGAAAGGAAAAGCCCATCTCTAGAACTCTCAGCCCCAGGCAACCACTAATGATCTTATAATCATGTATTCTGCATCACAGAAGTACTGGCAAGGTGATAAATGCATTTAATACCTGTCACTATTTATTTAGAGTTGGCGTGTGAAGACAGTTACATCATCCAATTCTTCATGGTAACTTGGAATTGTAGCATCACCATGTATGGCTCAATAACCCCTTTCACTCCCCAGTTAATAAACGAACCATCTCTTCTGGGCTTTGTGAATAGCCAGTTGCAAAATAATTGAAAATATGAGAGTTCCAACTTTTCTGGATCCCAAATATTTCTCATTTAGAAATAACATTGTATGTGCTTTTGTTTCCAACAGCAGGTAATTTTTGGGTATGAAACAAAGGCAATGAGGGGTTTTGAATACATTATTACATGTCATATGCAATGAAATTGTAACTCTTCAGAGAGTGGGAAGGAAAGTTTCAGACTGAAGGGAGCATCATAGTAGGAATCCTCTCTGGCACATGGCCATTAGAACAAGAGCCATGTTTGTATTCCCTAAGAAAGTGAGTTACCTTCCTTAAAATATATGTTATGCGTAAATGTATATTTACTTAAACAAGGTGAAATAAGTTTCATAGGAAGACCATCCCTTCTAAGAAAATGGTCTGTTTTGTTAAAATTCTTAGTTTTTGGCAAGTTAAGTTATGTCAGTGTTGGGGCCAGGGAGATGATCCAAAGGGCTTGAGCGCATGCCTGTATGAGCGAACCCTGGGATTAGTCATTAGAACCACGTGGTTTGGGGGCCAGAGCAGTAGTATAGGTGGTAGGGCATTTGCCTTGTATGTGGCCAACTCGGGTTGAATCCTTGTCATCCCGTATGGTTCCCTGAGCATCGGCAGGAGAGATCCCTGAGTGCAGAGCCAGGAGTAATCCTAAGTATCACTGGGTGTGTCCCCAAAACAAGCAAACAAAAACCCTGTATGGTTCTCCTAGGGTAGAGCCAGGAGAGCCTTCTGCAAATAAAATTAATACCAGTGTGAAAATGATTGTTCATGTTCTAGACAGCTGCTCAGGAAGCAATCCTGCACGCATCTGGAAATGGCACATCTGCACAATCCAAGGACTACTGCATGCTCTATTACCCTTCGCTGACAACTCTTCCCAGTTCCCTGAAAAATGCAGTAAGTCATTGGGTCACTGTGTAAACAATGTAAATACTGGAAAGTGAGAATAAGTGATGATTGTGTCCTTATGTGTGAATGAATTGTAAAATGGGATTAATAAGAACTAAGTTTTTAAAAATTTGCTTAAGGACTTTTCTTTCTATGGGAAAAAGTTAAGAACATTTTTAATATCTCAAAGACCAATTGTGATAAAACACTTCAATTTTCAGACAGCCTTGTAGTGAACCAATGTTGATACCTTGTCACCACATGTATGTAAGGCACATTCCTGTGCTTATCATGTTAAAGGCATTTCTTCTTCGCAGACTTCCTTTAGTTTGGTAAACCTGACTGACGTATCACTGTGCAAACCTTCTGACATTCCACCGGAAGGAATAATGAACAAAGCAGTTGCAGTACAGTGGGGGCCCTGCAGTCTTCTGGAAAAAGCCAAGATTGCACAGGATGGCGGTGCTAAAGCGTTGTTGCTTGCCAATAACAGTGTTCAAGTAAGTTATCAAATTACAGCACTTGAACTGATTTACTTGTGGGTGGCTTCAGGGCTGAGTCTCAAATAATCTAATTGTGAGGTTCTTTTTAAATGTTTTGGAGATTATAAACATTTAATTTCACAATTTAATAGATTCTTTTCTGTTAAGAAAGTAGCCAAGGGGCAGGAGAGATAGTACAGTAGGTAGGGTGATTGCCTTACACTCAGCCGACCCGGGCATGATCTCTGATGTCCTGTATACTGTCCTGAGCCCCGCCAGGAATAAGCCCTGAGCACCCTGGCAGTGGCCCAAAGACAAAAGGAGTCTAGTTTGAAAACACTTACGCTCCATATATATATATATTTTTTTTTCAAATACCATATTTTAATATGTAGACTATAAAACAAACAAAAGCAAGTTTTTAGATACAGAAAAGAAATTGGTGGTTACTGGAGGGAAGGGCAGCTGGGGCATGGGTGAATTGGGGGTAGGTCAGGTGTATGATGACAGTGAAAAGCAGGCCTCAGGTGACTGTCATGTTATAATCTATATAGATGTTGAATGTTAATGCTGTACACCTGAAATTTATACAATGTTATAATCAACGTTACCTCAGTAAAATTTTAATATACGTGCTGAGTCCATTAAGTTATCTCTCTGGCCCCCGTCAAGCATGTTTCAATGTCCTAAGAACTCCTTCCCATATTAGTAACTGAATGCAGTTTTAATCAAAACGACAAGATTTTTGAAATGATACTGGGCCTTAACAAGCTAAATTAAAGATTCATATGGCCCAACAAAGTATCAATAACAGATAAGTTAATATAGAACAAAAGGAATATGTTTGTAGAGTTGGACTCTGTATTATGAGGTATTATTAAGCAATCTACTGATGACATTGTAGAATCATAGTTCCTTTTTCCTTTTTTGGCATTTTGGGTCATACCCAGCAATGCTCAGAGATTACTGCTCTGCACTCAGGAATTTTTGGAGGTACTTGGAGGACCATATGGGATGCCAGGGACCAAACTGTAGTCGGCCATGTGCAAGGCAAACGCCCTCCCCACTGTACTATCATTCTGGCCCCTCTAGTACCTATTCTTTAAAAGCACTTAACACTTATTCTGTAACTTTATTTTATTTATTTATTTATTTATTTTTTGCTTTTTGGGTCACACCCAGCGATGCACAGGGGTCACTCCTAGCTCTGAACTCAGGAATTACCCCTGGCAATGCTCAGGGGACCATATGGGATGCTGGGAATCGAACCCGGGTCGGCTGCGTGCAAGGCAAATGCCCTACCCGATGTGCTATCGCTCCAGCCCCGTATTCTGTAACTTTAAAACTAATATATTTAATGAAATATAATGCTTTTTTTCTTACAGCTTCCTCATTTAGGAAACAAATCTGAGTTTCACGATCTGAAAATATTGCTTGCATTTATAAGCAACAGAGACCTTAAAGATATGAAACAGGTAATTAGAATTACATGTTATACAAGGATGGGTATAGGAACAGTGTAGCTTTTGACTTTTGACCACTGGTATGTATGTATGTATGTATGTATGTATGTATGTATGTATGTGTGTATGTATGTATTTTATGGGGACCCTTGCCAGGGTCATACAGTGCCAGGGAAGGAACCTGGCCTTTGATTGGTCCCAAACCACTGATAATCATTACAAATTATTGTGTATGCTTTATTGGCTGACAGCCTGTTCTCTATAAATATTTGCTGTTCTGGCCTAGCAGATCTGTTTGTTTCAGAACAGGGTCTTTGGGAAAGAGTCCTAGTCTTCCTGACCAATGTGAGGTTTCCATGCCAGAGTGAGAATGAAATAGTGTTGACATACATAGAATAGGAAGGGGAAATTAATTCCAGTGTTTTCATCATTATCTTGCTTTTCAGACTCTTGGAAATAACATTACGGTACAAATGTATTCTATCTTATGGCCTGACATTGACTATACTATTGTGATTATTGTATTAATTACCGTATTCACTGTGGCCTTGGGAGGATACTGGAGTGGAGTAGTTGAGTGGTGAGTTTTATTTGAACTTGAGTTCTCTGATAAATAGTTGAAAAGTACTGTCTGGGACTGAGGTTTGGTTAAAGCATTTGCCTTGCCCTGTATGGTATCCCAGGTTTGATTCCTGGCACTGCTTGGACCCCTCAGCATGGTGGCCCCAAAGCAAAAGCAAAACAAAACGTTGATGGATGAGCACTTTGCATTTATTTTATTTTTTAGTTTGTTTTTAGGGGGCCACATCCAACTGCACTCAGAATTTACTTCTGGCTCCTCGCTCAGGGGTCTCTGCTGGCAGTACTCAAGGGACCACATGCAGTGCCTGGATCGAATTGGGGTGGCCTACATGCAAGTCAGATGCCTTCATCCCTTTACTATCTCTTTGGCCCCTCCCTCCCTGCCTCCCTGCTTCCCTCCCTCCCTCTCTTCTTTCCTAGTGAGGAGAATTAATAGTATTCTGTTGTATGTTGAAAGTTGCTTAGAGGAATATGTCTTTTAAACTTCTCATCACAAGGCCAGGAAGAAAGTTGAGTGGGCTGGGGCTCATGCTTTGATGGTCCCCTGAGAACTGCCAGAAGCATCTCCCGAGCACTAAGCTGGGAGTTGCTCCAGACCACTGCTGGGTGTGGCCCACCAAAATGGAAATAATAGTAATAAAAAAATAAAAGTTATCACAAGAAACAGTTTTTGTAACTGTGTGGTAATATTAACTAGACTGTGATGATAATTTTACAATATATACAAATAACAAACCATGTTGTGTGTTGAAACCATTATGATCTGTCAAGTGTATCTTTCTTTTGGGGAGGGGGACTTGGGGCCACTCCTGGCAGTATTCAGGTGCTACTCTCAGCTCAGTGCTCCGGGAGTTGCACCTGGTATTAGTGCTCAGGGAACCATGTGGTGCTGAGGGTCAAATCCAGGCCTCTTGCATGCAGTGTGCACTCTAGCCCTTTAAGCGATCTCTCCGGTCCTCAAATATGCCTTAATTTTTAAAAATAACATAAAGGCTGTCAGCAAGTAAAGAAAATTAGCTTGAAAGTGAAGTCAGCAGTGGTGGATTAATAGTTCAAAGTGTAAGGACTTGCCTAGTATACGACTGTAGCCACATATTGGTCCAAATCGAAGCACAGCTAGGTATGGCCTCTGAGCACCTCTGGGTGTGACCCAGAGACCAAAAATAGAAAGGGCAGGAGAAAGAGAGCAAGGGCTTAAGGAAGGAAGAGTTTTCCAAAACAAGACTTTATAGCCCAGAATTGCTCTGCCATATAAAGGGTTTATCTTTATGCAAAAGGGAAAGAAGATGCCTTGGTCCCATGTAAATACTCTCTGGGCCAGGGAGATGGCTCAGAGCAGCTCTGGAGGCCCCTGAGTGTTGGGGCCTGGCTTGATCCCCAGCGCTGCCTGATCCCTCCATCACTGCTGGGATCAGGAACACCTCTGGGTGTTGCTTAAAACAGTCCCATCACCACCACACAGAAAAAACCATGAACTTCTGTAGTGAACAAAAGTCTTAAATAATGTCATAATTGGTTCTCAGGTTTCCTAAACTCAGGATGGCATGGAAGAAGACTTAGCTTTTCCTATTGCCTATGGCTCTTAAGTTGATTTGGGTAAAGGTTTTTTTGTTAAAGATGTAATATTTTAACGGGCTATAAAGCACATGTTTCCCCCTCAGGAAGTTTCTGTTGTGTTTTAAGTACACTGAATGTAAATATATAAATCTTTCATTGTTATGACTTTTATGTGTGCTCTGATTTTAAAAAAAATTTTTTTTAACTTTTTAAAAAATTTTCCCTCATGGTGACTCACTTATTAAAAAATAAATTTTTTAAAAAATAAATTAAAAAAAAACTTAAAAAAAAATTTTGGTACTTGGGGCTGGAGCAATAGCACAGCAAGTAGGGTGTTTGCCTTGCATGCGACCGACCCGGGTAAGATTCTCAGGTCCCCTGAGGACCGGCAGAGGTAATTCCTGAGTGCAGAGCCAGGAGTAATCCCTGTGCATCACCAGGTGTGACCCAAAAAGCAAAAAAAAAAAAAAAAAAAAAAAAAAAAAGTTTTGGTACTATTTCTCACTCAGATTTTCATTGAAATTTGTGCTCAGGGGCCAGAGCAGTAGTACTGTAGGTAAGGTACTTGCCTTGCCCACTGTCAGCCTGGGTTCAACTCTGGCATCCTATATGGTCCCCTGAGTGCCGCCAGGAGTTATTCCTGAACACAGAGCCAGGAGTAATCCCTGAGCATTGCCAGATGTGCCCCCAAAACATAAAAAAAGAAAAGAGACAGACAGACAGACGACAGACAGGAACACCTAATCAACACCCCCACTCATGTGTCTCTCCCAGCATTAGTGGTTAATAACATCATCTCTGGAGGGCACTTGCAGAGAGGTTTTACTTTCCTCGCTATTCTTTCTTATTTTAAAAAGCATATCTGATTTTGTACTCGGGAATAAATGTAGTTGGTGTAATAGATTTTAAAAATAACTGACCTTGGCGTCAGTTCGCTTAAAGTTCCTGTGTGTGTTTGTGCAGGGAGCACATCCAGGCAGCGAGAGACACAGAAGACAGAGAAAAGAGGAAGAAAAAAGATTCTGCAGCTCTGACACCTTTAACCATCGCCATGTTTGTGGTCCTCTGCTGTGTCATGATAGTTTTACTCTATTTCTTCTACAAATGGTTGGGTAAGGTGCTGTCTTTTGTACTTGCAACTTTCAGCACATAATCTTTTTTAGTCCCTTTGTCAGATGTAGGCTTTCTACATGGAAAGTTTAAGTAAATAATTGTACAGTGATGCTGACATTTATGTGTTGATTTTTGGCCTACCCCCAGTGGTGTTCAGAGGCTGCTCCTAACTCAGGGCTCAGGGGTAGCTAGTTCCTGGCAGTCCCCAGGGGCCCAAACAGAGCTGGCACTGAACTGCACCCGTCAGCACTCAGTTCCAGACCTGCATGCAAGACCTGCTCCAGCCTGCTGAACTGTTCCTCAAGGCCTCAGTGCTGACATTTTAAATTGTTATATTGGGTCTCCATTACTCTGGGATGAAAGGGGGAAAAAAGCAGTTTAAAAGAGAGTATATTTGGGGCCAGAGATAGTACAGCAGGTTGGGCACTTGCTTTACACGCAGCCCACCCCAGTTCAGTTCCACACACTGCATGTGGTCCCCGGAGTACTTCCAGATGTGGTCCCTGAGCACTTAGCACTTCCTTGAAATGAAAACAGGTATGGCTCCAAAACAGCAGCAACAACAAATAGGTATAACGTGTGTCACGCCAGGAATGTCGTACCAGTAAGGTAGTTCACTTTCTGAGGCCCTGCAGTGCTGGGGGTTTTCTGTGCTGGTGGTTCTCAGGGGCCTGCAGGGCTGTACCCAGCCGTGTGGTGCCAGGACTCGGACCAGGGCCATCCACATGCCAGACATGTTCCATAACCCCTGAGTTGTCTCTCTCGTTCCCAGCACCATTTGTTGAAGAGGCTTTTTTTGTCCCACTTCCCACGACACCCTGCTGGCTATATTTAGCTTAGTGCTCTGGAGTTGCTCCCACTTGGGCTCAGGGGACCATGTGGTGCTAGGAATCACACCCAGGCCTCTTTCATACAAAACACATGCTCCTGACTTTGAGCTTAACTTTACCTGGATTAACCATGGGGCTCAAATTCAGTCTAGGGGCTGGAGTGATAGCACAGAGGGTAGGGCATTTGCCTTGCAAGCGGCCGACCTGGGTTCAATTCCCAACATCCCATATGGTCCCCCGAGCACCGCCAGGAGTAATTCCTGAGTGCAAAGCCAGGAGTAACCCCTGAGCATTGCTGGGTGTGACCCAAAAAGCAACAAAATAAATAAATCAATCAAATTCAATCTAAACACCCACAAATATTCATCAGTAAACTTGTCAGTATTTTAAAAGTTGAACTTCTTTATAAGTAAATTTTCATAGTAGGAAAATCTGGGCTGGATCGATAACACAGCGGGTAGGGTGTTTGCTTTCCACGCAGCTGACCCGGGTTTGATTCCTCCGTCCCTCTCAGAGAGCCGAGCAAGCTACTGAGAGTATCTCGTCCACACGGCAGAGCCTGGCAAGCTACCCGTGGCGTATTAGATATGCCAAACACAGTAACAATAAGTCTCACAATGGAGACGTTACTGGTGCCCGCTAAAGCAAATCGATGAGCAACAGGATGACAGTGATACAGTGATGACAGTGATACAGGAAAATCAGTAAACCTAATGGTTATCTTGGGGTACAGATTTATTTTTATTCTGTCTTTTTTTGCATTTGTTTTTTAATTTTTTTCACCCCCCCTTGTTTTTTCATTTTATTTTTATAAAGTTGTTCACAATAATTTATTACATTCAGTATTCCAATACCAATCTCACCACCTTCTTACCACCATTATTTCAAATTAGTCCCACCACCCCTCTAGCCTGTCCCCAAAGCAGAATATAAATATAATTTATTTTTTTGGCTTTTTGGGTCACACCCGGCGATGCACAGGGATTACTCCTGGCTTTGCACTCAGGAATTACTCCTGGCGGTGCTCAGGGGACCATATGTGATGCCGGGGATCGAACCCGGGTCGGCCGCGTGCAAGGCAAACGCCCTACCCACTGTGCTATCGCTCTGGCCCCTATTTTGTATTTCTTGTTATAAATAATCTGCTAAAAATGACTCAAAAAAGTTTCCTTAGGGGTTGGAATGATAGCACAGCGGGTAGGGCATTTGCCTTGCAAGCGGCCGACCTGGGTTCAATTCCCAGCATCCTATATGGTCCCCTGAGCACCATCAGGAGTAATTCCTGAGTGCATGAGCCAGGAGTAACCCCTGTGCATCGCCGGATGTGACCCAAAAAGCAAAAAAAAAAAAAGTTTCCTTAGAGGAAAGTGTGTGAAGATTGTTGTATCTCACCCTGAAGCCATTAAACCCTTGTACAAGAGATACTAACAGTTTGTTACAGGTTGAACCTGTGTGTTCTGATAATGTCTAGTGTGATATTGCAGGATTTAATTTACCGGGGCCAGGGGACAGAGAGGCAATACAGCCAGTGAGCTGCTTGCGTTGCATGTGGCTGACCTGGGTTCAGTCCCCAGCTTTTCCTACGATCCCCTGAGCACTGCCCGCCAGCAGGGATTCCTGAGAGCAGTGCCAGACAGAAACTCTGAGCATTGCTGGGTGTGCCCAAAATAAGGAAAGAAATAGCCATTCCTGATTTTGCTATCTCTAGACTACTCTGAATTTTTCACATATTGAAACAGTTCTGTTTTTTCTGAAATTTAGTGAAATTTGAAGAATTTAGGTAGAACATACATTGTCATTGTAAAATTTTGAGTAAGTTCAGAGGGCAAATACTCTGATTTCAGAATATGTTTCCCATTTCAACAACCCATCAAAAATTTTCAATTTTAAATAATTTTCAAATAAATATTGTACTATAAGAAAACTCTTGTCATTTTAACTACCATGATATTATATCACAGCAGAAAGTTTGGTTTAAATAGATGTGGTACAGGTCAAATTATTAGACATAAATTGTACCAGAAAAAAACATAGATAATATGGTTAATGTCTAAAGTAGATGTCAATTCTCATCCTTACAAATTAATTGTTTGGTCAAGTTTCTAAGGTGCATTTTTAAACCCAGGTTGGCCGAGCGCAAGGCAAACACCCTCTCTGCTGCACTATCTCTCTGGCCCAACATTTACATATACTCATCAAAGACTGCTATTCACATCAGAGAAATCTTTGACAAGCATCAGTTTGAACTATTGAATGATTAAAAAGAAAAAAAATAGAACCTGCTTCAGCCTTTTACACAATCCAATCAATGTATAGGGGAATTAAAACAACGTATAAAATACCCACTCTAAAGCCTAAAGTTGTAGTATGATCTCTACACTGAAACTGCCACGGTCCATCAAGAAAGGTGAATCATATAAATTGCTTGGATGAATTTTCTTACTTTCTTCTGTTCTTCTGCCTTTTTTTTTTCTAGTTTATTTTATTATAGTGATTTTCTGCATGGGTTCATCAGTTGGCCTCTTCCACTGTCTTGCTGCACTGATGCGTAAGATACCTTGTGGACGGTGCATGTAAGTATCTCCAAGAATCCCGTCATTGATCTTTGTCATTTAAAGTGGTAGAAGAATAGCTGAATGTTGCTTTGAACCTGTGTGGTTCAATACACATGTGAATAATCAGATTTAAAGTGAAATTAAAGGGAGAAAACCTGGGAGGGAGCTGGAGACCATATTGCTCAGGGGTCATTCCTGGCTCTGTGCTCAGGACTGACCCCATGCAGTGCTGGAGGCAGAGTTGGCAGGGGTGGAGAGGCCCGTGTGCAGTGCAGGGGAATGAATCAGGCCATTTGCAGAACAGGCACCCTGACCCTTCTACTGTCCCTCCAGCCCCCAAATTCAAGACAATTAAAATGTAGTCCGTGTATCTCCTTAGCTACATTCCAACTGTTAAATAATCATGTGTGGCTAATGACTTCTGAACCGGGCTGACGGATACAGATTTCTACCATCACAGGAAGTTCTATTGACATAAAAAACGGTTTATTATTTATCATTGGTCTCAGTTCAAATCCAGACTCTTAAATTGGTATTTCATAACTTGTGACTATGGTCATTTGTCATCTCTCATGTTAAGTGAATAATGCAGTTTATCTGGACAGTAAGCTACCTTTTTAATTTTATTTTTTAAAAGAATCGAGTATCGTGGCAAAGCCATTGAAGTGAGACGTATATTTCTCGCTGGACTATGCTTAGCAGTAGTTGTTGTCTGGTTCGTGTTTCGGCATGAAGAGAGGTATGTGTACTAAGCACATTTATTTTTAAGTTAATCTATTTTATTTTCAGGTGGGGGATCTTACAAACTCTGCCCGGGGGGCCCTGGGACCACTCTTGGACCCCATAGCTCCATACTTTGGCGCAGGAATGTGGCTAACTTGGCCAAGCAGACTGGGATGATTCTGTCCCAGGACCTGGTGACATGCTTCCCAGGTGCAGTGGGTCTGGGGGTCCCCAGGACTGCGCTGCCTACGCTAGGAATGGGGGCCATGCGTGTGCCAAGACATGCATTCCTCACCTCTGAGTTATTCCATTGGCCCCAAGACCCTGATAATTTTTTTTGGTGGGAGGTAAATATATGTGTAAGTATATATATGTATACATATATTATATATATGTATATATAAGTTTAGTGATTAATGTGATTATTAAAGACTAAAAGTCTGGCTTTTAGGGCCCGAGAGATAGTATAGAGATTTCAGCAGTTGCCTTGCGTGCAACCAAACCTGGTTTTCTTCTGGGACTGTATATGGTCCCTTGAGTGCTGTTCAGGGCTAATCCCTGAGCTCAGAGCCAGGAGTAAACCTTGAGCACCGGAAGTATGACCCCCCTCACCCCCACTATTAAAAAGTAAATTATGGGCTTTAAAGACCTAAAATTGAGGACAAAGATGATCTGTTTTCCAACAGCTGCATGTCGGTCAGTTGTTAATTATGTTAGTTGTTGACTCTTAGGTTCTGATGCTGGATGCTGTACAGCTTATTGCCTTTATGCTCTAGCTCTGTTCTAAACTGAGCTCCAAGGTTACTTTTCTAATAAGGAGGCAGAGGTGGGCCACAGAGCTTGTTCAGGGCTTAAGGCATTTGCCTCACAGGCATTCCATTCCAGTTCCATCCCCAGCACGGCATAGTCTACCAGTTGGACTGAGAGCGACCCTCAGCATCACTGGTGTGACCCAAGTGCCTTCCCTCAAAACAGACACATAGCATAAACTCAGAGATAAATAAGCACATATGTGTGATGTTACCTGATGTAGACTCTCGACGCTTTCTCTTGTGCATTCCACTGATGCGATAAAATACGAAAGTGTAGAGAATGTGGAAGTTTTTGTTGTTACAACTTTTGCCAAATAATTGAATAATAAAATCTCTAAATGAATGTATTGCTTTTGAAATGTTTCATGTAAAAATAATCAGTTGAAAGCACAGTAACTTCTTTTGGTTTTAGGTGGGCTTGGATTTTGCAGGATATCTTGGGGATTGCTTTCTGTCTGTATTTCATTAAAACAGTGAAGATAACCAATTTCAAGGTAAAGTATACTGCTTTGCTAGCTGAATTTATTTTTATTTTTTTATTGGAGGTGGTGGTGGTGGTGGTATAGGCCTCACTTGACACTGCTCCCCGCTAACTCCTTAGTGGTACCCTGGGGACTCTGAGTGAAGGCAGGGATCAAACCTATGTCCACCACGCTCAAGGCAAGCACCCTCCCAACTAAACTATTGCTCCAGCCTCTGAATTTATTTTTAAAACAACTTCACTGGGCTGTAAACTAGTACAGGAGTTAAGGTGCTTGCTATCACGACCCAGTCATGATTCCACTCCCCATACCCCACGCAGAGTTGGGAATAACCCAAGCACCCACTGGGTGTGACCCCCACCTGCCAATAACAAATAATTAAAATGACTATTGAAGTATATTTTTCATATCATAGACTGTGCTTTGTTTGGTGGGGGCGGGAGGGAAGGAGGTCCTTCCAAGCAATGCCCAAGAGACCTTGGTACCACTCCCAGTGATACTCAGATCTTCTGGACCTGAGGATTCAGTGATTAAACCTGGCAGATCAGTACTGTTTGGGCCCAGCAGGTAAAATGCACCTTCTTAATTGTGCATTTATGATGCCAGGGATCAAACCCAGATCCTTGTATATTCAGAGCAGTCACCATCCCTGAGCTCTATCCCCTGCAGAAATGCACTCATTATAACTATATAGTTCAGGGAATGTTTACTGTGTTGTGCCCTTTCTAGTATAGCCTAATCCCCTGGTCACCAGTGACTTGTTGGATAAACAAAAATGGAGGGGAGCAGTCAAAGCAGGTAGGGTGCTTGCCTTGCACGTGGCTGACCCAAGTTCAATCCCGGCACCACCTCTGGTCCCCTGAGCACCACCAGAAGTAATTCCTAAATGCAGAGCCAAGAGTAACTGTGGCCCAAAAATCATTCATACATTATGAATATCTAATACCTCTGCAGGAAAAATACCAAGGAAAAACATTTTATCGGTGATTCTTTTTTCATAAGAACAGGATAAAGAAAATACAAGTTTTGATGTGATTTGTAGAGTTAAACTACAAGGAGTAATGGGGCTGGAGCGATAGCACAGTGGGTACGGCTTTTGCCTTGTACGCGGCCAACCCGGGTTTGATTCCTAGTATCCCATATGGTTCCCCAGCACTGCCAGGAGTAATTTCTTTTTTTTTTTTTTTTGCTTTTTGGGTCACACCTGGCGAAGCACAGGGGTTATTCCTGGTTCTTGCACTCAGGAATTACCCCTGGCGGTGCTCAGGGGACCATATGGGATGCTGGGAATCGAACCCGGGTCGGCTGTGTGCAAGACAAACGCCCTACCTGCTGTGCTATTACTCCAGCCCAGGAGTAATTTCTGAGTGCAGAGCCAGGAATAGCCCCTGTACATTGCTGGGTGTGACCCAAAAACAAAAAAACAAAAACTACAAATAGTAATAACTAATAATTTCTTTAAAAATAGGTCAGGGGCTATAGCTCAGTGGCAGAGGGCCTGTCTTGTAGGTTTGAGGTCCTGCATTCAAATCCCTGCACCTAAATGCCTTAGAAGAGTTTTCAAATGTTTGTTCACATATTCATTTGTACTTGCAGAATAATGTAATCTCTTAAGGTAAATGTGAGAAGTCTGACCTTTTATTTTCTCTTTAACAGTCATGTGTGATGCTTCTGAGCCTTCTTCTCATCTATGATGTATTTTTTGTTTTTTTAACACCATACATCACAAAGGTATGATTTTTTAAAAATTTTAGGAGAAACATGCTGAAATATGAGGATATTCAATCTGTTCTGAAATGTTTCATTTTTAACTTGGGTTATCATTGGTTCACAAAAGCTTTTTGAAGATTAAGTTTTGCAGACATTTATCGTTGAGTTCTGATTCTTTTAAGAAAATTGTTATTGAAAATGGTCTTTTAATGGAAATTATTTTCAAGATTTTAAATTAATTTGCTAGTCTATCCTAGTTAAAATGTCTCCTAGTTAATATAAAATGATAATGTCTATAAAATTCCTTCCCATTTTTTATTGTTTGTTGGTTTATTTCAGAAGAGGGGTGTTGTGCCATACCTGGCAATACTTGGCTCTGTGCCCGGGCCCACTGCCAGCAGTGCTGTGGGCACGGGGAGGCACCATACAGTACTAGGGACAAAAAACCCAGAATGCAAAGCATGTACTTGGGCCCTTTGAGCTTCCCCCCAGGAAAGGAAGGAAGATTTCCTTCCTTTTTTTTTTTTTTGGCCACACCCAGTTTGTGCTCAGGACACTGGGGATTGGACCTGGGTCAGCTGCATGCAAGGCAAGTGCCTTACCCACTGAACTATCCCTTTGGTTTTTATGATTCATTTCTCTAGACCAGGAGCACCATGTGAGAAGTGGTAAGCCTGAAGTGTAGTTCTTTCTTCCGTCTGGCCAGTCCCTGGGCCCTTTATGCTCTGCTTCTAATGCATTGTAGTGAGGGAGTTTGCCAGCACTCCATTCTCCCTCTTCACTCACTCATTCAGTTGCGTTGATTGCAGCAGACAGAACCCAGCCTCCCCGCACCAAAACTGCCACCCAGACTGTCTCTAGGCTGTGTGTGGGAAGGCCAGGGTGAGGCTGGCCTCTACAGAAATGATCCTGGAAGGAAATGCTCTCTTTCTGCTTCTGTCCGTTTGGGTCCATCCTTTCAGACTGCGTTTGTCACTCTCACAAGCATATCTGTAGTTTGGATGGGCACTTTTTCAGGTTGCTGGGGCCAAAGAAAAACATTCCCTGCAAAGCAACTCCCTGAACTTTGGCAGTTCCAGCCTATGACACCTCTGTTACATAGTGATCATAGCACTAAACTGTAACCAAACTCTTTCTGTTATTGTTGTAGTTTTGTTTGGCCTTTTGGTTTTGGCCCACACCAAGCAATGCCTGGGGGCTGCTCCTGGCCCATTGCCCAGGGGTGCCCTGGGTGGTGCCCTGAAGACTGCCCTGTGCCCGCGTTAAACCCAGAGAGAGCACCTGCACTGGCCCAGTGAACTGTCTCTGGTTCTAAGTAAGAGCTTTTGAAATGCGTTTCCATTCTGTTCTAACACTAATACCACTTTATAAATGCCCAGGGTATCTTCCAGCAAATTTTATTTTTATTCCCTACACATAAACGGTTTCAGTATGTTCGAGGCATAGGATAAGAATAAAGATGCTTTGAGGTGGGGCAGGAGCAATAGTACAGAGGTTGGGACGTTTGCCTTGTAAAGTGGTCGACCCGGGTTCGATCCCCCGGCACCACCTGGAGTGATTCCTGAGTGCAGAGCCAAGAGTAACTCTGAGCATTGCTGGGTGTGACCCAAAAAGCCAAAAACAGAAAAACAGAAAAAAAGATGTCTTTGACAAAGCTTAGCTTTCTGCAGTGCTTAGGGAATTGATCGTTATCTTTTCTCTTTTGTTTCAATCTTATTTCCCTCTGACTAGGAATGTGATTCCTAGTAATCTGATATGGCAGAAGAGATTTCGGTGCTCTTTGGAATTCTCTGTGGCTGGTGTACTTTACCTTCCCAGTCATGTGTGTTTTGATTCAGTCTGTAGGCCTTGCTTTTTAAGTGAAAGTAACTCAGAATTAAAATCAGATACGGCAGTGCACTCCCCTGTGGAGTCAGCCCATTCTGACTCAGGTGTGTGATGCCTTTCTTCCACTCTGCGGGGCTCCCTCTTGCTCCCTTCACTCCCCTCGCTCTCAGAACTTCCTAAGTAAATGACTTTACTGTAATAAAGTAAACCAGTTATGTCATTTCTCATTTTTTTGTGTTTCTCACTGAAAATTTCAAGGAGTAGGTATTAGACATTCTAAAGGTGTCTTGACCCTGGAGTTTGTGAAGCATGTTTTCTGTCATCCTAATCATAAGCTGCTTTGTGTTTTCTCTCTCCTTTCTCTCTCTTTGTCTTCCTCTCTTTGTCTCTCTCTCTCGCTCTCTCGCTCTCTCTCGCTCTTTCTCCCCCTCTTCCTCTCTCCTTCCTGACCTCCCCTCTCTTCTCACAGTTCTCAAAATAAAACCTATTTTACTTGCCAAAAAAGAAGAGCCTGTCTTTAGTCTTATCATCTCCCACTATACTTGATAGAACTTGCATGCGAGGGGAACCATGCAGTGCCCAGGCGCAAACCGAGGCTGTCAGGTGAGCTGCTGTTCTCATCAGACCTTCACAGGGAAGAGAATGTCAACGACAGCCTTCAGTTAAACGTTTTAAGTAAATATTAGGAAATGAGCAATGTGAATTCTCGATCTGGGACTTCAGTCACATTATGGGAGTTTGTAACATGGAACTGCACTCAACACTGGTTTATTTTCCTAAGCTCCTGTGACTTTAACCCTTCTGTAACTTAAAGCTTAACATGAGGAAAAGATTTCTGTATCCTGGAATTTTCATCCTTTGCACTGAGCTCAGGATTCGGTGATGTCTTCTGAAAAGCACCCGTGTGATTCCTCCTATGCATTCCACCCACGTGGAACATATTTAATCAGATTTTCCTGAAATTTAATGTTTATTTATCTTCTTGCTACTTATTTCAGTAACATTTATCCTCATGTGAAGTGTAAAATTGGTATACATGTAGTCTTAGCTTGCTAACTCAGAACATTTCCCCGAACTCCAACAGAGTCAGGTATTAAGAAAGGATTTTTAAATGAAGTTCTCACGCAGTGCACATTTAAAAAGACCGTAGCCAGACATAGTGGAGGAAAATTCATCTAAGATTAATGTTTTGATTGGGACATAAAAAGCAGGCAGGGCTGACATTGGACAGGAGTCAAGCCGGAGAAACATCTCAAGTTCTTTCGGGCTGAGACTTTGCAAATTCAGTTTCATTGTTTTGTTAGCGCAGTGAGTAGACAGAAGGTCAAATGTGGGGCTGGAGCAATAGCACGGTGGTAAGGCATTTGCCTTGCATGCGGCCGACCCGGGTTCGAATCCCAGCATCCCATATGGTCCCCTGAGCACCGCCAGGAGTAATTCCTAAGTGCATGAGCGAGGAGTAAATCCTGAGCATCGCTGGGTGCGACCCAAAAAGCAGGAAAAAAAAAAAAAGGTCAAATGTATATTCAAATAAGTTATCGGTACTTATAAATCTAAATAAAAAAATGTAGGCATTTGTGTTTTTATTTATTTTTATTGCTGAAAATAAGGAAGGTGTAGGGTAAGAATAAAGGTGTCTTTGAGGAGGGCTCGGAGGATAGTACAGTTTTGGGGTGTTTGCCTTGTCCATGGCCGCCTCGGCAGCCTCCAAGCCCTGCCAGGTGTGGCCCCAAACAAAAACTATAGAGGCCATTGTGTGTGGCCTAAGTAAATGCATTTAAAATTTATAACAGCACAGGGGCTGGAGAGATAGCACAGCGGGCAGGCACTTGACTTGAATGCGGCCAAGCCGGGTTTGATCCTGGCATGCCATATGGTCCCCCAAGTCCTGCCAAGAGTGATCCCTGAGCACAGAACCAGGTGGAAGCCCTGAGCATAACTGGGTGTGGCCCCCCAAACAAACAAAATTTACAGCCTGCCGAAGGCCTAGGTTTGCTTTCCGGCACTGCATGGTGCCCCGAGCACGTCTGAGAGCAAACCCTGAGAATGACCCAGAAGTATTCCCCAACAAAAACTGTAGCGCCCATTACATATGCTACAGATTAGTGTGAGGATAAATAAGTCAGCTTCACTTGAGGGGGGGGGGCGGGATGTGTCTGTGTTTTTGTGGGTGTGTGTGAGATGTATCTATCAGTCTCTGGTCTAAGTGAAGCCGTGTACAATGTGGATTTGGCTTTATTTGCTCATTTACTTTTTTTTTTTATGATGCCAGGAATCATATCTGGGACCCACACAGGCAAGGCCAAGTGCCATACCACTAAGCTACGTCCTCAGCCCTCTTTTTATTTTTCATTTAAAAAAAAAAAGATGTAGGGGCCTGAGAGATACGAGAGATTCAACAGCGTGTTAACCATTTGCCTTGCATGCAGCCAACGCAGGTCCAATACCTGAACCACATGTGTTCCCCCTCAGCCCACCAGAAGTGATGCCTGAGTATAGAGCCAGGATCAAACCCGCAGCACTATGGGACTGGAGTGATAGCACAGCGGGTAGGGCGTTTGCCTTGCACGCAGCCTACCCGGGTTCGATTCCCAGCATCCATATGGTCCCCTGAGCATCACCAGGGGTAATTTCTGAGTGCAGAGCCAGGAGTGATCCCTGTGCATCGCCGGGTGTGACCCAAAAGCAAAAAAAAAACAACCCAGAGCACCGCCAAGTGTGGCCCCAAAACCAGAAACGTTTTTGAGTCCGGCTTCATACCCTGCCTTGCCATCGTTGTTGCTGCTACTGCTACTGATGTCGTTATGATGACTTGGGGTCTCACATTGGACTGTGCTGTTCCCTGGGGCTCCCACGTCAGTGCTCACACTCGGCCCAGGCTCTCACTGAGCTCTGCACTAGTTTACAGTAGACACAGGCTCCGGCTGGCCTCACATGCCGCCAGGTTCCACTCTCAATGACCGGACGGTTTCTTTTCTCTTCCTTCTCGATTTTAGAATGGCCAGAGCGTCCTGGTCGAAGTTGCAGATGGACCTGTCGGAAGTCACGAAAAGGTAGGGATGGGAATGGTCCCGGGCACCTGCCAATGTCTGAGTGACATCCGCCAATAGCTTTGACTTCCTGTATAATCTGTCGGTCACATAGTGCACGTGAAGGTATTGTGAAACGTTATTCCTCACAAAAATCGACCCTTTTCTTAGTTATTCTCGGTCATTAAATACCTGTTGACTTGGGTTTCATCCTAGAATGATGGAAACTTGGTGGAAGCCACTGCTCAACCCTCAGCTCCCCATGAGAAAGTAAGGATTGTGTTTCAGATGTGCTCACTGGACTTCACATCCTGCCCTCCTCTGAGACAGGGCTCTTCCTTGGGAGAAACAAATTCAGATTACTTTAAAACAGAAAGCAGCAGAAACCTGTGTTAAGACCTGAGTCCTGTTTTTGGTAAAACTGGGGGGAGAGTTTAGCTATGGGGATAATGGATAACACTATTGACGCAACATGTGTATTGGGTTTCATTTTTCCAAAACCACGATGTTTTGTCAAACTTTCTATACATTCAGAATATATACATGTTAATTAATGCTCTCTGATTTCACATACTTCTAAGAGTTAAGGTTTTACATGATAAAATAGTTATTCTAACATCAGTCCTTCTCTTTTTAAAAGACATGGGTTAAAAGTCCTGAAAAGGCTTATTATCGTTTTTTTTTAATTTTTTTTATTACAGATACCAATACTCATCAAGATTCCAAAGCCGGCCTTCTTCTCGGTAATGAGTTTGTGCTCCATATCTTTCTCACTGGTGGGCTTTGGAGACATAG
This sequence comes from Sorex araneus, assembly GCF_027595985.1. Taxonomy (NCBI): domain Eukaryota; kingdom Metazoa; phylum Chordata; class Mammalia; order Eulipotyphla; family Soricidae; genus Sorex; species Sorex araneus. The sequence goes on along the minus strand of NC_073304.1, from coordinate 95,238,821 downwards.
TTGTGCCAGGTAAGCAGTTGTTTGTAGCTGTTTCGGCAGAAGCATACCGGCCTTAAGCGTATCCAGAGATGGTGTATAGTGGGGAGGGCACTTACCTTGCATGTGGCCAAACAGGGTTCGATCCCCAGCATCCAGTATGGTCCTGTGAGCACCACCAGGAGTGATTTGAGTGCTGAGCTAGGAGTAACTCCTGAGCATTGCTGGGTGTGGCCCAAAAGCAAACCAAAAAAAATGACCTACTCTTTTTTTTTTTTAAATTTATTTTATTCTTTAATTAGTGAATCACCATGAGGGTACAGATACAGATTCACACATTTTCGAGCTTGTTTTTCCCTCATACAATGTTTGCAAACACATACCTCCACCAGTGCCCATTCTCCACCACCAATAAACCCAGTATCCCTCCCACTCCCCAATCCCATCTCCCCTCCAGCCCACCTTGCCTCTGTGGCAGGGCATTCCCTTTTGATCTATCTCCAGTTGGGTGTTGTGGCTTGCAATAGGGGTATTGAGTGGCCATTGTGTTCAGTCTCTAGTCTACTTTCAGCACGCATCTCCCTTCCCACACGGGATCTCCAACCACATTTTACTTGGTCTTCCCTTCTCTATCTGAGTTGCCTTTTTCCCCAGCATGTGAGACCAGCTTCCAAGCCATGGAGCCAACCTACTGGTACTTTTTTCTACTATTGGATATTAGTCTCCTACTCTGTTATTTTATATTCCACAGATGAGTGCAAACTTTCTATATCTGTCTCTCTCTTTCTGACTCATTTCACTTAGCATGATACTTTCCATGTTGATTTATTTATATGCAAAGTTCATGACTTCATTTTTTCTAACAGCTGCATACTGTTCCATTGTATAGATGTACCAGAGTTTCTTTAACCAGAATGACCTACTATTTTTAAAAATATTTCTGGCAATACCTAAAGCTGAAATCAATAAGAAAGACAGGAAAGTCATTTGAGGGCCAGAGAGATAGTGCAGTGGTCATGTGACTGACCTGGGTTCTATCCTGTGAGCACCCCCAGGAGTGATTCATGAGCATAGAACCAGGAGTAAGACTTGAGCACTGCCAGGTATGGTGCACCCCTCCCCCCAATAAAAAGTCATTTAAGGGGTTGAAGACAAAACCCAAGTGATGGAAATTACTAAAGTATGTTTCCAATTGCCAAAGACCGGAAAGTTTCTTAGAAGAAACAAATAGGATCAGTTTGACCTTCCCCAAGGAAATCTGAGTGTGTATCTCAAAATATTTTATTAGAGACCAGGTAGGACACTTGCCTTACACGTGGACAACCTAGGTTAGATCTCCAGCATCCATATGGTTCCCCAAACTCCACCAAGGAGTAATCCCGGAGCGCAGAGGCTGGGGTAAATCCTGAGCACCCCTGGCTGTGGCCCCCAAACAAAAAACAATTTTTTTCAAGTTGGTCTTAATAATTTTAAGAAATATTATTTAAAAAATTCTTACAATTTGTTACTTGTCTTTTTAACAAATTCATAAGTTTCAGGGAAAGTGGTTCTGGTGTGCTGGACAAGATCATGACAAGGTCACAGTCAAGAGGAAAAACAGCGGAAGGTTGCCTTGTAGGACTCTGCCGTATAGAGAAGTAGACAGAACAGGTGGTGCGGTCTCAGCTCTCGCATGATGCTGTTCCTGCCTTTCTTTTACTGGGCTCTGAGTGTCAATGAACTCAGCCCCCAGCCCAGTAACAGGGGCACTTAGAAGCCATGAATAATGCTTTAGTCAGATGTGTTTGCCCATTTGTGCTTTCTTCAGTTTCCCTGTATACCATCTGCTTGATAGGCCAAGAGAACTGCCTCTTTGGAAAAGTCTTTTCATTTGCTTGGTAAAGGCCGAATAGAGACCGGTAAGCCAACAGTGTTGCTTTGTGAGTTGGCATAGCAAACTCCAGTGTAGCAACTCCAGGTTCACTGCGCTTCCTTTCTCCCAACTGATACAGAAAGTGCTCTATTGAGTAACCTCAGCGTTCCCTATACCTCTAAACAGACGCCTAATTTCCCAGCTCTGTGCCAAGTGCTAAATAGTTAGCTTGTATGTTGCACTTAGAAAAGAACTGTTAGAAATGGTAGATTACCAGGGAGACAGCTCAGAGGACTAGGAGTGCATGCTTTGCGTGCAGGAGCCCCGGGTTTGATCCGTCACTGCACAGTTCCCTGAGAACTGCTGTGAAGAGTGGCCGGTGAGCACTGCTGGGTGTTGCTCCCAAACAAATGAATGATTCTATAGTTGTTACTTTTTTTGTATGGAGGGAGCCCTCTTGACCCAAAGGACCTCTCCAGGAAATACTCACCCAATGGAAACTGATGGTCTGGCACTTATGCATGGAGGAGAGGTCCTACATATTGCAATCTTGAAGTAAATGTTAAAGGTATCACTGTATCACTGTATCATGTCATCCATTGCTCATCGATTTGCTTGAGCAGGCACCAGTAACGCCTCCATTGTGAGACTTGTTGCTGTTTTTGGCATATCGAATACACCACGGGTAGATTGCCAGGCTCTGCCATGCAGGTGGGATATTCTTGGTAGCTTGCCGGGCTCTCCGAGAGGGACGGAGGAACTGAACCCGGGTTGGCTGTGTGCAAGGCAAATGCCCTGCCCTCTGTGCTATCACTCCAGCCCAATGTTGAAGGTACCAGACAAATATTTCCTCAAAGAGCAGAGATTTTTGACAATATAAGTCTTAGTTCTAAAAGCTAAATATTTTGTAAGGAGAGGGAAATACCACAGTGGGTTTGGGCCACACCCATCAGTGCTCAGGGCTACTCCTGACTTGTGCTCAGGAGTCACTCCTGGTGATGCTCAAGGGACCGTATGTAGTGCTAAGGATCAAACCCAGGTCAGCTGCATACAAGGCAGGAGCCTTTACCCCTCAACTATCTCTCTGGCCCCCAAAAAACAATATTAAAGAAAAATATTTTTCAGGGCGAAAAAATTCTAGAGCAAGTATAATAAAAATAGCATGGAGCTATCAAGAAACTAATTTGACAAACTATATGGAGACCAAATGAATTCATTTAAGCAAACAATAAAGATAGGAAAAGTATTTTGTGATTTGAAATCATTAGATATCATTTTTGCTGTTTCATATCAGTGTCAGTGTTTGATAAGTAGAACCTGAGATGGTTGTTCTGCAGACTTGCATGACTGTACGTGAGACGTAAGGGAGACATCTTCAATGCCAGTTTAAAAATGGACATGAGGCAGCACGTGATCGACCTCTGTTTGATCCCCAGCAGCCTCTATAGTCCCCCAAGCGCACCAGGAGGGACCCTTGAACGAAGAGCCAAGAGTAAGCCTATGCCTGCCACCACCACTGCCCCTGCCCCACTGTAGCACTGTCACTGTCATCCCATTGCTCATTGATTTGCTCGAGCGGGCACCAGTCATGTTTCCATTGTGAGACTTGTTGTTACTGTTTTTGGCATATCGAATACGCCACGGGTAGGTTGCCAGGCTCTGCTGTGCGGGCGGGATACTCCCGGTAGCTTGCCGGGCTCTCCGAGAGGGACGGAGGAATCAAACCTCCATGCAAGGCAAATGCCCTACCTGCTGTGCTATCGCTCCAGCCCATCATACAATTTTTTTTTTTATTGAATCACAGACCATCATACAGTTTCTTAATGCTACATTAAAAAAAAATTCTCAACTATCTGTCCTGGTGGATAGTGACCCTGAGCGCATCTGCCTGCCTGTGGACGGGTGCCCATCTGTAGGTGTAAAACGACCAAGAGCCATGACTCTACACCAAACACAGAGAAAAGCAGAACTTTTCGCCCAACATCAGGATCCATGCCCTTCTCAAATACACACGGGATTTGTTCCCAACGCTGGGTTATATATTAGGGCACAAAACAAATCTCGGAGATGGAGGAGGTGCTCGAAAAGCCAGAGCAAATGGGACTGCAGTGACAGTACAGTTGGCAGAGTGTCTGCCCTGTACGCCGCCAGCCCAGGTTCCATCCCTGGCATTCCATATGGTCCACCACACAGCACTGGGAGTAACCCCTGAGTGCTGCCAGAATATATGAATAATATAAACAAAAATTTAAAAAGAAAAAGAACAGGAGCAGGTGCATTGCATATGGGAGCTCCGGACTCATGCTGGCACGAGTGTTCCCAAACTCCACGAGGACCAACCCCTGAGTGACCGGCTGAAAGCAGCCCCTAAACACTGCTGGATGACACCCAACACCCCCAATTTAGCAAATTTAAGAAGGTTGGATCAGGGCCTGGAGAGATAGCACAGTGGGTGGGGCACTTGCCTTACATGCAGCTGACCTGGGTTTGATCCCTGTCATCTGAGCACTCTCAGGAGTGATTCCTAAGCTAACCCCTGAGTATCACCAGGTGTGGCCCCAAAACCAAAAGAAAAACTTTAAAAGTTTGAACCATTGGGGCTGGAGCCATAGCACAGCAGGTAGTGCGTTTGCCTTGCACGTGGCCAACCCGGGTTTGATTCCCAGCATCCCATATGGTCCTCCAAGCACCGCCAGGAGTAATTCATGGGTGCATGAGCCAGGAGTAACCCTGTGCATCGCCGGGTGTGACCCAAAAAGCAAAAAATAAATAAAAGTTTGAACCATTAATATATATTTTTCTGACCATAGTGAGCTGAAGCTAGAAAGTAGTAGCAGGAGGAAACTAGAAAGCTCACACATGTATTCCGGAACAACCAGTGGCTCTATTAAATATTAACAGGGAGTGTCTTGGCCTAGTTCGTTGATAGAATACCTGCCTTTCACACGAGGTTGCGAGTTCAGTCCTGGGCAGTGTGCCACATGCCGAGTGTTATCCGGGCAGCAGAATCTTTTGGCATCCGTAGCACCACAATAAAATGTGCAGTCTGGTACATGCTGAAACCAGATTTTTTTTGGGGGGGTGAGGAGAGCTAAAAGTGTGCTGTCCTCAGTGAGCACCACCAGAACAAATATGCAACCCCTAGAGAGCAGTGCACCCAAGAATGGCAGCACTGCCACCAGTTAGGTGTAACACCCTCCCTGCCCCTGCCACCATCTTTGCAACAGCAACATAGTAGAGTCAGAAGGTGTTCTTCAAGCAGGTTGGAGGGGGCTGGGGGAGGCACTCGGAGCCATCATACAAATGATAGGGCATTGTTTGCCTTATGTTCTACCCAGGTTTGGGCCCTGGCACCCTCAGGAGTGATCCCTGAGTGCAGAGCTAGGAGTAAGCCCTAAGGACCACCAGGTGTGGCCCAAAAATCAAAGAGAAATTGGGGAGAAAAAAGTATCTTCAGTTGGGGCAGGAATGATAATACAGTGCGTTTTAGGGCGTTTGCCTAGCGCGCAGCTGACCGAGGGTTGAAACCAGTGTCCCATGTGGTTCGCCCAAGCACCGTCAGAAGTAGGTCTTGAATGCAGATCCAGGAGTAACCTCTGGGCATTGCCAGATGTGACCCCAAAAAGCCAAAAATGAACAAAGTAGGCATAGTATTAAAAAACATACGAGATACAGCATTCGTTTGAAGCATTTGTTAGAGCAAAGTATACAGTTAATAAGCACAAACATTAAAAAAAAATTGAGAGACTTGAGAAATAGAACAGCAGCTAGGGTACTTCTCTTGCACGTGATTGAGTCAGCTTCAAATCCTGGCATCCCATTTGGTCCCTGAGCACATCCAGGAGTAATTTTTGAGCACAGAGCCAGGCAAACCCCTAAGCATCACAGGTATGGCCCCAAAACAAAAAACCAGGAAGTTTAGAATGATCTCAGATCTAATTGTACATCTCAAAGAACTAGAAAAAGAAGAATAAGTCTAAAATTAGCAGAAAGCAACCAGTAAATATTAGAACAAAAATAGGAAACAGGAAAATAATTTTTAAATTAGCAAAATTTTTTAGTTGGGTCTTTGGAAAGATAAAGAAAATTGACAAAATTTCGCTAGACAAAGAAACACAGGAAACCCAAGTCAGTAAAATTATAAATGAAAGAAAATATACCATAACTAATACAATAGAGATGTTAAGGTTTTTTTCCTAGGGCTATAGAAATGGTATGGGAATATAGCAAGGCTTTTGCCTTGCACTCGGCCGACCCAGTTCTATCCTGGCACCACCTATGGTCCTTTGAATTCTGCCAGGAATGATCCCTAGGCACAGGGCCAGGGGTAAAGAGAAAGCCCTGAGCACCACCAGGTGTGATCCCACAACCAAAAAATAGTTTTCTTCATAGTATGGACCATTAAGCATCTAATAAAAATCAAGATTTTTGGTTTGAAGGACAGTAGAAACAAGGGCCAGGAGGGCTAGTCCACGGTTGGAGGCTTGCTACAAGTGGTGTCCAGTGTGGGCAGTTAGGATAGAGAAGAGACTATTGTGACAATGATGGTTGGAAATGGTCACTCTGGACAGGAACTGAGTGCTGAAAGTGGGCGGAGACAAACATGATAACTTTTCAATACCTGTAGTGCAAACCCATAATGCCAAAAGGGAAGAGAGAGAAGGGGAGAGAGGGAGGGAAAATGCCTGCCATAGAGGCAGGCTGGTGGGGGCGGGGGGACTGGAAGGAAACTGGGAATATAGGTGGTGGGAAATGTACACTGGTGAAGGGATAGGTGTTGGAACATAATATGACTGAAACCCAATCAGGAACAGTTTTGTAACTGTTTCTCATGGTGATTGAGTAAAAGTAAAAGTTTTTTAAAAGATTTTTGGTTTGGTTTGGGGGCCACATCAAGTGGTGTTCGGGGATTACTCCTGGTTTTGTGCTCAGGAATCACTCCAGGGTTGCTCAGGAGACTAGATGAGGAGCCAGGGATTGAACCCAGGTCAGCTGTATGCAAAGCAAGTGCCTTGTCCACTATGCTTTTTGACCCCTAAAAAAAAAAAAATCAGGATTTTAAAATTGTCTAATGGCTTGGGGAAATGTCTAAATATTAAGTTAAAAAAGCAAATAAAATTTTCCTGTAATGATATGCTTTAATGTTTTTATGATGCAAACAAAGATGATATAAATACATATTGATGTTATAAATAAGAGTTCAACTTGTGTTGGTGTTTTAAGAAAATAATGCAGGATGTTTCATTACAGGTTTGTTGGTTGCATACTGTAGAAGATTTGATGTGCAGAATGGTTCTTCTATATACTATGTTTCTTCCGTAATTGGTAATTGTTTTTATTATTATATTTTTAATTTACTTTTTATCTAGTTTCATAAAGTTGTTCACAATAATGGATTACATTAAATATTTCAACATCGGTCCCACCACCATTATTTTGAATTTTCCTGCCACCACTCCATCCTGACAAAGAGGCAGATGCTAGATAATTTATTTTGTATTGCATGTTATGAATAGCATAAGCTGTAGTGCGGTCTCAAGTTCTAAAATTTTAGATAGTGAGGGTCTGGAGAAATCTCTGCAGTGTATATGTATCTCTGGATCGTGGCCGTTTAGGAGCTTAAATAGCAGCAGGAAGTAGTTTGTGGGTGTGACCTCCAGGGTCCCACAGGGGTGGGGAGATGGGAAGAACAGGCCCATCCCTTATCCCCTGAGGCCTGGAGTTTGCAGTCACTGGTCCCGAGTACTTGGGCTTGTCACTGGGTTTAGGAAGTTGGCAGCCACTGGGATTCCTGGGGAACAGGTGGCAGGAGAACACCTGCTCCCGTCTGAGGTATCCCAGTGAAATCAGCCTGGCGTAAGGTCCGGAGGCATCTCTGCATCGAGCTGCTTGGTTCCGAAGATTCTTTTGTGTGTCCTGTTTTATTATTATTACGTAGTAGTATCTTTGAAGAGAGAGACATCTGAAAATAAGGACCAGATGGCCTGGATTGTAATTCTGCTCTGTTTGTAAGACAAGGTTTTGGGTTTATTTCCCCCCATAAGAAGGACAGTTGGGGTCAGGGAGATGACTCAAAGGACAGGAGCAAGTGCTTCTTTGTCGGAGCCCTGACTTCAGTCCCAGTGTGGTCTCCCCCTCCCCACACGCATACAAAGGGCAGTGGTCATTATACTTCCTGTCTATATCGAAGCATTACTGAGGTTTAAAAAGGAAGTCCCCTAAATGTCGCCAGGTGAAGCCCTCAAGACCCCAGGACAGCCAGAAGTGGCCTTCCTGGTCCCCGACCAGCAGTGTCACACCACCATCCCTCTCCCTAAAGCATTCTGCTTGGCTGAGTATCATTGGGAGGGGCTATTAGGGGCCCCAGCATTGCCCTGAGAGACAAAAGCGCCAAAAATGTGAAAATGACATCTAAGAGCAAAGCATTTGAGGGCCCAGAACAATAGTACAGTGTGGAGAGTGCTTACCTTGCCCACTTCAATCGCTGGCACCCCGTATAGTCCCTTGAGCTCTGCCAGGAATGATTTCCCACGTCCAGAACCAGGAGTAACTCCTGAGCTTGGCTGAATGAACAAACAAAAAAAGAAACTTTTTTTTTTTTGCTTTTTGGGTCACACCCAGCAGTGCAGTGATTAACTCCTGGCAGTGCTTGGAGGACCATGTGGGATGCTGGGAATCGAACCCGGGTCTGCCACGTGCAAGGCAAATGCCCTACCCGCTGTGCTATCACTCCAGCCCAAAAGAGAAACATCTGAGTCTGGGCCACTGAGATAGTTAAAAGGTCTAAAGCATGTTTGGTTTTTTTGTTTGTTTGTTTGTGGGTTACTTAGGTTCTACCCCTGGCACTACATGGTTCCTCGAGGTGTGGCCCCCCCAAAACATAACAGAAAGCAAGGCAAATAAGAATACTATTTGATGCTATATATAAATATATGAAGTCAATATTTTTCAAAGCCCTGTGTTAATATTTGTGTAAACGAGCCTATGGCACACACCATCTCACCTGGTAGAACAGAAGTAATTGTCACCTGTGTCTCTGTTTCTGGCACTAAGCCTGTATAGGCAAGAGTGGGACATAAGTCATAAAATACTTTGCATTTCTTAGTGTATTGGTAGCCATTTGAAAGGGCACATCCATTTAGATGCTATCCTTGCAAAGTTTTCAGTTCATGGTGGATTTTAAAATGTATATTAGGGGGCCAGGAGGTAGCTCAGAGGACTAACGTGTATATTTGGTGTGTCAGAGCCCCAAATTTGAGCCCTTGCACTGCATGTCCTCCCATGTCAGAGCCCTCCCTCCCCCGGTTAAAAAATCAAAAGTGATAGAGAAAGATGTTAGCTAGAAATCAGTACCCTGACCGCACAGGATAAGCTAAGAGAGTAAACAGTGAGAAGAATGAGAAAGCCATGCAGAAATCAACCCCCTATAGCCATTTATCACGGTAATTCGAGTCCAGCTCCAGATGATGTGAGGGAATCAAATAATACTCTGTGAAAAGTAGATGAGTGGAAATGTCTGTCAGTGCCACTGTGTGACTTAACCTGCCTGATCCGTCATTGCTTCCTTTGTAAAACCCTTAGGAGGTTGATTAAATGTCTGCTCCTTTCCCTCTAGCTCCAATAATCTGAGATTCTAATGCTCATAACGAGACCCTGAGTCATTAAGAAATGATCATATGAGAGCTAGAGTGATAGTAGGGGGGGGGAGTGGTAGGGCATTTGCTTTGCACACAGCTGACCTGGTCTTAATCCCCAGCACCCCATGTGGTCCCCCAAGTCAGCCAGGAGTGATCCCTGAGTGCAGAGGCAGGCATAAGCCCTGAGCATTGCTGGGTATGGCCCAAGAGACAGACAGAGGTGATCATGTGATATTTGGTGTGATCGTACGGAAGATTAGGGAGCCTGTACTCGGTTAGGGAGAAGCAGCCCAGGAAGTCTAGACCTTATGTTAGCGAGACTTCAAAATGACATGTACCCAAAGGCTCAGGTTTTGATTACCCATGATATGAAGCAACTCAACATCCTTTTTGTTTTGTTTGTGGGGTTTTTTTTGGGGGGTGGGGGGAGTGGGCACACCTGGCAGTGTGTTCAGGACAAAATCGTGGTTCTGTGCTCAGGTATTATTCCTGTGTGGCTCAGAGAACCAGAAGTGCCTTAACCCCCGTACTGTCTCTCTGGCCCCAATTCAGAACACTTCACAGTGTCAGAATTGAGGCTTTCTTGAATTATTACGTCAGTGATCAATTGCTACTGTAGTACTATATTGATGTTCCATAGAATATCTCTCCTAATTACTGTCCAGGAAAACAAGGAAACTGTAAAACCAAGTCATGCTCTGAGAAGTTCCTCAGAAATACATGAAATCTAATACTTTAGTGAGAGTTAAAAATCCATCTTTGATTGCACATGGAAATGACTGATGCATGGTATTCTTGTTATTCTTGCAGCCTATGCTGTTGGAATGATCATCACATTTGTCGCTTTGGTGCTGATGGACAAGGGACAACCTGCTCTCCTTTATTTAGTACCGTGCACACTCATTACTGCTGCAGTTGTTGCTTGGATACGTAAGGAGATGGAAAAGTTCTGGAAAGGTAGCAACTATCAGGTATGTGCTTGTACTTCAGTTACCGAGTTACTTTATGACGTAATTTGGTGACTAACCTCGGCTCGGAGCTACCTATATATAGCAAAGCTTTATATGCCAGGCGGTTACCTCGGCTCTGTGCATATCCGAAGTTTTTTTCCACTGCTTCTTCTTTTTCTGTCCATCTGCTTCCCCATCGGGTCCCCTCCCCTCTTCCGTCTGATGCCAAAATCCTGGTGTGTGACTCAAGGTGAAATCACCGCAGAGCAGTGGAGCGATGTCAGGGGAAGCCAAAGGAGCAGCCTTCCGGCGTGACTTTTCAGAATGTCCACAAAGAAAGTTTACTTCGTGAAAGATAAAACTCTGCTTAAATTGGCACTGAATTTGAAACAGAAGGCAGCTATTCATAGTAAGAGTCAAGGCCCCCCGAGCCCTTCTTGGAAGACCTCTGCCCAGCTCCCTCCCAAAATGCTTATTTTTTCGGGGGGATAAAAATGGGGTCTGCTTCCCAGCAGCTGCCTCTAAAGGGGAGGATCATTGTAACTGGACACAAAGCGAGGACAGATGACCCAGGGTCTGCATGACACGGCAGACACTTGATCATAGGGAAGTCCGAATTTAAAGCGTCCAAAAAGGGTGAAACGGTATTGGTTCTTCAGTTTTCACATTTGTAAGTGTGATGCCATGATTTTATTTGTAAAGCCATTCAGAATGCAAAAGAACACAGAATAACAAAAAGCATGGAGCCTGGTGCTGTACTGCCTCCGTTTGAATTCTGAGCTTTATTCATTATTAGCTGTATGACCTTAGGAAGTAACTTAGTGTTCTGGTGCCTCAGCTTCCCCCAGTGTAAAATTTCACAAGGTTGTTGTAATATATGCAGATTACTCATTATGGAGCTTGACATATCATAAGCACTATAAATGTGTTTGATACAGTTGTAGGAATTGAGTTTTGTGTTTGTTGGTTTTGGTTTATTTGTTGGTTGGTTGGTTATTTTTCAATGCAGTAGCTAGATAACCATTTTCTTGGCTTGGAGAGTCAAACTCTGGGGCTCTGTTTAACATGACTACTTTAACTTATTTGTAAAGGTCTTTGATAGCGGTGCCAGGGAGAGGACTCAGAGTGCTGACCATGTGTTTTGTATGCCTGTGGCTCCCCGGAGAACAACTCTGAACTTTGCTCTTGGAGTAGTGGTCTCTGACGAATACAGCTAAGAGAGTGCAGAACCTCAGTGAATGTTTGAGAGCAGGCCTCGGAGCAGGGGAGGAAATAGATTAATTGCAGTCATTTTCCTACTGTGCACTGCGTTTTGCAGTACAGAGATTGGACATTTGCAGAATCTTCAAACAAGCTAGTTGGAGCATATAATAAACCACTGCCAAGAGACAGGCAGCCTGGCTTTCTGGAGAACTGCCAATCTCAGAAGCTATAGAATATGGTACCTTCATAAAATCATTCCCCCAATTATATGAAAAAGAATATTTCTTGTTGCTTTTCTTTTCCTTTCTGGGTCACACTGCTCAGAGGTTACTCCTCACTCTGCACTCAGAAATCACTCCTGGCGGGATTCGGGGGACCATATGGGGTGCAGGTATTGAAACCTGGTCAGCCCCATGCAGGGCAAATGCCCACCCACTGTACTATCACTCGAGTCCCTCTTGTTGCTTTTATCTTGTTTCTAAAGTCAAATTTTAGCTCACATGAGAGGCAGTATGTTAGCAGTTTGGGCATCATTTCTGTCAAGTTTCTTCCTCTGCCGTCTCCTCATCTGTAAAATAAGGTTGAATCTCGAGGAAGGTAGAATAATCTGTATCACATGGTTGTGGGCCAGCCCAACATGTGCCAAGGTGGGTGCGTGTGAAACTAGGCAGAGGCTTTGAAAGGAGCTCAGGGAACCTCAGCATGCCCAGTGGACATAGCGGGTGTGGGCTTGGAGCGGAGCAGAAGAGTCTGGAGGCTCGGTCCTAAAAACAATCCTTGGGAGATTAGAAGTGACTGGTTCTTTTCTGAGCCTTTTCCTCCTGTGCAGTGCCTCGAATAGTGTTGTCAGCTGCTGTCTCTGGAACAAAACTTGCACAAGGCCCAATTCAAAATTGGCTTTTGCCAAGTGGATTTCCAAGAGTTTTCCAATTGAAGTTGGGTTCACCTTTTCATTTTGGAGATGCAGGTAGAATCTCTACTTTAAATATTAACTCTGTGTAGACATCAGGGCTTACTCGTGGCTCTGCAATCAGAGATTACTGCTGGTGATGCTCAGAGGACCATCTGTGGTGCCGGGGATCCAAGCTGGGTCAGCCACATGCAAGACAAACACCCTATCCGCTGTACTATAGCACTGGCCCCATAATCCCTGTTTTAAGTGTTTTCCATACTGTGAAATTCTCAGCTTTGAAAAACAGTTACAGAAATTCTTCATGCAAGACAACTACAGTGTCCCAGTCCTTAATACACTCACCTCTAGTCACTGAAACATAAACATCCTTGTTATGTTTTAGCAGCCCTTATAAAAGTCATCAAAATTATAGTACAGTATTGTAAAAGTGAAGCACGATTTTTTTTTTTTTTTTTTTTGCTTTTTGGGTCACACCCAGCGATGCTCAAGGGTTACTCCTGGCTTTGCACTCAGGAATTACTCCTGGCAGTGCTTGGGGAACCATATGGGATGCTGGGAATCCAACCCAGGTCAGCCACTGTGCAAGGCAAATGCCCTACCCGCTGTGCTATCACTCCAGCCCCAAAGCACGATTTTTGTTTGTTCGAGGACACACCTGGAGGTGCTGAGGACTCAGGGATTACTCTTGGCTCTGTGCTCAGAGGTCACTTCTGGCAGTGCTCAGGGGCCTACATGCTATCTCTGTATCACTGTCATCTGTTGTTCACCAGTTTGTGCGAGTGGGCTCCAGTAACGTCTTCATTTGTCCCTGTCACATGGTAGTGTAGCCCGGTGGCATCTGCTCGCTTCATGAACATGAAGAGCATGTTGTTGTTACTGTTTTGGCATATTAAATACGTCACGTGTAGCTTGCCAGGCTCTGCTGTGCAGGGAAAAAAATAAAAATAAAGAGGTCATGCCGCCGCATTTTCAGCTCCAGGAAAAATTGCATCACTCTCTTCTGGGAGCTTTGTTCCAAGTCTCTGGAACTTGAAGTTAATGAGGTTACATGGTGCTGGGAGGAGTTTGTGGGTGTGACTGCCAAGCTACTGGAAAACTGGGGATCTGGATGGAGGAGGCCCAGTCCTGATGCCAGCAGGCTTGGAGATCTTAGCCACAGGTTCTGCATACCTAGGTTTCTCTGTTGGTTCCTTCATGGGTTCCTATATGCTACATCTGGGATTAAACTAAAGTCCACTTCATTAAAGGCAAGCACCATAGCCCTTATACTATCTTTCAACCCCAAAGTGAGACACTTTCTTTTTTTCTTTTTTTGTGGGGTGGGGGGTGGGGATGCGTCACACCCTACGAAGCTCAGGGGTTACTCCTGGCTCTGCACTCTAGAATTACTTCTGGCAGTGCTCAGGGGGCCATATGGGATGCTCGAGATCAAAACTAGGTTGGCCCCATGCAAGGCAAAAACCCCACCAGCTGTACTTTCGCTCCATCCACAAAGGAAGACACTTTCAAAATGTTAACTTAGACTTAAATCTCTACTGTCTTTACATCTGAACAGTTTTTGCAAGTGCCAAGAGCCTTTACTACTATTTTGATATAATAAAATATAAAACAAATGATGTATAATCAGAATCTAAGGTTTTTAACAGCATAAGCACATTTGTTTATGCTGTTAATCATTTGGTTCATTGTAATGTTTAGTATTAGAATCAGTTGCAGCAATATTGGTGGTAAAACGCAGGACTTTATACTTGAGACTTTTTAAATGTCACTGGTAACCCTGATGGTGGTTTGTTTGGATTTTCATTTTTTAAGTCTGTAAATTTGTTGGTTGTTTTCTGATGCTGGGAATCAAACCTCATGGGCTACATTCCCTGGAACTGCTTAATGCCAGGGCTGTGGGCCAAGTGGGAGAGCATCAGCTCCTATGTGTGAGGCCCTAGGTTCAGTCCCCGGCACTGCCTGGGCTCTCCACCTCCTGGTGTGGCCCTGGACACCCCTGAGGCCTCGAGGAGTGCCCCTGACCCTATATTGAGGTCTCACGACCTACAACAACAGAAATCAGGAATGAAGTCAGAACTTTGGAGAAAGAGAAAAGTAAAGAGAAAAAAAGACCAGTTGGATGGGGATGTCAGAAAGAAAAAGAATTTTTTTTTTCCCCACGGACAAATTTTACCTCATGTGTTGGTATAACTTATAGACTTCATTTTATGTTTTTTTTTCCCCTTGCGTTAAGGTTCAGTGCTGGGGATTGCATGAACCCAGGGCCTCACACATGGAGGCATGTTCATTACACTGAGCCTCGTCACTGCCCCAAGTGGAAGCACCTTTGTATTGTACTTAGGTCTTTCAAACTTTTTTGTGAATTTCTTCCATCAAAAGAAGTAATGCTGTGTACTTTTCTCTTCTTCCTTATCTTTTCTACACCCCATCCACTGTGTAATGAGCTTTCAGCTTCTTTACACTTTGGTCTTTCACTTGAAAGAAGCTTCACTTCTTTCAAGTGAAGACCAAACTCTGCATAATCTCATGGAGCAAAACTCATTTGAGTTTATTTTTAGTATATTTAAAAATATTTTTAATGCCTTAAATAATAAAGGTTGCTCACATTCTCCCCAAAGGGGGGGCAGGGAAAATAATGTTTCTGCTGTTGGAATTATATACACATGAATATGGAACCATCGATTAACAGTATTGTAAATCACAGTATCTCAGTGAATTGAGAAAAAAACTTTTTGCAGTTGTCTGAAATTTCTGTAACTTTGCTCTGGATGGAACGGTGCAAGGCCTCAAACCATTTCATCTTTAGTTCTTCCAAGCACTAAAAAAAATTTTGTTAAAGAATTAATGTCTCTAGGATTTCACTAAAACAATGCAAATGTATGGGTCAGAGTGATAGTACAAGAGTTAAGGTGCTTGCCTTGCTTGCAGCCTCTTTGGCGAACCCTGCTTGGATCCCTAGAACTACATATGGTCCCTGAGCACTCTTGGGTGAAACACAAGACCTGTGTGTTAATATTTTTTTGATGAGATATTGGTTGCCTTCTGGTTTACATTCCATCCAGTGTGTTATGGTACTCCTGGTATATCAGTGGTGTGGAGTTTGAGATACCGCTCCAGGAATCTCAAAATTTTTAGTGGGGTGCTATAGCTAGAGTTAAAATTTTAACTGGATGGTGACTTTGGGGTCTGGCAGCATCTCTGCAGCTTGTTGATCTCTTTTGAGATTTTTTTTATGAGCCTCTGGATCATGGCCGGTTAATGAGCTTAGATGGCACCAGAGGCAGTTCATGGGCATGACTGCCAGGATCCCAGAAGAACAGGGGGGTTGGGGGAAGTCGCCCATCCCCACCTCTGTGAGAGCCTGGAGATTTCAATCATCGACTGATTTTGAACTCTTATTGTTTGTTTGGTTGTCGTGCCTTTCCAGGGGTTCTTAGGGGTCACCCCTTACAGTGCTCCAGGAACCATTCAGTGCCAGAGGTCAAACTCACGCCTCCTGCTTGCACAGCATGTGCACTGGCCCTGTGAGCTAGCTCTGCTGTCCCTGGGACTTTTGAATTATGCATTCTTTGGCAGTCTCTTCCTTTTTCCTTTTCTTTTTGGGACACACCCCGCTGTGTTCAAGACTTACTCCTAGCTCTGTGCTCAGGGATCCTTCTTGGGGGTGGTTGGGGAACCTTATGTGGTGCTGGGAATCGAACCCAGGTCAACAATGTGCCATGCAAGGGCCTTCCCCACTACTGTGCCTCCAGTTCTCTTTTTGTTTTTAGTTTTTGTGGCAGTGCTTGGATCATGCAGTATCAGGAATTGAACCCTGGCTTTTTGCATGCAGAGTTTGTACTACAGCACACTGGGGTATCTCTCTGGCCCTCTTGCATTTTTTTTTAATTAGTTTATTTTTAATTAGAGAGTCATCGTGAGGGTACAGTTACAGATCCATACATCTTTATGCTTATGCTTCCCCCATACAAAGTTCAATAACCCATCCCTTCACCAGTGCCCATTCTCCACCACCCGTAAACCCAACATCCCTCCCCCCCTCCCCAGGTCTCCCCCCACCCCACCCTGCCACTATGGCAGGGAATTCCCTTTTGTTCTCTCTCTCTGATTAGGTGTTGTGGTTTGCAATAGAGGTGTTGAGTGGCCATTGTGTTCAGTCTCTAGTCTGTATTCCGCCCGCCTCACCCTTCCCCCACATGACCTCCAACCACATTTTACTTGGTGGTCCCTTCCCTGAGTTACCCAGAATGAGAGACCAGCCTCCAAGCCACTCTTGTATTTTCTTAATTGTAATTCTCTTCTCTAGCTACTTATACTGTTTTATATATATATATATATTTTTTTTTTTTTCTGGAAAGCTTCAAGGGCTACAACATTAAATTCCATTTACCTAATTTTACTCAAAGTCTTAGTTATATGAGTATAGATTTTTTTTTCTCTAGAGAGAAATGTAAAGCAGTGGCATCAGAAATTTGACATATTAAACAATTAAGAAAAAGCTATTTGGGAATATTTCCTAATTTTGAATGCCAGTGGTCCTTTTTGCTCAGGGTAGATGGTACGTTTTCTGTCAGTTGCTGTCCAGTAAGCAGTGAGTTTGTCTCTGTTAAATGTCACTAGTGCTTCTAATTATTTTTAGAAGTCACAAGCTGTAAATGACAAGTCAAAATACAGAGACACTTAGAGCAGTTCTGCTGTAGTATCAACAGCTCTCCAGTACTCCACTTTAATAGGAGTTTTATGAAACTGTTTCTGGAGATTGGTTCAATTATAAATAAGCAAGGTCATCAATGAATGTCAGGCTAGCTGGTCCAGTCTCAGAGACCATTTTTCCCAATTGAACTTCCATATTTAAAATAGAAAAACAGAGGCCTGAGAAGTAGTATAGCAGGAGGAGTAGGGCACTTGCCTTGAATGCAGCCAACTCACATTCAATCCCCGGTATCCCATACAGCCTCTGGAGTGCCACCAAGAGTGATTCCAGCACAGAAATGAGTGCAGGGCCAGGAACCCTGAGCATCACTGGTTGTGGCCAAAAAACCAGTAAATTAAACAAATAAACAAATACAAAAACAAATTTCATCCATTTTGCCAGGTTACTTTTAATCTGTGTTAATTTCTGTTGTATTTTTCAAAACCTATTTTAAGTTTTTTCTGTATCTGTTATTTTTATTGAAAAGTCAGTAAAGAAAAGTAAATATGAGAATGCTGAGAAATAGTCCAAAGGTTTATAAGTCACTTGCCTCATCTGTGAGTGTGGCTGCAAACTTGGTTCAAGTCCTGGTGCCTCGTAGGATCTTCCAAGCACAGAGCCAGGCATGGTCCCTGAGCACCATTGGGTGTACCTCATCCCTCACCCCACACCCACATCCCCCCCAAAAGAAAAGTAAATATCAAGATGTTTGATTCTCTAAGTTGATTTGGAAAGTTTCTGAAATGTATTTCCATATTTAAGGATCAGACTATAGTGTCGGTGAGGTACTTGACAACTGGGAAATAATAAGGCACGTTACAACTCTGACTGTTTTAGTTATTACTTCCTCAGAGCTAGCAGTGGTCAAGGGAAGAAGGTCTTAGCATAGAAAGTTCTCCACACTTGGGGCTGGAGCAATAGCACAGTGGGTAGGGCGTTTGCCTTGCACGCGACCGACCCGGGTTCGATTCCCAGCATCCCATATGGTCCCCTGAGCACCGCCAGGGGTAATTCCTGAGTGCAGAGCCAGGAGTAACCCCTGTGCATTGCCAGGTGTGACCCAAAAAGCAAAAAAAAAAAAAAAAGAAAGAAAGTTCTCCACTCCCCAGTCTACTGGGGTTGCCTCAATTCTGTCACTACAGCTCCTGCCTCTTGCAGGACTTCTCAGTTGCTAGAAGAAACAGGCCTAAATATATCATAACCTTCCCTGGCTCATTTAAGCAACCCAAGGTTCCAACGTGCAAATTTTACGTAGTGCAGTGTTTAATAGCTATGCTACCTGTGTTGATTTTCCTTTTGTTCCTTCTCCCCAGAAGTGCTAGAGTATACTGTCTTAACTGAGGGGTTATCTTTGATCAGTAGAGGGGCTTGAAACTGATTGGGGGCTTGAGATGACGCAAAAGTATTAGAAGTTTGAATTTTATAAGCTGTGGCTATTACTTGAGAAAGTTGTCTGCTGAAAGCCTTAGCTCGTTGTGTATTCTTGTTTGACAAGTCTGGAAACTCCATTTGGAAGTTATCTCTCTCTGCTTCCTCTTCCAAAAGATACCAAAGCTTTTAGAATCCCTTTATAAAAATAGGAATGTTTATCTGACTCCTCTGTCCTCCTTCTAATTCTTGACTAAGAAGAAAGTGCATTGCAATGTTGACATTTAATCTAATCTAAAAATCTAACACTCAGAAATATTAAGTATTTTTTTTCTATTTTTAAGTAATTTTATCTGAGGGGCAAAAACATTTCTCAGCTCTTCTGTAATTCCCAAGTATAAAGAAGTGAAGAAAGTGGAGTGGCGGGGGAGTTTGGTGAGATAATATTAGGATATAAGGCACTTGCTCTGCATGCAGCTGGCCCTAGTTTGATGCCCAGTTCCACATGGTCTCTTGAGTATTACTAAGAGTGATGTCCCACACACACATACCTCAAAGGATATGACCGAAATATGAAGAAAAAAATGTTAGGGTATATGTGCTAACCACATACAGCACAGAAGTTGTCATTTGAGAAAGTTCTAACTGATATCCTTTAAAATAGTTGGTAGCTAGTGTATTCTTGGTTTTGTTTTCAAATACCATTTGGCCTTCTTTTTAGAAGAAAGTTTTGTCTCATAATGTATCAAAATTTTCATGGGTCATTTAAAAAAATTTTATTTTTAAATGAATCGCCGTGAAATATAGTTAAAGACTTACAAACTTTCATGCTTACATTTCAGTTATACAATGATCAAGTACCCATCCCTTCCCTCCACTGGTGCCCATTCTCTACCACCAATGACCCCAGTATTCCTCTCACCACCACCCCCTACCCCGTCTCTTTTGCTCTCTCTCTCTCTCCTTTTGGGTGTTGTGGTTTACAGTATAGGTATTGAGTGGCCATCATGTTCGGTCTATAGTCTACTTTCAGCCCGCATCTCCCATCCATGGGTCATTCTTAAATAACCTTTAATCATTTCCTAGTGTCATCCAAGTTTTCCTGTCCCCAAACTAGCAGCTGTTTTCACATTGACTTACAGAAACATTTTTAGTTTTTTCACTTGCAGGACTGAACCCTACCTAGACCAGTGTCCTGGTATCTACAGCAGGACTCTCTCCCTTTGGGGGTGGCGTTCCCACTGCCCTGCAGGGCAGTATTCATATTGGGAAATGGAAATAGTGTATGATCCAGAGAAAGGATTTTATCACATTGGCCTGGAGTCAGATGGCTTCCCGGTAGCATCCCTTTCACTCGAAGGCCTCCAAGTATGGACACAGAACCAGGGTATTGCTCCATCTCGTGGCATATTTTGTTTTTAAAAACCAAGAACCCAGGTGGCTGGAGCAATAGTACAACGGGTAGGGCATTTACCTTACACAAGGCAGACCTGGGTTCGATTCCTAGCATCCCTGAGCACCACCAGGAGTGATTCCTGAGTGCAAAGCCAGAAGTAACCCCTGAGCATCACTGGGTGTGATCCCCCTTCCTTGGTGGGGGGGGACCCAAAAAAACCAAGAACCCAGAACCAGAGCTGTTCCTCAGAGGTAGAATGCATGTTCGTCATATACATGTCTGTGGGTTTGATCCCCTGTGCCAAAAAGAAGGCAAAAACCTGAATATCCCTTTGTCAAATGAGTGAATACTGTGGGCACCTTTAACATATGCATTTATTTCCTCACATCTTATATTTATGCCTAGATCATGAACAACGAAGTAGCCGAAGAAAACCCCGTGACCACGAATGAACAGACCATCCCACATTGATGTGGTTCAAACCTGCTATAGCGTGTCAACGGACTTCCTCCAGATAGCCTGATTTTTTAAATTGAGTTCTGAATTGACAATCTAAGAGAATCTTCCTTTGTATGCTTGCAAATACATATTTTTATGAACAGGTATCAACAATTATAAATAAAATTTATTTGCTTGTAGCTATGTTAAAGCTGTGCCTTTGCAATAAATAAAAGCATATGACCTATGAAAGTTTCAGATTTACCATGTATAATAGATTGTTCTTAGAGTTCCTGAGGACTGTGGATGCGGCCCGGCAGGAAAGCAATGCCTTGCTGCCTGAGACTTGAGTCAATCCTCCAGCAGCTTGTGGTGGCCTCCGAGTACCAGAGTGACCTGCTTGAGAGGCACCGCCCCCCAAAAGAAGTATTTCTGGGCTTGGAAAAATGAGTTCTAGGCAGTTCTTATTATAAATAATTATGCAAATTTTACATTCTATAGAATCAACTTAAGACCATGTTTGGCTGTTCAGCAATAAAATTTTGACTTTTATTCATTAGATGTTTATATGTGTGTATATATATGTACGTACATATATATATATATAAAACTTGGGAGAGTGTATATTTTTATACTATAAATTTAAAGATAAATAAACCCTTTTAAAGTTTGAGAACAAAAGCCAGAGAGCTATTATAGGGGTGGAGATACTTGCCTGGTGTGCAGACAGCCCCTGGCACCAGATGTGAATCCCAAGCACCACCAGGAGTGACTGGCAAACAAGGAACCAGGAATAAGCCCTGAACATCACCAGGTGTTTACCAACACCCAAAAATAAAATTTGAGAACATAAAGCACTTTACATGTGCGTCTCTATTAGATTAGAATTATTTTTTCAGGTATGCTGAAACCTGATACATAGAATGAATCAATAACAGAACATAAAAATGAAATCTGTTTGTTTTGGGACCACACCCACTGGTACTCAGGGGCTACACCTGGCTCTTTGGCTCAATAAGTGATTCCTGCAGTGCTCAGGGGAGCATCCGTGGTGACGGATTCCACCTGAAATGAGTTTCTGATGCACTATATTTTTCTTCAAGATATAGTTTGTTTCTGCAATAATGTTCAGTTTTATTATTTTGTAAGTATGATCTCTTGAAAGTTTGTTCCTGTTGGTGTTAAGGCTTGATATTTTGTAAAATTATTTTTCTTGTGAAATCATCTGTTCTTGCTCTTTTTACTGTATCATCTCTAACATTCCCCCTGGCTTCTGCTCCTTCAGCTGTAGGAAAACACTCTTAACCTTTTAACTGTGATGGAGGGTGGTGAGATGTATACAAAGTGTGCTTCAGAGGAAGTCTGAGACAAAAGAAAGGAGACAAGACATGGTACAAGACCTTGACTATTCTGGCCACTTGCATCATTTTAACAGCAAAGTGAGTCGCTTGCGACCTACAATATTGGCACGCTGGTATCAACCAACTTAAATGATCTCTTTCTGGGCTAAATCTCAGATGTTGCCTTGAACATTTTCCTGAGAGTCAAATTTTTTTTCTGTGTTCTTTCCTCTGAGAAACTTCGCATTTCTCTGTAAATAATGTATAAGATATGTGAACAACTCTGTGATCTTTCATTTGGAAACTAATTCAGCTGATTGGAAGATAAAGCCGAGGGGCTGGAGAGATAATACAGTGGGCCCTAGCCTTGCACACACCCAACTTAGGCTCAATCCCTGGCATCCCATTTGGTTCCCAAAGCACCAACAGGAGTTAATTCCTGAGTAGTGCCAGGAATAACGCCTGAGCATTGCCAGGTGTAACCCCAAAACTAAAAAAAATTAAGCTGATACCTTTTCATTTCTTTGCGGGGGGGCGCTTTTGGGGTCACCCAGCGATGCACAGGGGTTATTCCTGGTTATTGCACTCAGGAATTACTCCTGGCGGTGCTCGGGGGACCATATAGGATGCTGGGAATTGAACCTGGGTTGACCACATGCAAGGCAAACACCCTACCCTCTGTGCTATCGCTCCAGCCCCCAGACCTTTGATATTTGAACTCAAAATTAAGCTTTTGAAGAAATTGAGCGCTGTTTGTTAACCTGCTGAGTAAACAGCTACACTTATAGGCCCTTTGGTTTCTGACAAATGACAAGTATATGTCTGACAGGGAGTCATCTTCATTTTGCTTCCATAATACCAAGTTTAAATTTTTTCCAAAGAATTAATTTGGTAGAGCCTGGTGGAGAGAAAATCAGATTAAGTGCCATTTTTTAAGCTCCAGCTATATTTTCATTTAGAGTACCAATAAACATGTTTGCCAAAACACAGGGTTTTTTTGGGTGAAATTATCTTGATCCCCACCCCTGCTTGATATCGTCACAAGCCTCATCCTTATTTTGTGAACAACATTAAAGAATTTTGCATCTAAGTATCTGAAATCTTACCTTGGTATTTGATATTTGGTAGGGGGCATGGTTTATTTTGTTTGTTGGCCGCACCCAGCGGTGCTCTGGGTCAACTCCCAACTCTCCTGCCTGGGGCTCGCTCCTGCCAGTGTTGGGGACCGTGTGGTGCTAGGACCCCTCTCGATCTGTCTCTCCAGCCCTGGGATTTTTTTAGTATCTGAAATTTATCCATTTAGTCCTCAGGAGCTCCCAATAAGACAAGTCAGTGTAAATAAGGTCACTTTTGCCTATTTTATACCTCCTGTCATACTTTGTTCAAATGAGAACCTTTAAAATAATACATATGATTAAATTTTTACTTCTTAGATGATTGATTTAAGTATGGAATTTTAACACTTTGATAAGTTAGTGTAAAGTAATGCTTTTGTGACACTATTGGGCTTTATTTTTCTATGAAATAGGATTTAAAATATTTTGAAGTATGAAGTTAGCAATGCTTTAAGAATTCATCATGTGCCAATACTGACAAGCAAAGTATCTTTTTTTTAATGTATTGAACTCACCATGACATTCAATAAATTCTATTTTAAAATAAAATCTGATTTTGTCTTCTTTGGGATGGTGACAAATATTTAAAATAAACAAAAAATATACTAGATCATATAACATAAGGTTCAAAAACAGTAAAATCACTCATGAAAGCTGTGTAGTTGAGTTACCAATGAAACTTATATTCCTTAAGTATCATTTACTAGAAGTTTATATTGACCTTAACAAGTATTTAAGGTTAATAAAAATTTGGGCTGGGAATGTGGTTCCATAGTAGAGAGTGTGTTTTGTATGTAAATGCTTTGAGTTTGATCCCCAGCACTCAAAAAACAAATGGCTCTAATAAATGTTTATTGAATTAGGGGTTGCAGTGATAGTACAGCTGGTAGGGCATTTTTGCCTTGCATGTGTCCAACACAGGTTCGATCCCCAGTACCCTATATGGTTCCCCCCCCCAAAAAAAAAGACAATTAAATTAATGAGTAATACATTTATTTAATTACATTTTTATGTTTCTTTGGGGGGTAGGCCACATCGGGCGGTACTCAGTGATTACTCCTGATGGGTTCGTGGGATCTTCAAGGATTGAACCTGGGTTAGCCATGTATAAGGCAAGTGCCCTACCTGCTGTACTATCTCTCTACCCTGCCCCACCCTTATTACTCACTTTTTATTTTTGAGGGGGCGGGGGATTGGTTGGTTTCTGACCTAACAATGCTTAAGGCTTACTCCTGGAAGTGTTCTGGGGACTGTTGGGGATGCCAGGGGTTGAACCTGGGTCAGCTACATGCAAGGCAAGTGCCCGACCTGCTGTCCTGTCTCTCCAACCCTCATTTATTACTCACTTCACTGAGAAGTTATCTGTTGTCATGTGATGAACTCCTGACATTTGTACCATGATAGTTCCACTTTTTGGGGGCTGGGAGGATGATACTTGGGGACCACATCAGGGATTGAACCACAGTCAGCCACGTGCAAGGCCTGTGCCTTGCCCCTATACAAACTCTGAATCTGTAGCTCAGATATGGTTGGTCTAGATCTGGGTCTATAGTTTTTATCTTGATCCCTCCATGCCCTTCTGCAAAGGTACCTTCTTGTTTGATCCGACCATCTCTTCTACCCCAGAAGATGCTAGAAAGAATTGCTATCTCTGATAAGATGGCTAGGGTAAGGAACTACTCATTTTTTCACTATATACTCTTACACATTTTGCATTTGCTATCATATATTTCTATTAGATTCAAGATAGATAAAAATCTGTGAATTCTTTTGCTTTTAGTAGGTATTCATATTCATGGATTTGGCCAAAAAGCAAATTATTCATGTCATTTTCTTAAGATAGCCCTATCAACAGTCCAGTGTATACAGTGGAGCAAAGAGAAACATTTTACTATGAAGTTCTTTTGTCCTAAAATTAACTTATGGGGGCCAAGGGTATGACTGGTGGAGCACTTCTTGCTTACATGTATGGTCCCTGTGTTCAGTCCTCAGTATTATGGGGTGAGGGGGGTGGGAGTATGTCCTCTAAAAGTGTAATCGGGTGGATAGCTCAACAGGCTGACTGCATGCTTCCCAACAACATAAATTCCTAGCGCCACCCAGAACAACCTGTAAGTGCTGAGTCTGGGATAATCCCCTGAGCTCTGCAAGGTAGCCGCCCCCTCAACAAAAAAATTTAAAAAAATGAAAATGTTTGTTATTAGCTTGAAATTCATTGTTTTGCTATAAAATGGGAGGTCGAAGATCATTTGCATTTCTATCATCTGATGGAGTTACTAGATCAGGACTCAACTTGATTTTGGCCTTACCCAAATGATCCACAACAAATTACACTAAAAATAAAGCGAAAGTAAAAATAGTGCTATTGGGGCTGGTGAGAGTACAGCAGGTAAGGCATTTATGGCTTACCTAGGTTCATCCCTGGCACTGCATATGGTCTCAAGAGCCCCGCCAGGAATGATGAACGCTGCTGGGTATGACCCCAAAATAAAACAAAAAAAGTAAGACCCAGTATATTAGAATTGCCTAGAAGTGGGGAGAGAGAAATGATCACAGTGGGAAGGGCATTTGCCTTGCACATGGCCAACCTGAGTTTGATCCCTGCACATCATATGGTTCCCTGAGCCTTCCAGGAGTGATCCCTGAGTGCAAAGCAGAAGTCAGCCCTGGGCACCCTCAAATAAAAGAAGAACTGCCTGGAAGAACTGTTGAATTACAAATCCTGTCTGGGCCCAGTCCTCACCCTGCAGTAGTTCAGGCTATATCCCCGTGGCTTGGGGCACACTTCCTCCCTGGTGGTCCTCAGGGGGTCATACTACGCCAGGAATCAAACCCAGGCCTGTGCATGCAGTGTCTTCCAGAGCTCAGAGCTGTCTTTCTGACCACACTTTGAGAACTACTAGTCTAGCATAATAAACTACAGTTTGTGATAGCAAACTTTTTGAGGGGGTTATGCACACCTGCAATGCCCAGGGCTTACTCCTGACTCTGCCACTCAGAGATCACTCCTGGTGGTGCTTGAGGAACCATATGGGGTGCCTGGGATTGAACTCAGATCAGCCATATGCAAGGCAAGTGCCCTATCCACTGTTTTATTGCTCCAGCCCCTCAAATCTTAAGTGACTCATTTTTATGTCTATGTGTATGTTTACACAACCACATTCAGTTATATGGGTAGCCAAGCAAGTTTAAGAAAGTAGGATAGGGGCTGGAGTGATAGCATAGTGGGTAGGGCGTTTGCCTTGGACATGGCCAACCTGGGTTTGATTCCCAGCATCGCATATGGTCCCCCTAGCACTGCCAGGAGTAATTCCTGAGTGCATGAGCCAGGAGTAACCCCTGTGAATCTCCAGGTATGACCCAAAAAGCAAAAAAAAAAAAAAAAAAAAAAAGGAAGTAAGATAGGAATAAGGGAGCTTAGTATGGAAGTGAATTTTATAATTTGTTAACTTAAATTTTATGAGTTGAACATGAGGATTTGAAAGCAGTGAGAGATATTAAAAAGTGTGAGTATAAGTGCATTCTAGGTCTCTGTTGTGTTGAATGATGGTTGGATCTGGGATATTAAAATAAGTTGGATTGGGTGCCAGAGAGATAATACAGTGAATAGGGCACCTGCCTCACACACAGCCGGCCCAGGTCTCTCGAAGAGCAGCAGGAGGAAGAGGAAAGGAGGAGAAGGAGATTGGAGCAATGGGCACTGATCGTCGAAATTTATTGTTAGATATTGAAGTTAGGATTATTTGTGGTAAGGTCAGTGTAGGGTTCTCAGGTAAAATATAGGATACCTATTTAAATTTAAGTTTCTGATAAACCACAGATGATTTTTAGAATAAATATGTTCCAAAGCATAGTTCTATACTTAGGATATTCTCTTCTCTCCTGCTTGAGAATGTTTGAGTTTAGTTTTCATTTTGTGTCTAGTTCACCCATTTTGCTGATCATTCAGTAAGCCTGGTAAGCTCTCCTTCAAATTTAAAAAAAAATCATAATTTTATAGAAGAGCCTGGCAAGCTCCCCATGGCATATTTGATATGCCAAATACAGTAGCAATAACAGGTCTCATTCCCCTGACTCTGAAAGAGCCTCCAATTGTTGGGAAAGATAAGTAAGAAGAGGCTGCTAAAATCTCAGGGCTGGGACAAATGTAGACGTTACTGATGCCTGCTCAAGCAAATCGATGAACAATAGGATGACAGTAATACAGTGATATAATTTCCTCACCTCCATTTGTTCTTTCTAGAATCCACACTATTTTGATGTACCTCTTGAAGCACCCCTATGCTTGTCCTTAACCTTTCCTCCCAAATATCCTACTTGTCCTTTTTGCTAGGTGAAAGATTTCTTTAACATTCTCTTCCAATTTTAAAATTGAAATTTTAAAATTTTTGTTGACATGTATGTAATTTCCCAGAGCCCTTGTTTGCTGTCGGTTGATTGTTACAGTAGCTATTCCTGTTGCTTTGATGCCACAGATTCCTTTGAACATGTGAATGATACAGGGTTTGTGTTCACTTGGTTTGGAAATTGTTTTCTGCATATAATCACTGTTTTCTGACAGTTCCATTGTTTTTGTTGTTGTTGTTGTTGTTATAATAACAGAAGCTTTTACCCCACTGAGGGAAAGTAATCATTAGTTTTCTGCTCATGTTTGAGGCTGAGAAACTGAAAATCTAATAGGATGTGTGAGCACTTAAGTAGGGTTGATTAAATATGAGATGCATTGTAGGATGACCTGGCTCTGCTCCTGAAAATTCCCACAGTCACAGTCTTGAAGGGCTTTCTCACAGACTGATCAGATTCCTTAAAATAAATAAATAAACAAACCTAATCTCCTGGAGTCCTGTGAAAAGTGTTGATAGTCTCAGCATTCTATTCCCAAACAGTCACTCAGACACGTTTATCAGGTGGTTAACTCCTGAATGCCCTCAGTTGTAACTCAACTATAACCCCCAGAACAGAGACCCCCAGATATTACTCTTTCTCTCCAGAGAATAAACCTCTAGTTTTCTGCCAGAGACAGTAAAGGACATTTGACCAGTTATATGAAGAAAGGATCTGTGGCTCTTCACAAATGATGTCACTTTAACATTGTAACACTGTCATCCTTGTTAGTGGATTTGCTTGAGCGGGCACCAGTAACGTCTCCATTGAGACTTGTTGTTACTGTTTTTGGTATAGTGAATACGCCACGGGGACTTGCCAGGCTCTGCCGTGCAGGCAGGATACTCTCAGAAGCTTGCTGGGCTCTCCAAGAGGGACAGAGGAACCAAACCCAGGTCAGCCACATGCAAGGCAAACGCCCTACTTGCTATGCTATCGCTCTGGCCCTATGAATGATGAGGTTATATCACTGTCATCCCGTTGCTCATAGATTTGTTCGACTGGGCACCAGTAACGTCTCTCATTGAGAGACTTATTGTTCCTGTTTTTGTCATATCCAATACGCATGGGTAGCTTGCCAGGCTCTGCCTCTCGGGCTCGATACTCTCGGTAGCTTACCGGGCTCTCTGAGAGAGGCGGAGGAATCGAACTCGGGTTGGCTGCGTGAAAGGCGAACGCCCAACCGCTGTGCTATCGCTCCAGCCCAATGAGGTTATTTAAAAAAAAAAAAAAAATCAGAGTCTGGACCAGAGAGATTGAGCAGGGGCTCAGGTGTGTGACTTGCTTGTGTTTGACCCTAATTTGATTCCCAGCACCACATATGATCCCCTGAGCCCTGCTTGAGTGTCCTGGACAAATCCCAGCACCGTGAGCATCCTCAGGCCTTCGCATTAAACCAGCCTGGTTGGCTGAAGATTACTAGGGGAGGCCCAAAGTCTCCTGAACCTCATGTTGTGTGACAAAATCACTGCTTTGTAATCCAACATGAAATCGTTTATTTGTTTATTGGGCTGGAGTGATAGCCCAGCAAGTAGGTCATTCGCCTTGCAAGCGGCCGACCCACCCGGGTTCCATTCTTCTGCCCCTCTCGGAGAGCCCGGTAAGCTACCAAGAGTATCTCACCTGCACGGCAGAGACTGGCAAGCTACCCATGGCGTATTTGACATGCCATAAACAGTAACAACAAGTCTCACAATGGAGACATTACTGGTGCCCGCTTGAGCAAATCGATGAGCGATGGGATGACAGTGACAGTGACATTTGTTTATTATCTTTGGAAACACCCTGCTTACTCCTGACTCTACACTCAGGAGTCATTCCTATGGGGCTCGGAGGACCATATGGGGTTCTGTGGATGGAACCTGGGTTGGCTGTGTGCAAGGCAATTGCCCTACCAGCTGTACTATGTTCTGACCCCTAAAATGAAATTGTTTAGGCAACATAATCAATATGTGAACCATTAGGTGAATGCCCAGCTTCTATTGTCAGCCTTTGCAACATTGGTAAATCTTACTGTTTTTGAAAGTGGGACTAGGAGTCTTTCTAGCAAGCCTTTCAACAGTGATACAATAAAGAAGCATTAAGCACCATGAATTGTTCTTGAATATTTCTTTTTTTTTTTTAAGACATAACCTAGGGGTTGGAGCGATAACACAGTGGATAGGGCATTTGCCTTGCACACGGCCGACCCGGGTTTGACTCCCAGCATCTCATATGGTCACCCGACCACTGCCAGGAGTAATTCCTGAGTGCAAAGCCAGGAGTAACTCCTGTGCATCACTGGGTGTGACCCAAAAAGAAAAAAAAAAAGATAGAACCTAGAGAGCCACAAGAAATAATGCAGGGATTTAAAGCACTAGCCTCACAAGCATTTGGTCATGAGTTTAAATCCCAGCATCCCACCTGGGCCAAGATTGTCCAGGGAGCCTGCTCTGCTGTTTGAGCCTGGCAGCTCTGCTATGATCCTTGGCAGCTAGACATGTATAAGCAACACAAACAGGTGCAACCTCTGGCAATTAGAAAGAAGTTTGAGAACCACAAGCAGGAAGTGTGAGTCCTGGTGAGCGTGTACGTGAAAACTGCAGCAAGCACCTACAACTAAATGTATAAGTGCCATAACCAGGCTTCTGTGTGACTTCCACACAACATGATAATCATAACAGCATTATTAGAAATAACAGTGAAGAGAAGGAAAGGGAGCAAGGATTTTTTTTTTCTTTTCGGGTCATACCCAGTGATGCACAGGGGTTACTTCTGGCTCTACACGCTGTACTATCACCCCAGCCAGCCCCTAAATGTTATCTTTTTGAGATCATTAAACAAGAAAAAATTTTCTTAAGAATAATGAGGCAGGGCTGGAGCGATAGCACAGCAAGTAGGGCATTTGCCTTGCATGTGGTCAACCCGGGTTCAATTCCCAGCATCCCATATGGTCCCCCGAGCACCGCCAGGAGTAATTCCTGAGTGCAAAGCCAGGAGTAGGAGGAACCCCTGTGCATTGCCAGGTGTGACCCAAAAAGCCAAAAAAAGAAAAAGAATAATGAATCAAGGAACAAGAGGTATAGTACAGAAGTTTACACTTGCCTTGCTTGAGGCTAACTCCCATTTTCATTCTGGACACTGCATATGATCCCCTGAGCAATGTGAAAAGTAAGCTCTAATCACAGAGTTGCCCATGTAGCACCAGGTGTAGCCCAACCTCCCTCCTTTTTAAAAATAAAAGTAGGGTCTGGGGCCAGAGCAATAGTACAGCGGGTAGCGCTTTTACGCGCAGTCGACCCAGATTTTTTCCCCAGCATCTCATATGGTCCCCCAAGCACTGCCAGGAGTAATTCCTGAGTGCACAGCCAGGAGCAACCCCTGAGCATCACTGGGTGTGACCCAAAAAGAAAAAAAAAAGTAGGGTCTGGAGAGATAGTACAGTAGGGAGGGCGCTTGCTCTGCACACGACTGACCCAGGTTCGATCTCCAGCATCCCATATGGTCCCTGAGCACCACCAGAAATAATTTCTGAGAGCAGAGCCAAGAATAACTCCTTAGCATCGCCATGTGTGCCTTTCACCCCTCCCCCAAAATAGAGAGCCAGAGAAAGCTCAATGGGCTGGAGTACATGTCTGCATGCAATAGGCCCAGATTCATTCTCCAGCATTGAGTAACAAAGGATCTACCTCCAAGCAGAGAACCAGGAGTAATAGAACCAAGAGAAACCAGGACACAATCTCTGAGCACTGCCAGGTGTGACCCCAAGACAAACAAACAAAAATGAAGAAAATAAGTGAATCAGGCTGATACTCAAAGGGTTGCATCCCCCAGACCTCATGATGTGTGACCCCAAAGCAAAGACATCAAAATAAATGAGCCCGGGTCAGAGAGCGTGAAAGGGTTAGTGCACACGCCCAAGCCTGCAGCTGATGCTGGTTCCATCCCAACACTGCAGGATTCTCTGGGTATCACTAGGTGTAACCCTGGCAGCTCCCCTACTGCATAGGGGATGTGACCTTGGAGGCCCCTGAGCACTGCCAGGGTCACTGGGGGATCCCAGGACCTTGGGGCCAGGGCTGTGCTACATCCCCTTGGACCCTTTCATTGAGCTGCTGACCTGGCTGACAGTTATAGTCAAATAACTAAATGAAAAAAAAAACCCTTAAAAATATTACTTCTTTATTACTAATCACCATATATTCACGTACAATAAAATTGAAAAGCTTTACTGTTGTCCTCTTAGTTACTCAAGAACTCTTTACCGATCATCTGTAGATGATATGCCAGGCATTAATACTAAGCTACTAGTCTAGAGATTAGTATTTGGAACATTCCAGGTAGTCTTGGTTGCCAGTTTGTAAGCTTTCCTCATTTTCTTTTCTTTTCCCTATTCCTTGCAAATCTGTTTAATTATTTGAAAGAATGTCTAAGAAAGAAAATCCATTAATCCTCTATTCAAAGTAATGCAAAATTTGTTGAACTGGTTATATAAAGAGTATTTGCCAAACATTTATGAGTGTGTAATTTTAAATGATAGAAAGATTACATAAAAACAGTCATTTCATGTATTAGCTTCCTTTTAAATTATCTTGATGCAGGGGCTGGAGCAATAGCACAGCGGGTAGGGCGTTTGCCTTGCCTGCGGCCAACCTGGGTTCGAATCCCAGCATCCCATATGGTCCCCCGAGCACCGCCAGGAGTAATTCCTGAGTGCATGAGCCAGGAGTAACCCCTGTGCATCGCCGGGTGTGACCCAAAAACAAAAAACAAAACAAACAAATAAATTATCTTGATGCCTTAATCTATTTTAACTAATTTATTTATTTATTGGGGTTGGTGGGCCACACCAAGCAATGCTGAGGGATTACTCCTGGTTCTGCACTCAGAAATCCTGACAGTGTTCGGGGAACAGTTTGGGGTGCCGGGATCGAACCCAGGCTTTCAAGGTATGCAACACAATTCCAGACTG
Organism: Sorex araneus; assembly: GCF_027595985.1. Classification (NCBI taxonomy): domain Eukaryota; kingdom Metazoa; phylum Chordata; class Mammalia; order Eulipotyphla; family Soricidae; genus Sorex; species Sorex araneus. Next base: position 95,206,606 of record NC_073304.1, on the reverse strand, counting down.
TATGATCTTAGTCCTTATGTTATGAGTACCTCTTGGCTCTTTCTGGTTTTTGAAAGCACTTAAGGCAAGTGCTTTTCCTGATGGACTGTCTCTCGGCCCCATGTTTTAATATTGACAGCTTTTCCAGCTGCTCCTCTATCGTTTTGAGAGACACTGTTTCTTTTTTCAGTTGCCCGGGACTCCACTGGTGGCAAATCCCTTTAGGGAAAAGTCAGAACTTGATTAATGTGGAAACAATCATATAAGCCAGCTATTTGTGTCTAGAGAAGTAAGCTAAAATTCTTGACGAATTCATTAAATAGTATGAGGACAAAATTTGGTGAAAGACTGGATCATAAATAGTTTTCTATGATTAGCACAAAGTTTCCTGTGATTAGTGACAGACAGCTCTGTGGTATTTACTGTCACAAGAGGTATTATAGTTAGGGCCAGAGCCATCGTGCACCAGATAGGGAGCTTCCCTTGCACACAACTGACCTGGGTTCAATCCCTGGCACCACATATGGTCTCCCGAGTCCACCAGGAGTGATTCCTGAGCGCAGAGCCAGGAGTGAGCCCTGAGCACTGCTGGATGTGACCCCGAAAAACAAAAACCAGAAAATTCCAAGAGGTACTCTAATATAAGGACTAAGAGCATACAGTCTGGAATTGTGTTGCATACCTTGAAAGCCTGGCTCTGCCCTATGCCTCAGTTTCCTCATCTACAAAAAAGAGTTGATACTTAGCATGAAAACACCAATAGCGGGGCCCAGAGCGATAGCACAGCAAGGAGGGCATTTGCCTTGCACGCAACTAACCTGGGTTCAATCCCTGGCATCCCATATGGTACCCCAAGCACCATCAGGAGTGATTCCTGAGCACAGAACCAGGAGTGACCCCAGAGCATTGCTGGGTATGGCCCCAAAACTAAAAAAACAAAACAAAACAAAAAACCAATAGCTCTTTACTACAGCCCATTGAACCCTCTTCCTCCTCGAACTCCTTGATCCCCATAACCTCAGATCTGCAATCAGAATTCAAAGATTTATTTGGGTTTGGTTTTGTCTGTTTCTTTGTTTTTCTGTTTTTAATAATCCACATATGAGAGAACAACTGGTGTTTGTAATTCTCCATCTGACTTATTTTGCTCAGTTTAATTTTATGTTATAAAACAGCAAGATTCCATCTTTTAAAGATTGAATAGTATTCTACTGTGTATATATACCACATATTTTCTTTGTCCCTTTTCTCCATTCTTGGACACTTGTCTCTATATTGAAAATAGTGCTACTTAGGTTGCATATTCTTTTCCATATTCATTTTTGGGTTGTTGTTGTTGTTGTTTTAGCCACATCCAGCAATGCTCCCGGCTCTCCCAGTGGTGCTAAGAAGATGACAAGAATGTCTTTGAAAAAGTCTTTTCAGATTTTCTGCCCTTTTTAATTTTTTTTGCTTTTTGGGTCACACTTGGCGATGCAAAGGGGTTACTCCTGGCTCTGCACTCAGGAATTACCCCTGGCAGTGTTCAGGGGACCATATGGGATGTTAGGAATCAAACCCGGGTCGGCCGCATGCAAGGCAAATGCCCTACCTGCCCTACCCACTGTGCTATCGCTCCAGCCCCTTTCTGCCCATTTTTATATTGAGTTGTTTTATTGTTATTGCCAGGAATTGAACCCAATTCTCATGCATGCAAAGTATTTACTTATAATAGTTACATCCCAGCCTGTTATTGTTTTGATGATAGTTTCTTTCACTATGCAGAAGCCTTTCATTGTTTTGTAATTCCATTTGTTTATTACTTTTGTTTGTGTGGTTTTGGGGGTCACATCCATCAGTGCTGAGAGAAACTTCTGGTTTGGTGCCTGGAGTTTGTTCCTAGTAGTGCTTATAGGACCACATGGTGCTGGGATCAAGCTTGGAGCTCCTTCCTGCATGCGATCTTTATGTTCAGACCACTGAGCTCTCTCTGTGGCCCCTCTCTAGTTTATTTTTTGCCTTTCCCCCCCTGATAGTTAAGAATCATTTCCCCACTGAGACCAATGTGGTAGAGTATATTCTGTTTTCTTTCTTTATTCTATGGTTTATTCAAGTCATTAATTCATCTTTAATTAATGTTTGTGTCTAGTGCACAATACTGATCTAGTTTCATTCTTTTTTATGAGGCTGTTCACGTTTCTCAACACCATTTCTTTTTGTTTGGGGACTACACTCAACTGGGCTCAGGGCTTATTCCTGGCTCTGTGCTCAGGGATCACTTTTGGCAGGAGTTGGTGAAGCATACGGGGAGCCAGGGATCAAACCCAAGTCAACGGCATGCAAGGCCAAGTGTCCTACCTGCTGTACTACTGCTCCCCAAAGTCATTTCTTTTTTTTTTTAACTTGATTTTTGTTTTATTGATGGATTGGTTTGTTTACTTATTTGTGGAGGGACAGAGGGATGGGGGATGGGGGGACGGGGGGACGGGGGGGGGGAATGGGGGGGGACGGGGCGGGGACGGGGGCGTGCTTGTTCTCCCAAAGTCATTTCTTAAAGAAAAATTCCTTCTTCTTCATATTTTCTTGGTCTCTTTGTTATCAATTAACTGTCCATATATGGGTGGGTTTATTTCTGGGTTCTCAATTCTATTTCTCTGGATTGTGTGTTTTTCTTTCAATATCATGTTGTTTTTATTATCAAGAGTTTGGAAATTTGGGGGGAACATACCCATCAGTTTTTAGAGGATACTCCTGCTCTATGCCTGGGGGTCACTCCTAGCAGTGCTTGGGGGACCATGCAGTGCCGGGGATCAAAGCTGGGTCAGCTCTGTGCAAGTTAAGCACCTTAACCCCTCTACTATCTTTCAGTCCCTGAGAGTTTTCATCATTCATTTTTCAAATCCCCTAGCACTGGGGAACCAAACCCACCTCCTCCACAGGCAAGGCATGTGCTCTGCCACTGAGCCACGTTCCCCACCAAGAGATGTATCTTGTTGGTGGTGGTGGTGATGGTGGTGCTGGGAATAGAGCCCAAGGCCTCTCACACATGCAGTAAATTCTCTATCATTGAGCACATCTCCAGCTCTCATATTCTTAACTTGTGTCCTAGTCTACCTTCCCTGTGGAATTTTTGTTTGCTAGTTTTTGGGGCCAAATCTGGCAATGCTCAGAGGTAACACCGGCTCTGTACTCAAGAATTACTCCTGGTGGGCTTAAAAGTACCATAAGCCAGGGATTGAACCCAGGGTAGGCTGCATGCAAGGTGCCTTTCCATCTCTTTATTCTTCAGGGTGCATAGTACCAAACCTGGGTCTCCACTACACGGAAAGTACAAAGATTTACTTTTATTTTAATTTAATTATTTTGTTTTGTTTTAGGACTTCAGCTAGTAGTGCTAAGGACTTACTCCTGGCTCTGTGTTCAGAGATCACTCCTGACAGGGCTTGGGGAATCATATGGGGTGTCAGAGATCGAACCCAGGTCAGTCATGTATACAAGGTAAATACCCTACCTGCTATATTATCGCTTTCGCCGTGTTCTAGTTTTCATGAATAGTACCTGAAATGATGAGCTTGTCTATTCTGTTTGTGACTGAACAGTAAAGAGAACTGATCCTGAAATATCCTTTGAAACTCAATATTTATTCTACTTTGTTTATTTGTTTTAGGTGAGACAAGATAGTTTTTATTGACATGTGAAAGATGTCTTTATTGAAATACGTGAGGGGAGAGAAAGGGAGAAGTGTGTGTTCGAGAAAGAACACAGGCTTCTCCAGAGTGGAAACAGGCAAGCAGAGAAATACACAGACAAGCAGTGAGATGGAAGATGAGCAGAGACGAGGGAAGACATGGCTTGAAGAGCACCCCTTAATATTTATTTTATTTTTTATTAATATTTATTTTAATGAAAAAAATTTATCCTCCAAAGCTGATTGCTCACTGAAAGCCAAAACACGTGAATTTCAATGCTATCTGATCAACTACATGTTAAAGAACATAGGAGTCAGAAAGACAGGGGTTAGGTGCTTTCCTGGAATGAGCTGACCCTGATTTGATCCCCAGCATCTCGTATGGTCCCCCGAGCATAGAGCCAGGAATAGCTTTTGAGCTGCCAGGTGTGGCTCCAACACCTCTCTCCCCAGTTAAGAAATCTATTTCTGGGGCCAAAGCAATAGTAGTGGGTAGGGTGCTTGTCTTGGACACAGCTCACAGGGGTTTGATTCCTGGTGCCCCATAAGGTCCTTGAGACTGCCAGGAGTGATCCTCGAGTGCAGAGCCAGATGTAAGCCCTGAGCATGATCAGGTATGACCCCAAAGCCACACACACACACACACACACACCCCACCACCACCACCACCAACAACAACAACAACAACTACAACACTCAAAAAATTATTTCTGTTAGTTCAACTAAGGAATAAACTCTATTCCCCATTTCTAACTGAAGTGCTCCAATTTACCAAAGAATTCATGAGACCAAATGTCATGTGTAATTCTTGTTTCCTTTTATAAACCACCCAAACAAGGGATGAAATATTTGTAGTCGGCTTCAAAAAAAAAAAATAGTCCTGGATCCCTGCCAGGGATGTGGCTCAGAGGTAAAGCACATGACTTCCACGTGTGAAAACCTGGATTTCATTCCTGACACCACATGGAGCAGCACAGCATGGGGGCAACCACTGTGTGTGGCCCCCCAAACAAAAACATAAACAAAGAGGCCAGGGTTGCTGTGGCAGAGGAATGAACAAAATACTTTTATCTCACTGTATGTGGGTTTTCTGATTTGCTGCCACATTCTAGATTCTAAACTCCCTAGTGTCAGAAAGTGTGTAGGCCCAGCAGACGTCTGGAAAAGAAACATTTATTTAGTGTACAGCATAAATTAGGCGAGATCCTTGCCCCAAGGGGCTGATAATTCAGTAGGAAAGGTATGACACATATATTAAAACATTGTCTTTAACCGTAGTCTTGTGAATCCTGCCAGATAACTCGGCTATACACCATGCCTGATGATTATTCCCAAGCATGGCCATGAGGAAGGAGATGGAGGGATTACCAACACGACAGGAAACTTGGAGATGAAACTGACGGTGACTCTCTCCAGTGTAATGGTTTCCTGGGCATACGAATGTGAACAGTTGCCAAATTGTACAGCTAAGTATGTAAGGTTACAATGTGTTGGTTTCTCAATAATGCTGACTCTCTCTCTCTCTCTCTCTCTCTCTCTCTCTCTCTCTCTCTCTCTCTCTCTCTCTCTCTCTTTTTTCAAGGCTAGATCACAGAGGAGCAGATGAAAGAACTCAAGTCTTTCGGGAGCAGGAAGGTGGTGTGTGCAAAGCAAAATTGAGTAAACTATCGTTAGTAGTCAAGCCTGGGCTGGTTGTGACTGCAAGGGCTAAAGACAGAGCATGGATCATCAGACCCGGGAACGGACTTTAGTGAAGGTGCGTGATGCATGCCAGTCTGTGTAAGCCTCTCTCATGGGGGTGGGGGGGGAGAGGAGGAGGGCAGGGGTGGTGCGCATTCGGCAAAGGCGGGAGAATCTATGCAGAAGCGGGCAAGCCAGAAGAAAGAACTCAACTCGGACTGAGATGATGAAGCGTTTCTTTTCATTGCATGTTTGCACGTTGGACGAGGTCAGAGTACTATTTCGGGCCCCGCTCCCCCTTCCGAGACACAGGAGAGAGAGAGGCTGGGAACGGGCTCCGGCGTGCCGAGCTCGGCCGCGACCCGGGGGCGGAGATGCAGCACCGCCCAAGCCCGGAGAACTCCCTCCGGCTCCGTTCCCGCAGCGCAGCCCGACGCGCGTCGCCCCGTCCCGCCTCGGCCGCCCGCGCGCGCGCGCGCGCGCCAGGCCGCGCCCTCCGGAGCGGGGCGGCCCGGGGTGGCGTGGGGGCGGGGGCGCTCGTGGCCGGCGCGTGCGCGCGGCGCGCAGGAGGGAGCGCGCGCCCTTCACGTAACCCGGCCCGCGGGCGGCGACGCACACGACGCGCCCCTCACGTGGTCCGTCTCAAGCCCCGTCGCCGGCGGAGGCGGGCGCGGGCGCGTCCCTGTGGCCAGTCACCCGGAGGAGTTGGTCGCACAATTATGAAAGACTCGGCTTCTGCTGCTGCTGCTAGCGCCGGAGCTGAGTTCGTGCAGAGACGGGTTCCCGGGGCTGTCCTTGTCCGGCGGCCGCTGCTGCCGCCTCCGGAGACGCTTCCCGATAGATGGCTACAGGCCGCGGAGGAGGAGGAGGTGGAGTTGCTGCCCTTCCGGAGTCTGCCCCGTGAGGAGAATGGTACGGGACCCACGCAGGCCCGGGCCGGGGCTCGGGGGGTGCGGGGACGCCCGCCGGGGCGGCCGGGGGGCACGGGGCTGGCGGGCTCGGGCTGCGCGCGGCGTCGCGCGGTGCCGGGAGCCGCCACCCCGGCGGCAGCGGCTGCCCCTGCATCGCCTTCGGGCTGCCCGGGCTCGCCCCGGCGGGGCGCGAGTGCGGCGCGGAGCGTGTGCGGGCGGAGGGGCCGGGAGCTGGGAGCCGAGCGGGCGCGAGCGGCGGTGGCGGGGCGCCCCGGAGCGGAGCCCACCTCGGCTGGCGCGGGGAGCCCCCCGGAGGCGGCGCGCGCGGCGGGCAGTACCTGGGGCGAGCGGTGCCGCAGCGCCCGCCGCCCCGCGCCGCATCTCCCGGGAGCGCGTGCCGCCCGGCGCCGGCGGCCGGCAGATAAGGGAGCCTCGAGCTCCGCTCAACTTGGGCACGGGAGGGGACAGAAACAACCGGCACCAAAAAGGTGGGGGGGGAGGAGGAGGGTGCGGGGGGGAGGGAGGGTTGAGAAAGGACACGGCTTGGAACGCTGCCGCGCCTGCTGCGCAGTGGATCCGCTACAGGTACAGTTCCCTGGGGGAGCCCGACGGGGACCGGGTGATTGACGGAGGGGTCTGGGCGGGCGTCTTCTGGGAAGGATTTTATGGGGGCACTGCTCGGGTTGCGAGTGGAGCGTGGTCAGGCTTTCTGCTGACCTCCCTCGTGCCCTCGGGAAGGATCAGGTCGAGTTTTAAACCCGAGGAGAGGGAGGCGGTGCATTGCAGCTTTGGATCGTTGTGTGTGTGCGTGTGCGCGTGTGTGGGGAGGTGGGGGGCGGCTAGAATGTGAAGGTTTCCTGCAAAGAAAGCCTTTTCAAAGGAATCAGGGGTTGCAGACCTGGTTTAAGTGTCCTGCTCAGCACCGGAACTTGATAGGCTGCATCCGAGGACTTTCCCTCCCCGGAGCCTGGCAGGTTTTACTTTTGTCTGGAAGCCAGTTCAAGAGCCACACAAAACTGAAGCCGCGAATCGAGTTGTATGGCTCTGCTTAAGTCGTGCATCTTCCACGGGTTTCCACTGTCTTCCGTGATGGAAAGTAATTTTTTTGTTCAAAAGTTGCTTTGCTATTTTCCTAATTTTGGAAAGATTTTAATTCCTCCACCGACGTAGCGGAAATTTCTTTTGAGGACTTAGGTGAATTTTAAAGAAGAAAATTTTTTAAGATTCCACTTAGGTGGAATCTCTTTGGGCTTGTGGGTGGGGAGGTGAGTCAAACGGCTTTTGTTTGAAAAACACCATTAATACGGGCTCTTAAGTGATCTGTAGAGTTTTTTCCTTTACAGATGACGTACATTTGAATATACCGTTTCAGTATTTTGAAATTTTAGATCTATGAGAACGTGGAAATGAAGGTGATTTATCAAGCTCAAGGTAGTGCTTAGCAACTAGATTTCTTTTTTCCTATGAAAAGTCTAATTTCATAGTCTTTAACCCAAGGTGTTTTATTTGAATCCGACATGTTATCTTAATGCCTTGTTATCTCTACAGTCTTAAGGAACTTTCAAAAATTAGGGTGCGGTCTAAATTTCTCTTGTTTCTGCTGCTTTTTCATTCCTGCCCAGTTTTTAAATAGTAGATTCACTTCCCTGAACTCTCTGGCCTGCTCAAGTTGTGACTGATTCTTAGCTGCTTACTGTGGAGCAGTTCTTTACAGATTCCCAGTTGAGCTACAGTAAAACTTTATGGTTACCTAAAACTGGGCTTCTCTTTTCAATGTTAATTTGTTGACTCTCCCCAGCTTTCAGATAAATGCACTTAAAAGTTTATCTTTCAGAAAAAATCCAGACAAATCATCCAATGCACCAAAAAGCAATATAAAACAACAAAACAATATAAAAAATCAAGAAATGTTAACTTTAAAACTGGAGTGGAATCCAGTTTTGCCCATTTTCTTACCATAGCTCCTGGAAGTATTTATTGTATTCATTTATCAATTGCTTACTCAGTGTTTGATATATTCCAAGGACTGTGATAGGCACTAGAGCGGCAAAGATGTCTTAGACAAATTTCCCACATTCAGATAGCTCACGTTCTAGTCATTTGTAAGAGATCTACCCTTCTATTATCAGTGGAAGACATGTACATGACTTCATAAAGCATTTAGTGTCTACTTTGTTGTAGGCACTGATATTTACTAACATAGATATGCAAAAAAAAAAAACCTCAAAAAGTATTACACTGTTGCATAGATAACTGAAAGTATTTACTTTGATTTGCTAGAGGGGAAATTTTAGGTGGTCTGGCAAAGAAACTTAATGGTGAGAAAGAGGTCTTGGGCTGGAGAGATGTGTCAGTGAACCAATGCACATGCTTTGCATTCAGGAGACTGGGATTCTATCCCCACCAACCCATGATACCCTGAGCATTGCACGAATGACCCAAAGATCAAAATCCCCCACCCTAAAATGAAGGTGGGTCTTGTTAAATAGGAATTAAAATTAGCTTAGAAATAGAGTGTTGGGGTCTGGAGCTGTTGTACAGCGGGTACAGTGCTTGCCTTGCACTCTGTCTCCCGGGTTCAAGTCCCAGCATCCCGTAACATCCCCAGAGCTTGAACTCACCAAAAGTGATAACTGAGTAAAGAGCCAGGAGTAAGTAACTCCTGAGCACCAGCAGGTGTTGCCCCCAAACATAACAAAACAGGATATTGAATTGGTAGGGGTTTTTTTGCATTTTTTTTTAAGGTTCTTTTTTTTTTTTTTTTTGTCACACCTGGTGATGTTCAGGGATTACTCCTGGCTCTGCATTCAGGAATTACCCCTGCAGTGCTAGGGAGCCCATATGTTGGGATGCCCTGTGATCAAACCCCAGTTGGGCAAAGCAAGTGCCTTACCCATTGTACTCTTTCCAGCCTCAGTTGTTTGTGCTTTTATAGTAGGGAGCTGAACTTTTATAACAGAAGAGCACTGGGAACTGATGTGTAAATACTTACTGTACATAGTTTTTAATTTATGTGTAGGGTTCTGGGGCCATACTGAATGTTTTAACAAGATAAGACAGACCTGTATTCTGGTTTGTTTTGACTATGGTTTTTGGATCACCTGGGAGTATTTAGGATTTATTCCTGGCTTTGCTTAAAGCTCACTCCTGCTGGGACTCAGGGGCTATATGTGGTACACTGGATTGGAACTGGCTAGTGCCTTAACTCCTGTACTCGGCACTGGAGTTAAATACTGGCCCCAGGGCCAGTATTTTGAGTGCAGTGTGTATCCTGCAAAGGACTTATTCTGGAGATTTTGGGGATTCACATAAGAAAGCAACATGGAACATGACTTGGTGAGTATTTAGGCTGAAAGAGAAAACTGTTGCAAGTTTTTGTTTTGTTTTGGGGCCATAGCTGGAGGTGTTAAAAGCTTAATCCTGGCTTTGCACTCAGGGATCATTGCTGTTGGGCTCAGGGCACCCTACACCCAGGGATGGAACTTGGTCGGCCACTGCCAGAGCAAGTACTTTTACCCCCTGTACTATTTCTCCAGACCAGCATATAGCAAGATTTCAACTCAGTGTTGAGGGCTTGAAATAAAGTAATAGGAGTAAAAAGTGAAAAATGAACATGTTTAGGAGTTAATTTATTTTGCACTTGGTTACTTTTGTGGAAGAATTTGCTATGTATGATTGCATTTTTTGGTGGGGCGGTTGTTTTTGGCCCACATCTGGTGGTCCTCAGCGCTTCCTCCTGGCTCTGCTCGGGGATTACTCTTGGTGGAAGTTGGTGGTACAGGATCAGGATGGGACACAGACGAACATATGGGCTGTTGGGGATCAAACCCAGATTGGCCAGGTGTAAGACAAGCACCCTACCCACTGTACTATCTCTCCAGCCCCATTGTTTTTGATTTTTAAATGATCTACTGAAGTAAACATTAACAGAATTTTAAATTTGAGAGTTTTGCCATAGATGTTTTGATCTAATGCTCAGATATTCTCTTTATTTATTTTCAGATACTCTCTTTATTATTCTAAATATGACAGGTTTAAAATGCACAAAAATACACTAGTAAAATGAATAACCGTATATTCGTGACTCGTTTTAGTAGTTTGAAACACACGAATTGTGTTTCTTTTATTTAGTTTTTCCATTACCTTCTAACAGAGTCCTTTAAAAGCAAATCTCGTGTATACTTATTCATGTTTCTCTCTGAGATGTTAAGTACTTTTTAAACTTCCATGTGCTGATAACACATCTAAAAATTAATTCTTTAGTATCACTAAATATTCATATTTCCCCGATTGGCTTTTCTTTTTCTCCAGTTAGTTGGAATCAGTATTTAAAGAATTTCATGCAGTATCTTGTTGATAAATGAGTCTTTCAGTATATTCAGTATATTCTATCCTTTTTGTTCTCGTTTGCCAATTATTGATTTGGGGTGCTTTGGGGGCCCTACTGGTAGTACTTGGGCTGTTAAAGGGTCAATGCAGGATGAGGGTGGATCCTGGACTTCTCACATGCAAAGCTAATTCTCAGTCCTTTGGGCTTTCTGTCTGGCCCACAATTTACTGAAAACCAAAAAGGAAAAATAAACAAACCTGTAGAGTTTCCCATAGTTTGGATTTTGCTAAGTGCGTTCCTGTAGGGTCTTTCAGTGTGTTTCTCCTCTTATTTCTTACAAACTTTAGTGATAAGACTCAAAACTGGATCAAATTTTAGTTTGACATTTTGACAAGGATACTTTGCAGATGGTATTGTGTACTTGGTGTTGTATCACTTTCACAGACTCATAGTCAGACTAGAGAGAGAGAACACAGGGCCGAAGGCTCCTACTGTGCCTGAACAGCCCTCCCTCAGCTCCGCCGGGACCCCTGAGCGCTGAGCCAGGAATACACCTCCCACCGACCCCCCCCAAGACACCTACTTTCAAGTTGCTTTTATTTCATTTTATTTTTAATTTTTATGTTAAAATTAACTGACAAGTTGGTGTTATCAGTTGCCTGGTCTTTCAGTTGTGAAATCTCCTGCGGAAATTTATGTGTTACATGTTAGTTTTAATAATGACCATTGATACTTACCTAGCAGGGGAGATATTGTGATCAAGAAGAATATTTTTCACATTGGTGGAGGGATGGGTGTTGGAACATTGTATGACTGAAATGCAGTCATGAATAATTTTGTAATACTCTATCTCACGTTGATTCAATAGAGAAAAAAAAAAGCTTTTCCCAGGGCGAGGCTTATTCATTGCACTCTGGATATGCTGACCCCTGCAGTTTCCGAGAATGTGGGAAACTCCCCTGCATAATTTATGGTAGTGGGTGACTGCATTCATGGTCTTCCCCCCACCCCCCCTTTTTTTTTTAAAAGGGCTATTGATAAGACAAATGTCCATAGTCATTTCATTCTGGAATTCTCTTTTCACTTTCTTTTGGGGGGAACTTTAAGTGCCTGATTGCTTTTTTGATGCCAGGGATTGGGCTCAGAGTCTCACTTATGGAAGGCATTTGCTTTACCACTGAGTCACGCCCTTGATCGTTCAGGGTCTGTTTTTTAGGGTTTTTTTTGGGGGGAGGAGGGCACATCTTACAGTGTTCAGGGGCTACTCCCAATTGCTCTGTGTGTGTGTGTGTGTGTGTGTGTGTGTGTGTGTGTGTGTGTGTGTGTGTGTGTGTGTGTGTGTGTGTGTTGGGTCAGGGAATAGAAACTGGGTGTTCCACATGCAGAGTGTTCTGTAACCCTTTGAGCTACCTCTCCTCCTTTTTAAATTTGGTACTGGAGGTAAAATTCGGAGTTATTGAGGTAAGCTTAGAATGACTGCATTCTAAGGATTAAGATCCCAGCCGATTCCAGTTTGGGAATCACTTAAGTGAACTGATTTTTTAAAAAACGTAGAGGTCCATGTTTGATACCCAGCACGGCATGGTCCGATGAGCACTGCCAGGTATGGCCCAACAAGGAGCAACACTTAGATGTGTATGACTTGTAGGTGGACCTTGGCAAATACTAGAAATATTGACTTGGAAATGGCTCTCTTTCTCTTTTTTGGCCACACATGGCAGTGCTCAGGGCTTATTCCTGGCTCTGAGCTCAGGGATTGCTCCTGAACTGATCTTGGGGGGGAACCAGATGGGGCACTGGGAATTGAACTTGGGTTTGATATGTATAAGGCAAGGACCCTGCCTGCTGTACTATCTTTGGTCCCTGGGATCTTTCCTTTAAAAAAAAAAAAAATTGGCTTTTGGAGGGGGAGGGGGCAGCAGCACACCCCACAATACTTGTCACTCCTGGTGATGGATGCTTCAGGGACCATATGGGATGCCGGAGATCAAACCCGGGCCAGGCAAATGCAAGGCTAGAGCCCTACCTGCTGTACTATCTATCTCTCCAGCTTTGATCTTTTCTACATTTGATCACTACTAGGAACAATACTAAGAATGAGCTGGAGAGATAAGTGCCGTGGGTAGGGCACTTGCCTTGCTCACTGCCTACCTGGATTTGATCTCTGGCATCAGCTATGGAGCCCTGCCAGGAGTGATCCCTAAGTACAGAGCCAGGAATAAGCCCAGAGCAGCTACAGAGAGTGTGGCCCCCAAACAAAACAAGAACAATACTAGATTAAAGTTTTGAGAATAACTATTTGTTCCCCCCCGCGCAACATGAAGACACGTTTATAGTTTAAAACCTCACCTGTCCAGCTACCAATTATATGAAAAACTCAGCCTGTGAGATAGCCATTTCCTCATGGGAAGAAAAAAAAAAAACATTGAGTCAAGTTCTTATCAGGAGTATAGCAGCCCTGAACCCAGAGTTCACTGAAAAATATGTACAAAGTGAAATTCAGTACGCAAGTTACCTGCTTCCTCTGCCAATTTATAGTTAGTACGTTGAGAATGATAGATGGAAAGTTACCTGAGTCGCAGACTTAGTCTAAGGAAACTGGAGAAACATTAACTAGACTGAAAAGATAGACCTGTAAATTACCTTTTGGTATGTGAATCAATGGTCTGTCTAGTCTTTGAATATGATCTATGGAGCCAGAGAGATGATATACGGCACTTGCTCTGCATGCAGCCGATCCCAGTTTGATCCCCAATAACGCATATGGCTCCCCAGGCATCTCAAGGTATGGCCTTGACCCAAAAGGTATTAATTACTATACCTCCATCTCTCTCGGGGAGCCTGGCAAGCTACTGAGCGTATCCCACCCAAACAGCAGAGCCTTGCAAGCTACCCGTGGCATATTTGATATGCCAAAAACAGTAACAAGTCTCAAAATGGAGACGATACTGGTGCCCGCTTAAGTAAATCGATGAACAATGGGACAATAGTGCTACAGTGCTACCCAGTACCCCAAGCATCTCAAGATACGGCCTTGACCCTAAAGATATTAATTACTATGCCCAGTACCCCAAGCATTTCAAAGTATGGCCTTGACCCTAAAGGTATTAGTTACTATACTCAATACCCAGATGGTTTTATTATGAAAAAGGATAATATGTGCTTAACTTATAAAAATCTGTTTTGACAGATTTTTATAAGTTAAGCACATATGTATGAATATTAACATTTAGTTGTGGTCCTTGTTTCATATGCTTATATAAATATCAGTTGCATATAATTCTTAATAAAACGCTATAAAGTAGACAAAAACTTTTTTGTCTATAAGAAATTTATAAAAAGTGAAATCACCAAAGATTATAAGGCTAATATGAGGTAGAGGAGGTGTTGACTAGTAAGATAAAAACTTATACAAGAATATTTACGATCAGAATGCACGTGAGATCTAAGGTGAAAGTTGTTGGGTTGTTTTTTTTTTCAAACAAAAAATGTTGGAGCTATTCCTGGGGTCACTCCAGATGGTGCTGTAGGGGGGTTATCCCTCAGTGCTGATGCTTGAGCCTGGGTCTCCTGCATTCATTCTCTGTGACCTCTAATTTTTTCCCTAGTAATGCAGCATTTTTAGGTGTAAAATCTTGTTGTGAGTATGAGGATTTTTGTAGCGTATCTGGGAGTAGAATTGCTGGATCCCAGGGTCGAGTCCGCTCAGTCTGTGTTCACCGTAGTAGCCCGCATGGTGCAGTTTATTCTCATTTTCTTTATAGCATGTCCAGAGAGAGGAGGGGAGGGGGAGGGAAAGAGGGAGAAAGAGATTTAGTAAACACACATTTCAGTAGTAGGCAAACCCCGGGGGCGGGGGGCGGGGGGGCAGGGGGAGAGGGCGGTGGGCAGCTGCCAAGCATGGGCTTCAGAGCTAAGTCCCAGCAGCTCTTGGCTTCTCTTGGCTTCGGTGGTTCAGTACTAGTGCCAAGGATGTGGTGCTGCTCAGGTCATCCCAGCAAGGGCTAGGGAGGGATGTGCAGGGCTGCACCCAGCCCAGAGGTGCTGGGGTATAATGTGGTGCCCGAGACCAAACTGGGGTCTCGTGTATGCCAGGCATGTACCTTAACACCCTGTACTATCTTTCTGGCACCCAACTCTCTTTTTGAATAGTCTATTGAATATGAGCTATTGTTCTCTGCTTCTTGAATCTTGTAATTTTGGATTGTATATTAGGTTCTTCTTTGGGTAGGAATCACTCCCCGTGTTCTGGGGAAGGGAGGGAGAGGAGGGAGACATGTGGTGCCAGATATAACCGGGGCTCCCCGCTAGCAGGGCATCTGCTCCAGCCCTTGAGCCAGTGGCTCTCAGCGTTGTGTCTTAGATCAGCATTCTCAGCCAGGGGCCGTATGGACCTACAGGACATTCCAAGGGGGCCACAGATACAAGTTGCATAAGTGGGGGGAGGGGCTCCACTGAAGGGTCACCTGGGGGCCATAGGAAGGGAACAGGATCAGTAAACAGCCGAGAAACTCTGTCCTAGATATTGAGAATGTTACCTCATAGAGATTCTGGGTTCTGTTACAGTCCTCTGAATTCAGTATCCAGTCTTTAACTACTTTGAAAAAGTAGTTTTTTAGGGGCTGGAGCAATAGCACAGCGGGTAGGGCGTTTGCCTTGCACGCGGCGGATCTGGGTTCGATTCCCTGCATACCATATATATGGTCCCTTGAGCACCACCAGGAGTAATTCCTGAGCATCGCCAGGTGTGACCCAAAAAGTAAAAAAAAAAAAAAGGTAGTTTTTTAAGCTGGACTGGATATTTGTGACCAACCAAATCAAATGTTGAAGCTCTTATTTCCTTTGCCTCCAAAAGATAGGGTTTTTTTTTTTTTTTGAGGGGGAGTTGGTTAAAGTTGTAGGGGTAGGGTAGGGCTCTGCTGCTGTAACAAGCCTGGTGCCCTTACTAGAGAAACTCTATAAGCCTTTCTTCACCGTGTGAGGAGACCTGTCTCCCCACTTACCAACACTCTGGGCAGCTTGGGCTTGGGCTGCACTTTCTACAACTGTTGTAAATAAATTAATGGTGGTTCAGGCCACTTGCTAGATAGTATTCTGACAGTCTGCATGCACGTGCTAATAAATTCCAGTCAGTCTTCTTTGGTGGGCTGCAAAAACACCTGTTCAGTAATTTTATCTTTTCAGTGGGCCTCTTGGAGTTAGTCCCATACCTCTGGGCACCAAACCATTGGAGTAGTTAATATCTAGTATTTCGAGCTCCTTTCCATAACTTTTGTTTTTAGGTTTTCCCCACAGCTTTCCACTTGCTGTTGTCCTCTTGAATTTAGTATTCTAGGTTCTCACACCTTGGGAAGACTGGGGTTTCCACTGGCATTTTAGGTGCCTGTGACTATATAGATTAGGGCTTGCCTTTGGGCAAAAAGCCTTAAACATTTAGAAAAAAATTATTTTTCACTGTTCCTTTATTTCATGTATTGACTGCATTCAGTTTTTTTCCTGCTTCACTGCTGCTAAGAGGTGTATGTTCTGCTTTTTGTTTTGTTCTGAGATGAGGATTATTCTCTGGGACTGTCGGTCTAGCCAAACTTCCTCAGAAGTTCCTTCTTAGTATATGTTTCTAATTTATGTAGAGAACAGTAGAATATCACCAGCTATAAAAATAATCTATTTTCAACATACGTTAATTTGGAAGTATTTTATAAGGAGTTTTGTTTTGTTTTGTTTTTTTACTTTTTTGTCACTATTGAGCACCAGTATGTAGGCAAGCGGATATCCCGGTGTTCCTTCAGAGTGTAGGATGTGGTGGGCAGGTTGATAGCTTGCAAAGGAGCTCTACTCACCACTGAGCTGCATCGCCTGCAGCTATTCCTGGGGTTTGGTTATGTTGTTGGGCTTCTGATTGTCAAGCACTGTGCCTAAAACACTGCCCGGAGTATTTTGAGGGGATGATAAGGTTTTGGACCACACCCGGCTGTGCTCAGCTACCCTTTGCTCTGTGCTCAGGTGTCACTCCTGACAGTACTTAAGGGGCCATATGCAGTACTGAGGATTGAACTGGGCTTGGCCACGTGCAAGACAAGCCTCTTAACACCTGTATCATCTCTCTGGCCTTGCATGGATTATTTTATTTAATCTTCAGAGCTACATTCTGAGATGGGTTTTGTTGTTGTTGTTAAACAGGTAAAAAAAGCCAAGGACAGAAACGTGTTTTAGGTTTTCTAGATAGTAAACAACTAAATTAAAGTCTTTTCTGTTTGGGGACTACTCCTGGCAGTGTTTAGGATCAAGCCTGAGCCTCCGGCGTGCAGAGAAGGCTTGCACACTAGTCGTCTGAGCTCGCTCCTGGCCCCTGGAATCAGTACCCCTAGTATAGTGGGTAGGGAACTGGCCTTGCCAGCAGCCAGTTCGGGGTGACTCCCTGGCGCCCCGTGTAGCCCTCCAAGGGGGTCCCTTTCCCCCAATGATCCCTGTGCTCAGCCAGGAGTAAGCCCTGGGCACCGCTGGGTGTGGCTCAAAAACAGAAACAACAACAAAACCCACAATTTGTTCTCTCTCCTCTCCGTCTCCCGGGGTCACTTACATATGCAGTGGTGCACTCTGCCACTGAGCTCCCTTCCTGTCCCAGTCTGCTCTCCAGCTACTGCGCGTCCCTCAGTGAACTTAAAGATTTCTTCCTGGGGCTTGAGCGGTGTTACGGCACATGCCTGAGTTCTATCCCCGGCACTCCATGATCTCTCCATGCACCGCTGGGTTTGGCGCAGGTTGGTCTTTAGGCCCCACACCTGCTCTGTAGGACAAGCGTCGCAGCCCTGGCCTTCCTGTCCCTCAGTCCCTCTTGGGGTGGCCATCTTTTTTTAAAAAAGAAAAAAAAATGTTTGCAGGGCTAACACTCTGTGACTGTAATTTGCTTAGAGCTGTCTCCTTTAGACAGTTTTAGATTTATGTTTATAGAGTGCCACCTCTTGGTAAATTTTGGTAATGCATCTTAGCAAAGGAAGGAAGGGAGAAATAGATCATTAGGAATTTATATGTGTATTTATAATCCAGGGTGCATCTGTGATAGGGTAACTGGCAGCAGAGTAGAAATATAAAACTTTCAAAAATGTAAAAAATAAGTGTTTTTGAAGGATTTGCAAGTTTTTTGTTTGGGGGCCACACCTAGCTCTGTTTGGGGATCTCTCCTGCAGTACTGAAGATTGAAGCTGGGCCTCCTGCATGCAGAGCATGGACTCAGCCTGTTGCAGAGTCTCAGCAGCCCAGAGTTATAGTTAAGGAGCCTGGGTAGAAGATTTATCAGATGCGTCATGTCCCTCTCTAGTAGAACAAATGAAGGGCCCAAAGAATGCTGGGGTTTGGAATACATTTACAGATGGCTGTGACACCTCAAGAAACTGCCCAGCTAAAGTAGGCTGCTGTAAGAGAGAGTCTTGAAACATTAATGCCTTTGTATGTCTGTAGTCAAAAAATTTTTTCATCGTTGTTTTTGTTTTAAGGTCACACACTGCGGAGCTCATGGCTTGTTTCTGGCTCTTCACCTCAGGATGCTTGGGACCATATGGGGTGCTGGGATCGAGCCCTGATCAGTCTCATGCAAGACAAACACTGTACCTGCTATACCGTGGCTCCGTCCCCTCAGCATCCTTTATAAGTGAACAGAAAGCCCCCTCCCCTACCTCCAGTTACACCTGAGGCTATTGCCACCTGCCTGGGCTTGTTCCGCTGTGGGGGGCTGAGGCAGTATTGCCTCTTTGGGAGAGACTGGTTAAGGGGGGGAAAGGTGTTCCGTTGGACCCTGATAGTTTCATGCCATGGGAAGCAAGTGTAGGAGAGAACTTGAAGCAAAGAAACGAGAACTGTGTTAATTACTTGTAGTTTAAAAATTTCGTAATTAAAAATGAAATATAATCTGTTTGCATGAATTTGGAAGTCCTTTGTTGCTTCATTTCTTCCTCTCCAGGACCGCATTGCTTCTTCCTAGAAGACTGGCTCTAGCTTGCCTTTTCTTTTCTTTTTTTCTTTTTCTTTTTTTTTTTTGAAGTAAACAGATTTTATTTATTTAGGTTTCTGAGGAAGGGATAAGTGGGAGAGAGAATAGTAAGAATAATGCGCTCAAGAGAGAACGCGGGCTTCTCCAAGGGTGGAGAGAGCTCTACACACATCCTAGCACTGGACACGAAAGCATGAAAGTACACATCTCAAGGGGGGAGATGCGGGCGACACATGTGCTTGGGCACCACATGTGCTCGGCCACGTGGGCACAGGCAGCACATGGGCTCAGGCAGCATATGCGCATTGCCTTTTCTTTTCTTCCTTTCAGATTAACCTTCCTAAAAAGAGCACTGGTCATTTCTTACTAAACTGTTACTAAGGGCAGTTTTCTTCCCCCTTAAATAAAAGTGTCAGTGAAAATATTATGTACAGGTGACAGAAAGACACAAACTTCTGAAAAGCGTGTGCCATGTCTCATTTGATCCCCACCCCACTGTGAGGAGCTGTGGTTACCTTTGCTTCTCAGGCTTTTGTTGAGGAACTGGGGAGGGAAAATAGGAAAAACTAACCACTGCTTAGCAGGAGTTAGTCTCTGAGAAGATATGCCAGGTCTACTATTCTCTTTGGTTTCTTTTCAGGTTTTGGAAAATTTTACAAGGTGGTCACATAGAAATTCTTCTTTTGAAGGCAACTATTGTATTTATTGGTTTCAGAAAAGCTCTAAGAAAATGGGCTGATTTAAAGTTACTGTCCAGGGCTATGGGTAGGGTGCTTGCCTTGCATGTGGCTGACTTGGGTTCATCCCACGGCCCCATATGGTCCCCCAAGCCCTGCCCGGAGTGATTCTTGAGTGAAGAGCCAGGAGTGAGCCCTGAGGTCTGTTTGGTGTGCCCAAACAACAGACAAAAAACTGTCTTCTGTAAAGCTGTCTCATCAGTAGAATTGTGATCTAAAGGTGTGGATGCAGGAGGGGGTGGGCAGAGGGTCTCAGTAATGGCAGGAGGACCCATGTACTCAGCATTGCACATATAACACATATAAAACAATATTCCTGTATCTGTATCACTGTCATCCCATTGTTTATCGGTTTACTTGAGTGAGTGCCCCAGTAACGTCTCCAGTCATCCCAGCCCTGAGATTTTAGCAGCCTCTCCTTACTCGTTTTCCCAATGATTGGAGGCTTTTTCAGGGTCAGGGGAATGAGACCTGTTATTGTTACTGTATTTGTATTTGTATATCAGATACGCCATGAGGAGCTTGCAGGCAGGATACTCTTGGTAGCTTGCCGGGCTCTCATACATATATATATATGTATATATATATACATATATATATATATATTTCCCTTTATGATGATGTGTCGCACGGCCCAGGAATATGTTCACTCATGCGTGAGGCCCGGCCCGAGCATGTGGAAGGCCTTCAAATGCCTGCCTTGCACACGTATGGTGGCAAGTTTAGTCCCAATGTCTCCTGTGCCCCATCCCAGCAGCTGTCCTGGTTGCTCTGCTTAGCCATGGTCTTTGTCACTGCACATTTCTTGGGGCTGCCTGTGGCATCAGGTGTGTGAGCACCACAGCAGAAGTCTCCAACCCCCAGAAGGCACTGTAGCCAAAGATCTTGCGAGAACATGTGACCGTGAGCGAGCTTGTGTTTGGGCACCATGATGCCCCCTCACGAGCCCTCCAAGCAGAACTTGCTTTCTGCAGCTAACAGTGCAAGTACATCTATGGGCACAGCCAAAGTCGTGTAAGCCCTGGTGAGCACTACATCTGATCTACATCTCCCAGCAGGTGCTGCAGCTAAATACGTGGGAGAATGCCCGGCAAGCACTTATTGGGCTCGAGTCAGTGTAGCGTCAGTGTAGCGTCTCCAGAAGAAGGCGGGGGAGCGGGGAACAGAGGAAGACAGGAATTCCTACGAAGCACATCATTCCTGGACCCACCCAGTGGTAGAATTCACGCTTTTGTGTGTTTGAGGCCCTGGGTTCAGTTCCCCAGCTCCATAGATGTGCACTCTCAAACGCAGCAAATACAGCAATGCGTGTTATTATTTAGGGGGGAGGGGTGTGGAGGGGATTGAAACAAACCAGGTGGTGCTTAAGGGACAGCTTCTGACTCTATGCTCAGGGGTCACTCCTAATTGTACTTAGGGCACCATGTGGTGTTGGGGATCAATTCAAGGCCTTCAACATGCATATTTGGGGGTTTTGTTTTTATTTTACTGGGGGAGGTATTGGGTCACACCCAGCCCTGCTTAGGACTTACTGGCGGTGCCTTCATGGAGGGCTCAGGGGACCATATCAGGTTTCGGGAATAGATGCATGCAAGGTGGACACCCTGCTTTACTGTACTATTGCTCTGGCCCTGGCCCCCAGCCCTCAGCATGCAATGCCTGTGCTTCAGCTCATTGAGCAATATCTCTCTGTCCTGAAGTGCCTATTTAAATTTTTCTTAGAAGTCAGGTAGAGACAATTAGCTGTGCAACTTTCAATGTTCACTTTTTGTGTCCCACTTTTTGCAGCCATAATCTGGGGATGCTGTCTGTTTTTAGGGTTAGTTACTGTAATGAGGATTGCTATCAGCATAGAATGAGATCATGCATCAGGGGTCACTCCTGACTCTGCACTAAGGAACTACCCCTGGTGGTGCTCAGGGGACCATATAGGATACTGGGAATCGAACCCGGGTTGGCCATGTGCAAGGCAAACGCCCTACCCGCTGTGCTATTACTCCAGCCCCGAGATCATGCGTCTTAAATCTTTGGAGCATTATCTGACATGCACATCATTTACTAAGTAAAGTTGCCTTTTACTAAGTGTTCTCTGAGCAAAAGATTTACAAAGGATACAATGTCAGCAGCCTTTGGACAACTTTTTAAGAATGTGACCTTTCGGTAAATTGCATTGTGTAATGGGAAATTATAGATAATAACTTTGTGTTTCTCTTTGTGTGGTAATTTTGTAACCATTGTATATCCATTGTATAACCATTGTACAGTTTTGCATGTCCATTGTGTGATTTGGGAACTTGAGTCTGAGGTTATTAAGCTGGTTGCTTCATGGTTGATACCCAGTGTCCAGTTTTTCTGCAGAAGAGGGGTTTTAGTTGGTGCTGTCTGTTGGCACATGGTGACCCTGGCGATGTTTTTAGGTCACAGGTGTGACCTCCCTGACAATCCTATCGGTAGCACAGCTAGAAGTGCACCTTGTACACATTGACCTTGGTTGTAAGTAAGCAGTTTATAAACAGTGACTGTCTCCTGGGAAGTTAGATTTGGAAACTGTACCTACAATCTCAAATTGTTTGTAAGTACAGAGCATAATACAACACCAGTTTTGGACTGTTATACCTCTAACGTATACTAAATTTAGCTGTATTTTTAAAATGTCCCCCCTTTTTTTTTTTTTTTTTTTGCTTTTTGGGTCACACCCGGCAATGCACAGGGGTTACTCCTTCCTGGCTCTGCACTCAGGAATCACCTCTGGCGGTGCTCAGGGGACCATATGGCATGCTGGGATTCGAACCTGGGTCGGCCGCGTGCAAGGCAAACGCCCTACCCGCTGTGCTATTCCTCCAGCCCCAAAAATGTCCCCCTTTAAAAAAAAAAAATTCACGTTGTAAAAATATGAGACTTTAGGTGGAGGATGGTGTTCCTGGCACTGAGATCCTGGAAGTAATCACCCGCCCTTTGCCATACCCAGGTCTCAAGGCTTGACATCCCCACCCTCCAGGAAAGGAGAAAACTTAATCAGGAACTTTTGAAAGACACGCATTTCCCTTGATAATGCTCTGCCAACAAAACTTAACCTGCGTGGAAAGCCCCTAGTGAGCACTTTGGAAAAACCCTGTAAAACCAACTTTGAAAAGCAAGCAGTGTGCATTCCTTTCAGGAACGGCTCATCTGCTCACCTGGGATGTGTAATTCCTTTCGTTTCTTTGTGGGGTTGCTGTCTCTTGGCTCCTACTTCCTCAGGAGCTGTTAAGCTTCACTGTCTGTCTTACCCAGTCACTCCTTTCTGCCATGGAAAGACCAAACCCTGAACTGGGGTGAGATTGTTGCCTTGCCTCAGACATCACCCCCAAATAAAAGTTTCATCAATACTATCAAAGCGTGGATTTCTTTGTAAAATATGCTTTGGATTTTGTGTGTGTGTGTGTGTGTGTGTGTGTGTGTGTGTGTGCGCGCGCGCGTGCACGCACTTAAGACCTGTCGGTGTTTTTCATCAGTTCTTTGGGATATTGTCCTTCCTGTCCCTTTGAAGATTGTTCTCGTCCATTCTTCTCATTTTCTGGAACTCTTATTAAAGAGTTTTTAACTACACATTCTGTTTTGCTCATCTCTTTTAAGATTTTAAATGTTCTCTAATTTAAAAAAACCTAAAAATTAGAATAATTTTACAGATCTGACTGGCTTTTTAAAAGTGGTTATGAATGTCACCTAACAGGTAGAAGGGCACAGCCAGGGTCTTGCACAAGTTTGAAGGTTTTTGTTGTCTGAAAGGGTGGGAAGAGACTGCTTGAAAAATAAGTTTTTCTCAGGGGAAGAGAGTTTGTCATGCAGATTATCCCTCTCCTGCTAATCAGGAAACAGATTTGGGTTTAGGTTCTTAAAACTGCTCTTGGTTACACATTTATTGTCTTGGATGGGGGGGGGGGGAAGTGCCAAGAATGTGGCTGTTTTATGCCTGTTTTTTCTATTTTTAACCCTTAGCTAAAGGTCTTCTTTTAAAGGGCTTTTTATTTGTGTTGGCATAATGTACAAATTGGATGGCATTTAATAAATTCCCCTTTGAAGCCACATTAGCAATTTAAAAATAATCCTATCACCACTCACCTGGAACTAGTTCTGCTGTTTATCCCTGCTCTTACTCTCAGCCCCGGGGAATAAACTCATTGTTTCTATGACTTCTGCCTGTTGTTGAGATTTCCAAGTATACACTCAGTTACCAGACTGGAGGAAGGCGGTCAGGGAACCTAGTTTGGATCTGAAAAGGTGTTATCTATCCTGTCCTGCCCCTTTCTCACTCAAGACTTAAGATCTCTCCAAGGGGCTTGAGAGGTACACCACGGGCTGGACTCTTGCTTGCTAGTGGAGTATGTGGGTGTGGGCCCCCCCCACACACACACAAACGAAGAGTCCCAGCCCAGAAGACCCATTCCGGAGTCAGGGAGCAGAGAGATAAGAGGCCACTCTTGTCTGTCAGCTCTGGTCTCCTAGACACCGCCAGAGCACTGAGTCAGGAGTAAGGACTATAAGGAGACAGTTCAGGAACTGGTGCCCTGATAAGACTGAAGGATGGTCTGAGTTCAGAGTCCTGGCCTTTGCCCCAGTCAAGACAGCTTGGGAGAGGCCTGTGTAGAATCAGCTTCTCAGGCAACACCCTGCAGCTCCATTCTGGAAGCGGGTGATCGCTGTCCACGGCTCTCCACTCTGGAGTGGTCTGTTTAGACTTGAGAATTCCCTTTCCTTTGGCGGCTTTGGTGGTGCGATGGATGGTTTGTTTCTGGGTGGTTTTCTTTCTTTTTTTTAATTTTTATTATATCACCATGTGGAAAGTTACAAAGTTTTCAGGTTTATGTCTCAGTTATACAATATTCAAACACCATCCCTTCACCAGTGCCCATATTCCACCACCAAAATCCCCAGTATGCCCCCCCGCCACCGCCCCCCCCAACTGTGTAACTGATGAATTTCACTTCATTTTCTCTCTACCTTGATTACATTCCATATTGCAAAACAAAACTCACTATTGTTGTTGGAGTTTCCCCCCAAGGAAGACAGCCCTACTAAGGAAGCATTTGATAATTGGTTTGTCATTAAAAGATTGTATGTTTTCAGTTTTTAGAAAAGGTCTCGCAGCCGCTAACGCCGCTAACACATCCGGCCGCGCGGCTCGGATGTGTTCCAGTCCCGCAACTCGGAGCCGTGTTAGTTGCTGCTCAGTGTCGCCAGGGCTCCATCCGGAGAAGGTGTACCAGCTGTACCTCCTCCGTCTGGATCCCTGGTGTTGTTGGCCCGGATTCGGGTCTGGAGCATTTCTCCGGCCGCGTTGCTTAATTTCTGGGTGGTTTTCTCAGCAGTGCTGGTGAGGCAGGTGGGCAGGGACCAGCCCTGGGCCCTGTGCTTTCCAGGTGTGTGCCCCCACCTTAGGGATGTGCTTCGGCACCACGTTTTTCAGGCTTCTCCTTTCTTTCTCCTTCCACATTCTCTCTCAAGAAAACAGTTTTCCGAATCTTACCTGCATACTGTAGAGAATCTACAGTGAAAAGAGAAAGACCCGTGATGGGTGGAGACTGGGCCTGACTTCCTAAGCACCCACAGCTCCTGAAATCCAGCTGCTGTCCCTGTCCTGCAGCTCAGGTGCATCTCAGGGCCAGTTTGGTGCATGACTGCACCTGCGCCCTGCTGCGGACGACCATATGCAGACTGCCACCAGTCATAATGTCCTGGCACGTTACAAACAAAGTCAACATAATAAAAGTCAATAACATTAAAAAAACAAGCAGGGGGGCCAGGGAGAGGGCAGATGTGAGTTTGAATTTTTAATTTCATTCTGGTGGTGCGAGGGATTGAACTGCCAGGTCCTCACACATGTGAGGTATTCTGTTGAGAACATCCCTGACCTCTTATTTTTAAGAGCTAAATTGATAGAATGCCATTCTTATCGCTGGAGCGATAGCACAGTGGGTAGGGCATTTGCCTTGCACGCGACCGACCCAGGTTTGATTCCTCCATCCCTCTCGGAGAGCCCAGCAAGCTGCCGAGAGTATACCGCCCGCACGGCAGAGCCTGGCAAGCTCCTCGTGGCATATTTGATATGCCAAAAACAGTCACTTGGAGACGTTACTGGTGTCCGCTCGAGCAAATTGGTGAGCAGAGGGGGGGATGACAGTGATACCATTTTATGGAAGTTTTATTTTGCTGGCTTTTAAGAAGGATGCTTCATACTTAGCTGGCAGGGGAGATACCATGAGGGTGGTTTTCGCAAGACGAGGCTTATGCATTGCACTCCAGATGTACTGACCTCTGCAATTTCCCCAAACATGGGAAACTTGTCTGGATAATTTGTGATGGGGGGCTGGAATTGCATTCACGTTCTCTCCAGGGGGGCCTGAGGAGGGGGAGATGGGGAGAAAAAATATGCTTCTTTGAATGGTCCATCAGCTACAAGTCTTTGTGGGAACATGCTTTCGTTTTTCTTGGAGATGCTCAAGTGCAGAATTGCCTGGGTCATATATTGCTTAACTTTTTAATGAAC
This sequence comes from Sorex araneus, assembly GCF_027595985.1. Classification (NCBI taxonomy): domain Eukaryota; kingdom Metazoa; phylum Chordata; class Mammalia; order Eulipotyphla; family Soricidae; genus Sorex; species Sorex araneus. Next base: position 95,180,789 of record NC_073304.1, on the reverse strand, counting down.
AGCTAGGCTTGTCCATCCAAAGTGCTTGTACTGTTGTTCTGTACTCCTACCAAGGAGCGGAGTTCCACTTGATACATCCTTGCCAGTATTTGGTATTGTCAATACTTGGTATTGTCAGCCTTTGATTTTTGTCCTAGTAGTTTTGAAGTGGTATGTGCTTGTCGGTTTTAGATTTGTATTTCCCTAAAGACAAAGTTTGTGGAATTTAGAGTCTCTTCATATGCTTAGTACTATTTTTTTTAAGTGTGTCCTCTTGCTGAAAAGTCAGTGTTTTGCCCATTTGCTGATTGGACTTATATATATATATTTAATTTATTTTGGTTTGATGGCCATACCTTGCAGTGCTTCAGGCTGATTCCTGCCTCTGCACTCAGGGAGTCATTCCTGGCAGGGCCTGGGAGACCATATGAGTTGCTGGGGATCGACCCAGGTTGGCCACATACCTTCTGTACTGTCAATCCAGACCCTTATTTAATATTTTTTTTCAGGTATTGAGTTTTCAGAGTTCTTTATTCTTGAGCTCTTTGAGCCATCTAACCAGTCCCTCCACTGTATTATTAATTAACAGATTTGTTCATGCTGTGCTTACTGTATGCCCACCCTTAATTTATATTGTAGACTTTAGGTGTATGTTTGTGAGCTGCAGGTGATTTTATCAACTAGAATCCAGTTTGATCCTCAGTACTGTGTACTTCTGCCCCCAGAAGAAACTATATCCTTGATACTAGAATAGTCTTAGTGCTGTTTAATGCATATATAGCCCCACCACTTTAGTAGGTTTCTTGAATACATTAAATATGTAATTTTAATACCTGATTTTGAAACACGGTGGGGCTAGACTTACTCTCTCACCCCAATCAAGAAAGAAGTCCAATCTGAAAATTTCCCTAATCTATGTACCTGAGGGCTGAATAAGGCCCTAACTCCAAATTCTTCGGGACAAATTTATCTGGCCTTTGATAGCATATCCCCACCTCTGCTCCCCACAGAGGGAAATTCCTCATCCTTGCTCAGTATTAAGCAACTTGCTCACTATGAATTCCTGGGGTGGCAGTGATCAAGCACTCTGCCTTCTTGGTGGCATTGTGGACACCTACAGAGCATGTGGAGTTGTGGTCTTGCTCTGTGCCAGTCTTCAGAACCCTGTGTAGTAGACATCTGCTAGTACAGACCAGTGAACTCTGCACAGTTCTTGGAATTGAGTGCAGCATTTCCTGGCAGTGGTGAAGAAAGCTGCCCATTTGGACAAAAGCTTTTGAATTTTTTCTAGTTTAAAAATCCTCAGTCTGGGGCTGGAGTAATAGCACAGAGGGTAGGGCGTTTGCCTTGCACGTGACCGACCCGGGTTCGATTCCCAGCATCCCATGTGGACCCCTGAGCATCGCTGGGTGTGACCCAAAAAGCAAAAATAAATAAATAAGTAAATAAAAATCCTCAGTCCTCCTCTCTTTGGGGAGCAGCTAAGGCACACTGCCCTCTCCTCCGTCCCCCCCCACACCCCCCTGCATGTCTGTAAGCTTGCAGTCAGCATGGCCCAAATCTCTCCTTGGCCTTGCATCAATTTCTGTTTGTTTTGAGAACCAAAGATTCCTGGAATCGAAAACAGTTTTGGTGAAATTCTTACCATAACCTGGAGTGAGCTGCTAATTGCTATTTGGTGCTGGATAGCTCTCTGGATGAGATTTCAAACGAAGTCTGTCCTGAATGGTTGCCCATATGATAAAGCCCGGAGAGAGCAGAGAGCTACTAGTCAGTCATGCTTGCCCCACCCCCCCCACTGCCCCTCCCCTTTGGTCTCCCCAGGGAAGTTTTGGGGTTAGATCGATAAAAAGTCCCCCAGTAGCATCTGTACTAGTGCCACAAGGCAGCCCTCGAAACCCCTTTAAGTTCCACTTGATTTGATCCCACCTGAGATTGGGTGGGGTGGGGGTGGGGGGCATGGGGCAGAGGTTGTGGTCTCGTGCTGGAGCCAGGGATTGCTGTTTCATGACTGACTAGGTCTTCCAGGTTCATCATTTCAGTACGAGACAAGTGGAAAAGCCCATGACTTTTACTTTATGGGCTTCTCCAGAGGGGAGAAAGCCCATGAACTGAAAGAAAGGAATTATATACCTTAAGTTGAGATGAGAATGAGCTCACGAAGTCTCGGATTTGGTTCTGGAGGGTTTTCCCAGCCTCCCCACATATGAGGCTTTCTATGTAGAGTTTATTGCTAGTATATTGTCAACCTTGAGTGAGCTTTTGGTGGTCTTTACGTTCTTCCTGGCCTTTTTTGTTCTTGCTGCAATTTCTGCCCTCCTGAGGGCATCCAGCCTTCTCTGGGCCTGCATTGGCATCCGTGAGTCATATCAGACGTCAGTTTGTTCCCGGGGGGCTCTGTTTTCATGCTTTTGGGCTACTTCTGGTGACCAGAGTAGCTTTCATAGATCACATCTTGGTCTTATTCCAAAGATTCTCGTTGTCCCTGGACTTGCCCTGTTTAGCTGCCTGATTTTTCTAAAAGAAGAGACCTGCTTGTTTTTTTTTTTTGGGGGGGGGTATACCCAATGTTTTAAATTTTTATTTGCGTGTGTTTGGGGGAGACAGGGTAGTCTTAGAATTAATGCTCTAAGATCTGTTGATATTGAGGTTCAAACGTGGCTCCTACTCAGGTTCTTGTGCATGCAAGGGTAAATCCTGCACTTAAATAATAGTGCAATAAAATTTCCTGAGTCTGAAGCAGTGCATTGGCATTGGGAGATTTGTAGATTTGTATACATTTCTGATAGTAATGTATTAGGCCAGTACAAGCAAATAATCCCCCCCCTCCAACCAGTTACAAAACAGTTGCATGAATAAATCTCTCTTCAGTTATAGATGCTCTACTTGGTTGCAGGATTATTGTTGTGAAATGGGAAAACGGGCCAGAATAGGGAAACATTTTACCAGCAGCTTAACATGGAAATGATCAGATATTTTGGTTCTCAGGACTATTCTGTAAATATGATCCTGAGATCATTGCGCTAGATCTCAGATGTTTGTCCAGAGAACAAGGAAATACACTAGGTAGTGTTTCAACAAAAGAAGTAGATGAGGTTCGAGGTTTGAATCTCTGACATTTTGCACTCTGTTACAGTATGTAGGGAAGATGTGGGAGTTTTTCTCCTCCATCACCAAGTTGTCCTCTGACTCTAGTTGAATATCCAAACTATTCAGTGAGAGATTCCCCTTTGCCTCATTTCACATGCTAGTCAGATATCCTGTTCCCCCAAACCCCCCCCCCCACACACACACCCCTTTTGCTGCTGTCTGGCGGTAGTCTGGAGGTTCCTGCTACTGGGTTGATTAAATTTGTTGGTGGCATACAGTTTAGGAAACCAATACTTCTTCTTACAAAGGTCACTAACATGTTGATATGGTGGAGATCTGGTGCCTAGCCAGAGGGTGGGAAGTCTGCCTCTGGTTCTGAGCCAAGCCAGTTAAGCTGGAGATTAATTTCACCTGAAAGGGTGGAGGTCAGCAGAGGAATTTTTAGTTGACTTTTACATGATCCATTTCCAAGGATCACATCAGTCCTGTTGAGATTTTGGGTTCACAGCGGGGAATCTCAAACTTGGTTTTCCACTCCTGGGTATTTATTTGACCCAAGCAGTATCTGCACAGCACTGTTAACTCTAATGTCACATTTAATGTAATGGAACACACTAGACTTGAATGGTTCTAATCTTCCTGGTATTCTTCTATCAGAAGCATTTAGTGTGTAGCAAATAATCTAGTGAATTAAAAATTTTCCTTTTGTTGTAAATGAGTTTGCTTATAATCCGTCTTTTAAAATTTTTGTTTCAGTCCCAGAAATCCTGGATAGAAAATACTTTGACCAAGAGGGAATGTGTATATATTATACCAAGTTCCAAAGACCCTCACAGGTAAGCACGCACTTTTGTTTCTTCTGGACTTTTTTTCTAGGCATTTCTAGATAAATTATATCTACTGCTAGACAATAGATATTTCTAGATAATATGTATTTCTAATAGATATTTCTAGATAATAGATATTCTAGGTAATATATATTTAATTCTGTATATTTCTAGTTAAAAGGGCCGCTTATTCAAACAAGATTATATTAATTGTAATTACTGTTAGTGTTTGTTCTTTTTATGAGTTCAGAAAGAGCTTTACCGGTAATGTGTTGGCAGGTTGGAAGATGTTGGACTCATGTTCCTCAAAGTAGGTCACAAGACAGGGCTTTTATGTAAGAGTAAGAAAGCAGGAAGGCATATTGTTTTGCAAAGGTGAATTACAAGTTGGTGGCACCAGGATGACCAGATCAGCTGATCTGAGGCACAGTTCCAATGTAACTGCAAATAAAGATTTCTGAATGAGGTTTTCTTTCTCTCATCTTTTGGAGAAAGGTAAAAGAAACATTCTCGACACTTTCAGCCATTCCTAACCAGACAGAGTTCTTGGTTTCTACTATTGAATTCAACTCCTCATTTCTTGTTTCAGTCTTCACTGTCACTTTTTCCTTCAATTTTCATGAAATTTAGGTTGTTGAATCAAATCTACTTCATGCTGAAATAATCCTTTTACTTTTGTGTTTGGATTGGAGCTATAGCATAGTGAGTAGGGCATTTGCCTTGCACGCGGCGGCCAACCCGGATTCAGTTCCTCTGTCCCTCTCGGAGAACCTGGCAAGCTACCAAGAGTATTCTGCCCGCACGACAGAGCCTGGCAAGCTCCCTGTGGCATATTCAATATGCCAAAAACAGTAACAACAAGTCTCACAATGGAGACGTTACTGGTGCCCGCTCGAGCAAATTGATGAGCAATGGGATGACAGTGATACACGATCTGTGATATCAGTTGAAAAGTTAAGCTAAAGTATAAGCTTTAATTTTGATACTGTCAATTGTATCTAAGGGAAATATGTGTATTATTATGTTTACTTTTATTAAAAATGTAAATTTGTGCTGAACTAGCGGAAAGAACTGAAACACCTGCTTTGCATGTGAGGATCCCAGTTTAATCCAGCACCACATGGTCCCACAGTACCACTGGGTGTGGCTCTGAAACAAAAATAAATAGAAACTTAAATTTTTCCTTTGTGTTTATACAGTTTAGACTAAAATTTTTCTTTGAAATTTTACTTTTTCTTTTTATCTTTTTTTTTTTTTTTTAATAGATGCCTTCCAGGATGTCAGATTTGTCAGCAGCTTGTCAGGTAAGTTGAGTAACATCATTCTGTTGCACAAATTAAAAAAAAAAAATCTAATAAAATTAATCTATTAGAAACATCAATTAAAACAGTGGCAAAGGCAGGAGAAATAGTGCAAATGTTAAGGCACTTGGCTTGCATGAGCCTGACCTGGGTTCGAACAGTGCACATGGTTGGTCCCCCTAGCACTGCTGAGAATGACCCCTGAACACAGAGCCAGGAATGAGCACTGAGCATCATGGAGTATGGCTCAGAAACCAAAAAGAGGAAAAGGTGGGGAGGCAGCTGGAATTTGGAGGCTGTTAAATTTAAAGTCTACTTCTTGAAATGCAGGTGAAACCAGCTGAGCGGTGTTGTGTGAGTTTGTGAATTTGCTAGGAAAGGGATTTAAGGCAGAGAGAATTGAATGTGGGAAGGCCTGACACTGCAGGAGGTGGCCCTGGTTCTGTCAGACCATGTTCATTTTTTACCAGAGACTGTAGAAGACCAGTATTGCTATGGCTACATGGTTCTGATTTAACGCAGCGATGCTGGAATCACAAGTTGTGTTAACTAAGCCACATCTAAGTGTAAGTGGTGGTGCATGTCAGCATCAGCACCTGCCAGCACCAGTGGTTATCGTGAGGAAGAGAGGTAGACATATTCATGGGATTAATGTGATAAACTCAGTTGGACATGGTGATTTGTGGAAAAAGAGAAATCTTAAATGTACTTAAATTTCTTATGTCATTAAGTAAATAACCATGTCCAGGAAAATGAGGTAAAATATAGGAGGAAGATAAGAAGTTGGTAGACTAGAAACAAAAATGTATATAGGATAATGAATGAATTTGTTTTAGTATAGTGAGTTGTTTGCAGTCCTCTTCATTCTTTCCTCTAGATGGGAAATTTTATTTCCTCTTTTTATCTAACTGCATTTGGTTTCATTTAAATTTGGTATTTACTGCATTTGTTTTAGTACAGATTTATTGGAGATGAAACTTCTCAGCTTGGTTGATCTGAAAATGTTTATTTTACTCCAATAATTTTTTGGCATTAAAAACTTTATGTATGTATTTTTTAATCAAGATGCTATGATTTACAAAGGTGTTCATAATAGAATTGTTTCAGACATACAATGTTGCAACACCAGTGCCAGCACCACTGTCCCCAGGTCCCTGCCATTCCCCCAGCCTGACCCCTGGTAGGCATATAACAAATTTAAATTTGTTAATTTTTTTTTCTTCTTGAATCTCCATGAATTTCAAAGTTTTCAAAGTTAGAGTTACTCGTGATTGAGTTTCAGATGTACAATCACATTCCCTTCACCAGTGACCACTCCTCTCCACCACTGTCCCCAGATCCTTCCCTCCCTGCCGCCGAGGCAGGCACTTTTGACCTCCTTTCCATCTCCTCTGGAGTACTTCACTCTAGCAAGGCCATATCTTATTGGAGGAGTCTTTCTCGTCCCTGGAACCAGGCTTGCCCCTCGAAGCACTGTCAGGAGGAAGATCTGATTTTCTTTCTGCTTGTTGTGAGTTATTTCGCCTCTCTCGCTGAACTTAGCACAGTCACAGAGGATCAGTTCCTAACTTTCAAGCCTTAAAGACTCCAGTGAAGGGAGCACTCACTGTCTTGCATGCTGCACCTCTGCCTGTGGTCAGTGTGTTTGCTGCCGCATCATTCTGCATCTATGTACAGTCATGAGGCAGTTTCGATGTGATTCCCACTGGAGTCGCCCTTCCCAGAGGTTTAGATGAGTCTTATAGATTCTCTCTTGTAATTTAATCTATACTACACAATTTTTTAAAATCTCTTTGTTTTCTTAATTGAATCGCCGTGAGATAGACCATTACAAAGCTCTTCATGATTGGGTTTCAGGCATACGTTGTTCCAACACCCATCTGTTCACCAGGGTACATTTCCCACCACCAATGTCCTCAGTTTCTCTCCCACCACCTTCCTCCGTAATGTGCTGTGGGTGGTGCAGACTGGCCGCAGGAAGAAGTGGTGATTGGGTTGCACCCCCAGCAACTCTCTGCCATGTCCCCATGGTGGAACTGGGGTGCCCACCCCAAGCTCTGGACCAGTGCTCCATAGTGGCATCTAATTGGGCCCGAAGAGCCCTATTCAGTCACTTTAAAACTCGTCTAGCCTTTCCACCCCCCCCCACACACAGCACTGCATGTCACGTCTCCTAAAAATTCCTGTGTGCTATGCTTTTATGTGTTGAGGTATATAGACACACACTATAACTTTTATTCCAAACAGTGTACAATAGCATCTGTAAATTTCGACACTCAAATTCTTCAAATTCTTCAAATTCTTCATTTTGCTATAGGTATTTTCTGGGGAGGGAGGGAGGGAGGGAGGGAGGGAGGAGAGAGAGAGAGAGAGAGAGAGAGAGAGAGAGAGAGAGAGAGAGAGAAAAGAAACTTAGGGGCTACTTCCAGCTACTCGGGGATCACTGCGGCAGGCTGGCAGGGCCCAGGGGTCCGGTCCATAGTGTATCCAAGGGAACTAAATCCAGGTCAGCTAAGTGCAAGGAAGCATCTTACCCACTGCACTATGTCTCTGGCCCCTGTTAACTTTCTTGATCTATAAGTTCAGTTCTTAGGACATGTGATGGTGGGAATTGAGCTGAAGTTTCCCTCATGCAGGGCATGCACTCCAGCCTTTTGGGCTTTCCCGCTGACCCACTTCTTATTACTTTCTTGACAAATTTGGTAAATGGTCTTTTGAAACTCATTTCTTCCCTTTAGGTGTTTTTGTGGTCGCTTGGTCAAGCAGCATGCTTGTTTTACTGCAAGTCTTGCCATGAAATACTCAGATGTGAAATTGGGTGATCATCTTAGTCAGATAGAAGAGTGGTCTGTGGAAAAGCATACAGAACTGAGTCCAACAGATGCTTATGGAATCATAAATTTTCAAGGGGGTTCTCATTCATACAGAGCAAAGGTATGTCTCTTTGAGTTTTTTTTTAACTGATTTTTTTATTACTAAAATTTATTGTGTTGCACTTTGTATAAAACTATCTCAGAAAATTAGTCTCAATTATCTTTTAATGTTTTTCTTTTAAATACATGCAAATACTTGCATAATTTTGAGATCTTAGTGACTTGAACTTTTCATGATTATGGAGTGTTTTATCATTTTCCTTGACAAAATTACTTTTTTCTGAATGCAGTATAGCTGAATTTTCTTTCTTCCTTTTTACTTTTTACCTTTTCTTTGCCTGGTGAAGAAATTTCTCTTTAAGTATAATATGTCTTTCATTTAGTCTACTTTTTTTGACTCCCATTTCCTTTATCTTCTGGATTAAGTATTTGAAATTTTTCCTTGTTAGCCCATGATCTATATTCTTTTCCTGCTCATTAATCTTAGACTAGAAACTAAATTCATTTTGGCTTGTTACTATTATGAATTAGTTCCTTCCCTACTTCTGGGCAACCCTGAGACCCCCTAGAAATACATAACTACATTTATTTCCCTCATGACCATGTAAGTGTGTTGGCACTAATTTTTTCCCTTGCCAAATTACCAAAATCTGGCTATTCATTGGAATTTACCAGATATGCCAACATTGTACCTTTTATGCTTTTCTCCCTGTAAGATAGAAAAAGCAGTTAAAAGGTGGATCTGTCTCATGTTTCCTGTTGTTCCTGGATCCTTTGATTATCCCCCTGTCCACCCATCCTTGCTCTCTGGCACAGCAGGGAGGACATTTGCCTTGCTCACAGCCAACCTGGGTTTGATCCCCAGCATCCCATATGGTCCCCTGAGCACTGCTAGGAGTAATTCCTGAATGCAGAGCCAGGAGTAAGCCCTGAGCATTGCTGGGTGTGGCCCCAAAACAAAACAACCTATTTTTGTGTATTTTCTAAGTCCTCTAGTTACCGAGGGGAAATAATTTTTAATTAGAAAAAAATATTTTTTTTTTGGGAAGTGCCAGGGATCGACCTCTGGTCTCACCAAAGGCAGAATTAATTCATTACTGTTAAAAATGAATTCCTCATTAATTCCTAGCATTTTTGTGCTTAGTGTGGTTTTTTTGGGGGGCCATACCCAAGTGGTGTTTGGGGGCTGCTGCCACAGCTGAGCGTGGGAGTCCTCGGGAGACTGTGGTTTCCAGAACGAAGCTCAGGCCTCCTGCGTGCAGAGCATGCCCTTAGCCTGCTGGGCATAACTGTCCAGCTCTCACATGCTTTTTTTCCCAAGCACTACTTTGTATATATGCCAAAATATAGTCATGAGGTAAAGGCTCAGAACATGGCTCACACAGCTTTGGTACTCTGTACCACATGGCCCCCCAACACTGCTAGGCTAGGTGTGGCCCTCATGCTTCCCAAACACCTCCATACTTCATCTTGCACAGTTTTGGTTTTGTTTTTTAAAGTTGTGCCGACAGATTAGTACAGAACAAATACTGCAAAATAGTCTTTGAAACATTTTTTTCCTTTTTATGGTATTGGAGGTCAAGCTCAGGGCTTTACCCATGAAAGGTACAACATTTTCTTAAGGAACACTGGAGTTTTATCAGTTTTATAGGATTTTGATATTTGGGGGTATGATATTTTGGGGCATATTAAATACATTTTTATTGATGTTTGATCTCTGTTTGTAAAGGAATGGACAGCACATTGTTTTGCAAAGAACCTTTCTTGAAGATGATTAAAAATATTCTTCCAACATCTGAATATTTCAGATTTCTTATGAGCTAATTCATATATGTGCTTTAGACAAAGAGAATGAATTAAAGTTATAGCAAGTAAGTTTTATGATATCACTTAACAGAAAGATAATTTTTTTTAATCTTTCAAGACAGAGGAAGTTATTTCACTGATGTGATAGCTTATTTTCTAGAAAATGGTTTTTTAAAAATTAAACCATTGAATCCATTTGAAATGATTAATTTTTTTGTAATTTCTCAGTAATTTAATATTTAGATCAAGTCAGCAATTAGTTTTAGTGAAAGAAAACAGTCATCCATATTAAAAAATACCTTTGTTATTTGCTAGTCACAGTTCTGTTATAATGGACTAGGTCACTGACTAAACCTTTAAAAAGAAAATATTTTCTTCTATTTTAATAGCAGAAGTTATAGAAGCCCTCATTTTTTCCATCATTTTCTCCTTTTTTCCCTTTCTCTTTATTCTAGCTAGCCTTAGTACCTCTCACTTGTTGCTTACTCATAGTTAAATAAAGCAATGAATTTTTAAGTTGGATAAATAGTAATTTAAATATGAATAAAATAGTTTGTGTCTTAAAGTATAAAAAGTCAAGAATATTGCTACATCTATTTCATAAAATGAGTTTTCAAACTTAAATAATTAGATGTTGTTTATTTTTAGGAATGTAAATGTATTGAAACTAGCCTAGGAAACTTATTTAGTTCAAAGGAAGCTATATAATACTGCACTAAAAAAATGTATTAACAAGTAATGATGTTTTAAAAATCTTTTTTAGTATGTGAGATTATCATATGACACCAAACCTGAAGTCATTCTGCAACTTCTGCTTAAAGAATGGCAAATGGAATTACCCAAACTGGTCATCTCTGTCCATGGGGGCATGCAGAAATTCGAGCTACATCCACGAATCAAGCAGCTGCTTGGAAAGGGTCTTATCAAAGCTGCAGTTACAACTGGAGCCTGGATTTTAACTGGAGGCGTAAACACAGGTAATGTTTCTTACAAAATTGTACCAATTTTTATTTGGTGTTCTTAATGCATTTTTCTAAACTAGGTATTTGAAATAGTACTGTATGTTGAATGATCTTCAGGGCCTGGGTATAAATGATAACTGTAAAAGCATTTGGTTTTCATTGGGTTTGAAAAAAAAAAAACGACACATTACAGCAAGTCACATCACCAAATCTGTCCAACTCTTTTATTTATAAATAAAGGTTTATTGGAACGTGGCCACACAATTTTTATATTGTAGTGATTTTAACAGCAGAGATGAATAATTTGATTGCAGCCCTTTGGTTGTGGTGCCTACCTGTTTGCGCACCCAGAACCATACACTTGGTTGAGGCCCATAAGTCATGATTGTGCTCATTGGGGTCACTGCACTTACCTGTGGGCTAACAGGAAGTAGTACTTCCCTGGCCACGGTGCTGACATCTCTTTGTAGTTACAGTGCTCACTATGGCTTTCGCCCTTTTGTGGTGCTTACAGGTACCTGCCTGTGCGTGGTACAGCCAGTAATCAATGTAGCTGAAATCACAGGTTAAAAGAGCAGTGTTATCAGGACCATACTTGGTAACATGTAGGGAAGGGGTGGAGGGATTTAATCTCATACTTGCAGGGCTAGGTTCTCTGCTGCTATTCCCGAGGGCCCATCATCAGAGAGATTCGGGGAAGGCTGCAAACACAACTCATAACAAGTGGTAGTGAGGCGTTCTATGCACTTCTTCTTTTTTTTTTTTTTTTTTTTACTTTCTACTTTTCTCTCATGCTTGACAACCTGTGCTGTTGTTTGTTGTATGTGTCTATTCTTTGCTGAGGTGTCTGAGCCACAATTTTCATTTCATTTAAGATGATAGAGAATTAATCCCTAAAATGTAGTTACTTCACTAATGAATATAAGAAAGGACTTGGTCTAACAGCACCGTGGAATTTTTTCCTCCCAGCTCTAGTATTCATACAAATTGGGCTTGTTGCTTTGTATTTCGTATATGTAAAGGATAAATGCCTCAAATTGTTACAGATTGAGCACAGGATTATTTGTACCACAAAAGCCTTTCAAATAAGTGAATCAAATTTTATATAAACAGGTGTGGCAAAGCATGTGGGTGACGCCCTGAAAGAACACGCCTCCAGGTCCTCCCGAAAGATTTGCACGATCGGGATTGCTCCCTGGGGAGTGATTGAAAACAGAAACGATCTGGTTGGAAAAGATGTGAGAATGCTTTTTTGAAATTTCTTACTGTTCTGAACTTAGGTGTCAACAAAATTAACAAAAAATGTATAAGAAAAAAACAACTTAAGATGCTTATAATCATACCATGCTAATGAAGTTTCAGGTTGTAGTTTCCTTTGAAAGGGCTTTTGAAAGCCTGTTCAGAGATTTAAATTTTTTTTTTAATTTTATTTTTGCTTTTTGGGTTACACCCAGCGATGCACAGGGGTTATTCCTGGCTCGTGCACTCAGGAATTACTTCTGGCAATGCTCGGGGGACCATATGGAATGCTGGGAATTGAACCCGGGTCGGCTGTGTGCAAGGTAAACACCCTACCCGCTGTGCTATCGCTCCAGCCCCTGAAAAAAAAATTTTTTTTTTTTTACATTTGGGATTATGACCTTAGTGGGAGGGGGCTCACACCCAGTGGTGGTCAGGGATTTTTTTTCTGGCTTTGTGCTTCAGGGTGACCTCAGGCAGCACTTGGCTGACCATGCTTGGTGCTAAGGATCAAACCAGAGTTGACCATCTTGCAAGGCAAGTGCCTTACCCCCTATTCTGCGGCTCATGGCCCTGGCCATGCCCTTTTGTGGGAGAGGGAGTATAATATAATTTCACTTTTTTAATATTATGCTGGTCTTTGTCATTTAAAAGCTTTGTGTACCACATCTGACAGTGCTCGTGGGGTGCAGTGGTGGCGTTGGGGATGACTCCTGTGGTGCTCAGGACTGTGCCATGGCAGCACCGCAATTCGGGGCTTCCACATGTAAAGCACATGTGCTGCCAAACTGCAGTATATTTTCTAACCCAGAAGCATTTTTGCTTGTTTTCTGGTTTTGGTTCACCAGTGGCTACTCTTAGCACAGTCCTCTGGAGTTACTCCCAGTGGTGTTCAGGGGACCCTGCAAAGCTGGGGATCAAATCCAGTCCCCCTCACCTGCAAAGCATGGGCACCAGCCCTTTGAGCTGTCTCTCTGATCTATGAAATCAAATTTTTAGTAACTCCATGATACTAAGAACAGATTTTTCTGTCACCAAGAGTTATGATAAAATGCTATTGTTTTATTTGGCTAGGTTATAGACATGTGAATTAATTAAAATAGAAGTCTTTTAAAGTTCTAAATTACTCAGTTATAATGATTAACTTTAGCTTATAATGGTATTATATTAATTTTAAGGATTTTACTTCGGCTTGGAAAATAGCGATGTTGATTGCTTTTATTTAGTGTCCTTTTTATATATTGCAGTGTATCTGTGAGTAATTCCGTGCTTTCTTCACTTTTGCATAGAGGAATGAAATATATATTCTTCAGTCAGGGTCAAAGTAATTGTATGGTTAATGCATTACTGATAATTTTTTTTTCTTTTTGGGTCACACCCAGCGATGTACAGGGGTTACTCCTGGCTCATGCATTCAGGAATTACTCCTGATGGTGCTTGGGAGACCATATGTTATGCTGGGATTTGAACCCGGGTCAGCTGCATGCAAGGCAAAAACCCTACCTGCTGTGCTATTGCTCTAGCCCTGATAAATTTTTAAGTGCTCGTAAGCTGACATATTTTATGCACAGCATTATATTTTATTCTTAGTCACTTTTCGTTGCTGCACTTAAAAATTCGTAGATAATTTCAAAGTTCATTTTTACTTTATATTTTATTGTGCCAACTAACTCTTATATTTACTGTTTAGGTGGTTGCGCCTTATCAAACTTTATTGAACCCTCTGAGTAAATTGAATGTTCTGAATAACCTACATTCCCATTTCATACTGGTGGACGATGGCACTGTTGGAAAGTATGGAGCAGAAGTCAGACTGAGAAGAGAACTTGAGAAAACCATTAACCAACAAAGAATTCATGCTAGTAAGGGAATTTATAACTTTTGTTACTGTTGAAATTATTCTGGGATTTTGTTAATTGTTGGCAACATTCTAAAAAGTTAGTGTTCTTTTCCTTATTTTCAAGGAAACAACATATGAAGCCATTCACAAATGGCCATAAGAAACAATAAAAGAAGGTCTAGGAAAAAGGTGTGAGGCCAAGTAATGTACTTGGATGTCAAGGCCAAAGCCACAAAGGTTCATTGCACTCTGTTACTGTTGTAACCTCTTTTCAGTCTCATTAGATCAGGAAACTGTAAATGTGTGGTTTTTATGTAAGATTTAGAAATTTGTGCTTGAAACATAAAAAGGGAATCTTCTATTTCAAAATCAGCTTACATAAAGTTTATAAGAGTATCATTTTCTTGGCACTGAGTCTTTCTTCCCAAACAATACTCCAGCTTTCTGGAATTCAGCATAGTTGATTTTTATCTAACGAAGAAATCTTTTAATCATAAGACACTCCAAGAACATGAAATTTATGACAGAATCACTATCACTGTATCACTGTCATCCCATTGCTCATCGATTTGCTCGAGCGGGCACCAGTAATGTCTCCATTGTGAGACTTGTGACTGTTTTTGGCATATCAGATATGCCATGGGTAGCTTGCCAGGCTCTGCTGTGGGGGCGAGATACTCTTGGTAGCTTGCTGGGCTCTCCAAGCGGGCTGGAGGAATTGAACTTGGGTCAGCATCGTGCAAGGCTACCTATACACCGCTACCTACCCTACCGCTATGCTATACAAAACTATATGGCAGTGTGTTGATCATGATGGAGTCATGTAGCATCTCCTAAAAATTCCTACTGATTTAGGATGGGGGATGAAGCTCAGTGGTAGAAGGATGGCTTACATGTGGAAGGCTCTGGGTTTCGTCCCTGGCACTGCAGCAACAACAAGCCCAAGTTCATAATATGTTAAAAAAAAAAAAAATCTTAGTTACCTAGTCTAGACTCTTTCACAGCATTGCAAATTGTTATAAAAACCATAGTTAGAATTTTTTGCTTATTTTTTTTGTTATTCTCATATAGTCCTATATTTATTGATCAGTTCCATTTATTAAATCCTAATTTTCATTTACTTGGTATTAGATCATTTGGGATTAACACACACATTCTGTTTAGAAGGACACTTTTAAGTGGTGCGGGGGTTCCTTGCAGTGCTGGGCTTAAACCTGGGACTCCCTTGTGCAAAGTGTGCATTCCAGTGCTCTTTCTTTTTGTGGGTGAGTGGGGCGAGAAGGTTTGGTCAGTGCCTGAGATGATCAGGGCTTACTCCTGACTTTTTGCTCAGGGATTACTCCTGGTGGTACTCTGTCAGCTGTGTGCAGGGCAAGGCAGGTGCCTTAACTTCTGTGATCTATCTCTGGCCTTATATCCAGCCTTTTTCTGTATGTACCCCAACCCACAAATATATATTTTTAAGATGAATAAAACGTATTAGAAGTTCAGTTATATGGTCTCAGAGAAAAAATTAAAAAGAAAATAAAATAGGGCTGGAGTGATTTCCTTGAATCCCATATGGTCCCCCAAGCCCACCAGGAGTAATTCCTGAGTGCAGATCCAGGAGTAACCTCTGGGCATCTCCGGGTATGGCCCAGAGACAAAGCAGATTTAGTTTAGACATTCAACATTTAACTTTATAAATTTTAATTTATATATGTAGTATATAATTATCACTGTATCACTGTCATCCCGTTGTTCATTGATTTACTCGAGCGGGCACCAGTAATGTCTCTATTCCTCCCAGCTCTGAGATTTTAGCAGCCTCTCCTTACTCGTCTTTCCCAATGATTAAAGGCTCTTTCAGGGTCAGGGGAATGAGACCTGTTGTTACTGTTTTTGGCATATTGAATATGACACGGGTAGCTTGTCAGGCTCTGCTCATGCGGGCAGGATACTCTCGGTAGCTTGCCAGGCTTTTCAAGAGGTATGTATATACTGTCACCCTGATGATCAACGATTTGCTCAAGCGGGCCCAGTAACATCTCCATTCATCCTAGCCCTGAGATTTTATCAGCCACTCTTTACTCATACTTCCCAATGGTGCCGCATTAGAGGCTCTTCAGGGTCAGGGGAATGAGACCCATCATTGTTACTGTATTTGGCATATGAATATGCCACGGGGAGCTTGCCAGGCTCTCCCCGTGTGGGCAGTAAACTCTGGGTAGCTTGCCAGATTCTCTAAGAGGGAGAACTAGGCTATTCCGGGAGCTTGGTTTTATAGTCTCTGGATGTTGATGGGATTACAGTTTCTGGGTGTGACTGCCTAGCTACTGGAAAATGGGGAATCTGGGTGGAAGAGGCCCAGTCCCGATCCGAGCAGTATATAAATATATATTATATAATTTTGATCATATGCCTAACTGGTTTTCTTTTTATTTTATTTCATTTTTGTTTTGGGGACACACCTGGGTGTGTGTTTCAGGGGTCACCCCTGAGGTTATGAAGCCCAGGCTTCTGCTGGCAAACCCACACTTGGCCCTTTGAACTCTTTCTCCAACCCCCTAGATGTTATAATGTTTTTCATTTTGGAAAGACTAATTCAGTAAGAGAAATTTATCCATCAATTTGTATATGGAAGACCAGTATCATGTTGAATACTTAAAATGAAGTCAACACAGCCTTATAAGGAGCTCTGTTTTAGATTATGGAGAGCTAGATTGTCAGGGTAAGGTATGTGCCTTGTGAGCAGGCAGGCCCTGGTTTGGTCTCTGGCAACATATGGTCCCCTGTACATCAGTGGGTAGTTCCTGGCACCACAGGGCCTGAGCACACTCCAACTGTGTGTCCTTGCTTTGAACCAGAGTTCCAGGTGCCTAAGAATTGCCAAGATGGACCTCGTAAGCATCACTTGAAATGCTCTTTCCTCCCACATCCAGAGGGGCCTTTTTTGGTTTGTTTTGATTGAGTGTAAGCTTTGTCTATTCAATTTTGCCTAATACCTCAACTGTGTTTTTGCAGGAATTGGCCAGGGAGTCCCTGTGGTAGCACTTATATTTGAAGGCGGGCCAAATGTCATTCTCACGGTTCTCGAGTACCTTCAGGAGAGCCCTCCCGTCCCGGTGGTCGTGTGCGAGGGAACCGGGAGAGCGGCGGACCTGCTGGCATACATTCACAAACAGACAGAAGAAGGAGGGTGAGTGTTTGGTCACAGCAGAAGGAGCTGTGTGGGGCCAGAGCCCAGGGCGCGCTGGCCTTGCAAGCGGCCAACACAGGTTCTGTTCCTGTCATTCTGTGCGGTCGCCCAAGCACTGCCAGGAATAATTCCTGAGTGCAGAGCCAGGAGTGAGCCCTGAGCATCAGGTGTGGTCCTAAAACAAACAGTAATAATAACTTAAGTAGCTATAAAGATGCTTCAGGTTTATGAAGTTTTAGATGGATTTGGGCTTTTTTAAATAATTTTTTTTTTTTACAAAGATGTTCATGATTGGATTTGTCATACAGTATTACAACATTCATTCCTCCACCATTTCCCAGCACCTGTGTCCCTAGGTTCCCTCCCGTCAACCCTCCGCCCCCTGCCTGCCTCTATGGCAGGCATTTTTTCCTCCCACTCCCTCTCTCCTCTCTCTTTCTCTCTCTCCCTCTTTCTCCTCTCTCTCCTCTCTCTCCCCGTCTCCTCTCTCCCCCCCTCCTCTCTCTCCCCCCTCTCTTTTTCCTTCCCTCTCTCTCTTCCCCTCTCTCTGTCTTCCCTCCCCCCTCCCTTTCTCATCCCTTCCCCCTCCCGCCCCCGATTTCGGACTGTGGTTTGCAGTATTGCTACTGAAAGGTTACCCGGAATATCCCTTACCTACCTTTAACCCTAGCTCTTGTCCAGCATGACCATCCCAGCTATTATTGTCATAGTGGTCTTTTTGCTTTCTTGCGGGGGGGAGGGGTTGGGGATCACACCTGGCGATGCACAGGGGTTATTCCTGGCTCATGCACTCAAGAATTACTCCTGGCAGAGTTCAGAGGTGCAATATGGGATGCTGGGAATCAAACCTGGGTCAGCTATGTGCAAGGCCAATGCCCTACCCGCTGTGCTATTGCTCCAGCCCCCTCTTCGCATTTTTTTTAAGGCACAAAAATTTCAAGTTTACTACAGTACCTTATGACATGAGGAAATAACATGTCTGATGCAACATCGAATGAGGATAGTTTTACAAGATCTATCATGTTTAGGGAAACACATATTTATTGACTAACAGTTCTTTTTTTTGTATTTGTGCTGGTGTGAATCAGCATGTATAAAATTACAAAATTGTGTAATAGTAAAAGTTGAAAAACAAAATAGAGCAGTTTTCAAACAGACTAGTGGAATAGTTTGTAGGTATGTAAGATTGATACCTGTGTATTCAGCTTGGGAACATTATCAAAATTCATGGAAAAAGGATGATAGAAGAGTAGTATGTTGTTATTTTTTTGCTTTTTGGGTCACACCCGGCGATGCACAGAGGCTACTCCTGGCTCTGTACTCAGGAATTACCCCTGGCAGTGCTCGGGGGACCATGTGGGATGCTGGGAATCGAAGCTGGGTCGGCCGCATGCAAGGCAAATGCCCTACCCACTGTGCTATCGCTCCAGCCCCAATTTTTTGGTGTTTTTTTTTCTTCTTACTCTTGTGGCTCTTGAGCGCCACAGGAACATATCTCCCCTTCAAAAAAAATACAAATGATTTCTCCCCCAGTACTTATACTGGGTGCTGATATTGGAATAAATGTTTTTATCTTGTTTTGGGGGCCATACCCAGTGGTGGTCAGGGCTTATTCCTGACTGAGCTGAAGAATCACTTCTGGTCTACAACCACACCACCCTGAATGTGCCCGATCTTGGGAGAATCATTCCTGGTAGGTCTTGGGGGAACATGTGAGACGCCAGGGATCAAACCCAAGTTGGCCATGTGTGTGGCAAGCACCTTACCCTCAATACTACCACTCCAACCCAATACATGCCTGGATTTAAAAAAAAACCAAAAAACTCAGGGGCCGAGAGAGAGTAAATGGATAAGACGTTTACTTTGCATGTGACTGACCTGAGTTCAATTCCTGGTATTCCATATGGTCCCCCAAACACTGCCAGAAGTGATTCCTGAGCACTGAGCCAGCCAGGAATAAGCCTTGAGTGTTGCTGGGTGTGGCCCCCACACCAAATATATCTTCCATTTTCCTTCCCTTGTTGGTATAATGGCTGTTTCACTAAGAGCAAATTTAACCCAACATCAAATATTTATTAATGATATAATATTTCTAAAGGTCTTAACGTGGCCCACATGGACTTCACATTAGAGTTTACCAAACATGAAATTGAAATCAATAACTCAGGATGTGTTTCTTCATATTCCAGGAATCTTCCTGATGCCGCAGAGCCTGATATTATTTCAACCATCAAGAAAACATTTAACTTTGGCCAGAGTGAAGCAGTTCATTTATTTCAGACATTGATGGAGTGCATGAAAAGAAAAGAGCTTGTAAGTAAACTTAAGCAAAGTGTGGTTCTTTTCCTTTCTTTTAAGATACTGTCTTAAGATACTGTCTTAAGTTGTTTGTTGGGCCATTTGCCCAGTGATGCTGAGGAGCTACATTTAGCTCACAATTACAGTGTCTTATGATGGTGTTTGGGGGACCATACAGTGCTGGGTGTCACATGTACTTAGCTCATTGAGGTATCTTCAGCCCTGGGTTTAAAATTGCTTAATCCTGTGCTCAGCTCTGAGATCTTGAATTAAATCCTCAGCACTGCAAAAATAAAATTTTTTTTTTTTCTTTTTGGGTCACACACGGCGATGCACAGGGGTTACTCCTGGCTCTGCACTCAGGAATTACCCCTGGCGGTGCTCAGGGGACCATATGGGATGCTGGGGTTCGAACCCGGGTCGGCTGGGTTCGGCTGCGTGGAAGGCAAACGCCCTACCCGCTGTGCTATTCCTCCAGCCCCTAAAATTTTTTTAAATCAATAATAATGTTATAAAATTTTCATAATCTTATAAGACTATCATTTAAAAATATTTTATTGAAACTAAAAGATCAGACTCCTAGGAGGAGGACTAGTTATTTTTTGTTTTTATGTTATTAAAACATTTATATTATATTTTAGGGTAAGTTTGACAACTAGGTCTCAACACACTATGTCAGGATCAAGAAGAAACTCCAAAATTATGATTGACTTCTTTAAAATACAGGCAAAGGGGCTGAGGATATAACTTAGGGATAGAGCCCAAGGCTCGTATGTGTTAGGCCCTGAATTAACCGTTGGCATTGCAGTGACAAAAAAAAAAAAACAGTAAAATGGAATGAGGGGGGACCCTTAAGCGGAAGATGATCCCAGAGTTACAATAGTTTGATTGAACTATTTTTCAGTTTTACAATGACTTGAAAGCTCTGTGCATGGCATAGAAATTGTACTTTAAATTTTGAATTATGGTACTGTTTTCACTTTCATATTAAAGAAATTTATGTAATACTAAACACTTCATTATAAAATAAACTTTATATTGATGTGATTTTTGCCCAGCTGTACACTGGTGTTTTTGAACATGTTTAAGATAAATGAGGCTAAACTGTGATATTTCTCAGGGTAGCTGTAATAAGTGCTTTTTGTTTGTTTGTTTGTTTGTTTGTTTTTGAGCCACACCTAGCTAGCTATGCACAGGGTTTACTACTGTTCGTTCAGTCAGAGACCATTCTTGGCAGTTGCTCAGGGTATTCGATGAGGTGTCAGAGATTGACCTGGGTCAGCTGCATTTGTTCATCCCCAGTAAATGCCTTTTTTAAAAAATTTTTATTTTATTAGTGAATCATCGTGAGACAAAGTTACAGACTTACAGGTTTTCATGCTTATGTTTCAGTCATACAATGGTCGAGAGCCCATCCCTCCACCAGTGCCCATTTTCCACCACCAATGGTCCCAGCATCCCTCCCACCACCCCACCAAGTCCTCTTCACCTCACCCTGCCTCTGTGGCAGGGCATTCCCATTTGCTCACTCTCTCTTTTTGGGTGTTGTGGTTTGCTACAGAGATGATAAGTGCCTTTTTAATTGTATTTTGCCTTCAGATATTTTCCGTATGTGACAGACTTATTAGGCTATAGCCCCACATAATCTTGAGATTTGTATTCTACTTAATGAGTAGTCAAATGTCAGTCTGCTTCATTTCAGTCATCTGAAAATGGATTTAAGTTTTTATTTTATTTATTTTGTTTATTTTTTTTTTGGAGCCACACTCAGCTGTGCCCAGGACTCACTCCTGGTGGGGCTCAGGGACCATGTGGGGTGCCAAGGAATCAAACCCTAGTTGCTACGTGCAGAGCAAGCACCTTACCTACTATACTGTTGTTCCAGCCTTACGGGCTTAGAGATAACTTTCTTGGGTGGGTTTGGGCCATACCTGGTGGTGGTTGGGAGGTCGTCTGGTGGCAGAGATCTAACCTGAGCCTTCGGGGCTGCATTCAGCCGTTGAATTACACCCCAGCCCTGCTGTGTCTTCATGCTTTATTTTAAAGTTTATTTATGCTCTTGTCTTCCCTATTTCTAATTGTTTTGATTGCTGTGCTCACTGCGGATCACCTTCTTGAGTTGCATGGATGGTGATCCAGGCTTCCCGAATAGCAGAGGCACTGGGGTCGCACTGGGGTCACACGGGGGCATGAGGGGCAGTGCTGGGCCTGAGTCACTGCCTCACGAGGGCAGAGCTGGTGAGCCACTGCTGAGCTCTCCCAGGGCCTTCTTTACATTTATTTACTACAAACAAATGAAGCTGGGGCTGGGGTGATAGTACAGTGGGTAGGGCGCTTGCCTCACACATGGCCGACTGGGCTCAATCCCCGGCATCTCCTATGCACCTCCAGGAGTAATTCCTGAGCACAGAACTGGGAGTGCCCCTGAATATTGCTGGGAGTAGGCAATGCTACAGTAGGACACCAAACGTTTTGAGCATAGATGTCATTTTTATTTGGTAAATCGTAACTCTTTCATTGCTCTTAGTTATTTCTGATCAAGGAATGTCCCCAGAAAATTATGTCCAATATAGTCTGGAATGACTTTTCTTTTTTTCGGTTTTTGTTTTAAGAGGGTCACTACAGCAGGTAGCCATTTGCCTTGCACATGGCCGACCTAGGTTTGATCCCAGCACCCCCATATGATCCCTTGAGCACTGCCAGGAGTAACCCCTGAGTATTACTGGGTGTGACCCCCCCCAGAGCCAAAAATATAATAAAAAGGGGGTGACTGACAAATCTTGGCTCACCAGGTGTGTGGTTCAGCGGGAGGGCTGGGTGATGAGATGCTCAGGCCCTGTCCTGCAAGCGATTACCCGGCCACCCCAGTGGTGCTCAGGGGACGATGCTATTCGAGGATCCAGCCAGGGTAAGCTGCAGGCAAGGCATGTGTCTTGCCCCTGTGCATGCTCTCTGACCCCTATTTTTTGTTTTATGATACTTTATGCCTCAACTTTTAAAGTAAAAAGTGAGGACTTGGGAGCCATTTCAAAAGACCAGAGTACCTGATTTGCACGTGAGGTCCAGGATTCAGTTCCCTGGTACCAAGTACTGCCAGGATCAACACCCAAATACCAAGACAGGAACATTTTCTGAGGACTTCCCGTCATGCCTGTGCCTCCCCCTCCCCCCCAAAAAAAACACAAAAAAACCACACACACAAAAATGAAAATAGAATAAAATATAAAAGCATAATGTTATAAATTTATCTTTAAATAGATCACTGTCTTCCACATTGGATCAGATGAACAGCAAGAAATAGATGTAGCAATACTTACTGCGCTGCTTAAAGGTAAGATTTAAGAACTTTATTCATAATATCTTTCATTTATATCCTATTCATAGTAGGTTGTACCTTTTAATTGGGAGCAAATTTTTCAATAGTTTTTTTACAGACACAATATTAACTATTTTGGGGTTTTTTGTTTTTGGGTACTAGTTACTTTTCACCTTTATTTCATAACACTGTAGGACTGTCGTCTCGTTGTTCATCGATTTGCTCGAGTGGGCACCAGTAAAGTCTCCATTGTGAGACTTGTTACTGTTTTTGGCATATTGAATACCCCACGGGGAGCTTGCCAGGTTCTGCCATGAGGGCAGGATACTCTCAGTAGCTTGCCGGGCTCTCCGAGAGAGACGGAGGAATAGAACCTGGGTCAGCTAACCTGGGTCAACTATGCTATTGCTCCAGTTTTATTTATTATTTATTTCATAGAATACATTTTAGGTTTATAGCAGGAATGTGCCTCTAGTCACATTTCTTGAGCCCATAAGATTATATGTGTAACATTTTAAATGATGAAAAATAAATGTTTAATATGAATTTGTGGAAGATGCAAAAAAAGAATTTTTAAAAAAAGCAAATGAAAGCAAAATCTCTTAACAAGAACAGAATAGTGATGGTCAGATGAGAAAGGGGAGCAAGGCTGGATGTACCTGATTATGAGAATCAGTTTTATCATGGTGGATAAAAACTAGATTTTGGGGTGGTGATCATATCTTGTAAATGCATATGTTGAATTAAAACAAAATCTGTACTCCTAAAACGTACATAATGTTTTAAACAAATGTTAACATAATAAAAAAAATAGTGCAGTGAAGGTATTAATGGATAGAAATTGAAGATAACATTTTAAAAATGTTATTTTCATCCTGAGAAATTTGGAAAGAAAACTGGTGGTTATCTTCTGGGACTTAAAGGTTTATACTCATGCAGATTAAAGTTTTCTTCTCATCTTTCCAAATACGTCTACCTGATACAGCAAACGTTCTAATAACGAAATCTCTTTTAAAAAATTAGGAAGTAAACTGGTATTCTACCCCAGGGCCTTGAAGTGAAACCACAGTAGCTGAACAGGAAAGCATTCTGTTGGCAGCTCTGGGAATTTATCAATCAGGGCTGAAGCGATAGCACAGCCAGTAGGGCGTTTGCCTTGCACGTGGCCGACCTGGGTTCGATTCCCAGCATCTTGTATGGTCCCCCGAGCACCACCAGGAGTAATTTCTGAGTGCATGAGTCAGGAGTAACCCCTGTGCATTGCCAGTTGTGACCCAAAAAACAAAAATAATGTAAAAAGAATTTATCAAATATTACATCTAATTAATTTCAGTTAATATTATAGTAATACAGAAGGTTTTTATATCATCTTGAAAATAATTTATAAATAATGGGAAACAAGAAATCACAAAAGGGAAAGGATCTTGAAATTTCATAAAAGTGAAAAATAGGGGAGTTGGAGCCATAGTACAGTGGGTAGGGCATTTACCTTGCACACGGCCAACCCAGGTTCATTCCCCAGCATCCCATATGGTTCCCCGAGCACCGCTGGGAGTGATTACTGAGTGTAGAGCCAGGAGTAACCTCGAGCATTGCTGGGTGTGACCCAAAAAGCAAAAAACAAAAAAATGAAAGATAGGAGCTGGAGTGATAGCACAGCAGGTAGGGCATTTGCCTCGCACGCAGCCAACCTGGGTTCGATTCCCAGCATCCCATATGGTCCTCTGAGCACTGCCAGGGTTAATTCCTGAGTACAGAGGCAGGAGTAACCCCTGTGCATCGCCGGGTATGACCCAAAAAAAGCAAAAAAGAAAAGAAAAATAGAAGAAAAAGCCCAATATTTGCCATATTTTCCCCCATGTATGTGTGCTGCCTCTTGTGCTTTTAGTGCTTTATACCCATCAGAACTTTTTTTTAAGGTTTGGAGCCACACTCGGTGGCACTCAGGGCTTACTCCTGGCTCTGTGCTCAGGGATTATTCCTGATGGTGCTCAGGAGGACCATATGGGTGCCAGGGAATTAAACCTGGGTCAGTCACAAGCTAGGCAAAATGTCCTGCCCGCCATACTATTGTTCTGGCCCCTCTTTATTACATTTTAACCTTACAGGGGCCTGAAGAGCAGATCTGTTCTTTTTATTATTTTCTAGATAAGGAAACTAAGTGGCAGAACTGCTAACAAGAAGAAATCATAAAGAATTGTTACAGGGGCTGGAGCGATAGTAGAGTGTTTGCCTTGCACACAGCACACAGTTCGATTCCCAGCATCCCATATGGTCCCCTGAGGACTGCCAGGAGTAATTCCTGAGTGCAGAGCCAGGAGTAACCCCTGAGCATCGCCAGGTGTGACCCAAAAAGCAAAAAAAAAAAAAAAAAATTTATAAGAAAACCATGAATGCCTTATGGGAAAGTTCATTAGAACTTCTATGAAAGTTATCCAGTGCCAGGGTTTTAACTCACGTTAACCAGGCCCTGAGCTCAATCCTTGGTCCCTCGTGGCCCACACCCAGCACTGCTAAAGTGACCCAGGTGGCCTCTGGCGCTGTCAGACTTTATAGAGCCAGGAGTCCTTTGGTCTCCCTGCACTTAGCACTGATGGGAGTCTCTCCTCAAGAAAAGACATTAGCAGAATAGCACACATGCTCAGGTGCAGTTTTGGAATTTGATCAGTGTTAAGGTTTTCTTTAAGGTACCCATGAGGACTTGGGGGATGGGTCTGAACACTGGCTTCGATTCCCATCACGATGTAATGGGACCACTACCAGGAGCAGTCCCTGAGCACCACTGGGAACAAAAAAAAAGCTGTGGAAATCAATCAATGCTGAGAAGTTAGCGTAAAGGGCCAGTGTGCAAACTTAAATGTCACAGGTCTGGTTTGATTGCTTGGCACCACATGATCCCCTGAATATAGCCTGGAGCGAGAACCTCAATACAAGACTTGCACTGGGAGCATTTTATAAAAACCACCTTGTGTGGCCCAAAAAGGAAGAAAGAAAGAAAGTAAATTTAAGACATAAGCTTTTGGGGCCAGAGATAGTACAGTGGGTGAGGCACTTGCCTCATACACGGCCAATCTCAGTTAGATCCCCGGCATCCCATATGGTCCCCTGAGCACCTCCAGGAGAAGTTCCTGAGTGCTAGGAGTAACTCCTGAGCAGGGTCAGGTGTGTCCCAGAAACAGCAAATGAAGAAGAATCATTAAAGTATAAGTCCTGCTGGGGACGTGCTTCTGTGATGGAATGTCTGTTATCATTCCAGGATCCCTAAGTTCTGTCCTCAGAACTGCAAAACCAAAAATTGGAACTGGGAATGTAATTCTTTGGTAGAGTACTTGCTTCATATGTTTAAGGCTCTGGCACTGCAGAAAATAAAGTATGTGTTTTTTTTTCCTACAAAATTGCTCTAAATAAACACAAGCAAAAAAAAAAAAAAAAAAAACGTACTCACCAAAAACTCAAATGTAAACCAAATATCACACTGTTTCAAAAGACTAAGGTAGGCTACTAATGTGTATGATTTATGCTCAGTTTGTGAACTGTTTTTGTTGTTGTTGGTGGTGGTGGTGATGTTTTTTTTTTACACGAATTAAAGTATATTTATTTCTCTGGATGCAAAAAAGCACCAGTAAGGACTTTTTTCATAATCTAAGTTAGTACTACCTCTATGTTAGAAACAAATTATTCTTGAATTTCTTATTGTTGAATTACTTGCAGTGTATGAGGCAATGTCTTTTCTGTAGTTGGAAATTGAAAGTCTTCAAACCTGGGGGTAATCTTGTCTCACTGAATCAGACTGCCTCTGAAGAGTGACTGACACCAGCTATGTAAAATAAGAGAATATGAAACAACTAATCAGTACTCACATTTTCATGAACTTGTTGTCTCTGTTCTTTATTTGGTTAGGTACCAATGCATCTGCATTTGACCAGCTTATCCTTACGTTGGCATGGGATAGAGTTGACATTGCCAAAAATCATGTATTTGTTTATGGACAGCAGTGGCTGGTATGTACATAATCTATGTGCACTATGTGATTGAATTAATAGTAAAATTTTGCTGGAGCTGTTACCTGGGTGTTTTTATCTGCTAAAGTATAAAATTTGTTTAGGTTAACACATTTGGAACATCAACTACATTTAGGATTTTGTAAGTTCTATTTGCTTCTGATAAAGCTTTCTTTAATTCGGTTTGTAAGTTTCTTAAAAAACAATCTTAGAATTGGGGCTGGAGCAATAGCACAGCGGGTAGGGCATTTGCCTTGCACATGGCTGACCTGCATTCAATTCCCAGCATCCCATATGGTCCCCTGAGCACCGCCAGGACTAATTCCTGAGTGCATCTGGGGTATGACCCA
The DNA here is from genome assembly GCF_027595985.1 of Sorex araneus. Lineage (NCBI taxonomy): Eukaryota > Metazoa > Chordata > Mammalia > Eulipotyphla > Soricidae > Sorex > Sorex araneus. The sequence goes on along the minus strand of NC_073304.1, from coordinate 95,153,729 downwards.
GAAAGAAAAAAAAAAAAACACAAAAAAATAAAATCTTAGAATCATGGGGGCCAGAGCAATAGTACAGTGGATAAATGTTTGCCTTGGGTATAGCCTGACCGGGGTTCAATCCATTGCACCTCATATTGTTCCCCTTGCCCACAGGAGTGATCCCTGAGTGTAGGAGTAAGCCCTGAGCACTACCAAGTATGCGCCCCATTCCCCCTCAGCCTCCCCCCCCACCCAAAAAAAAAGAAATGTCCTCTGCGTGTAAGAGAAATCAATATAGCAACCTGCTGGACATTTAGATCAGTTTCCACTTAAGTTTGTTATATCTTAATAAATGGTAAGGAACATTTACTAGTTTCTGAGATGAGAGACTTTATCATCATCTTTCACTTTTCTCGTTCTCAAATTTCAGTGCATTTACATATTTCAGTCTAGATTTACTTGAAAATATTCCATTTTCATCATTCTAGTATAATCTATTTCCGTTTTAAAAAATATTTTAATTATAGGGGCCGGAGCAATAGCATAATGGTGAGGGCGTTTGCCTTGCACGCGGCCGACCCGGGTTCGATCCCCGGCATCCATATGGTCCCTCAAGCACTGCCAGGAGTAATTCCTGAGTGCAAAGCCAGGAGTAATCCCTGAGCATTGCTAGGTGTGACCCAAAAAGCAAAAAAAAAAAAAAAAAAAAATATTTTAATTATAGCCTGATTGCTTTTCTTATGCTTCCTCTTCCTCTCCTTTGACAGAGAATCTCATAACATTTAGCCAGAGCCTTACAATGAAGGCTTTATGTTGCTTTTCTGTCTTTTTTTTTTTTTTTTGGCTTTTCGGGTCACACCTGGCAATGCACAGGGGTTACTCCTGGCTCTGCACTCAGGAATTACCCCTGGCGGTGCTCAGAGGACCATATGGAATGTTGGGAATCAAACCTGGGTCGGCCTCATGCAAGGCAAACACCCTACCCGCTGTGGTATTGCTCCAGCCCCTGTGCTGCTTTTCTTAGCTTACATATTGCCACCTTCCCCCTTTGCTGGGCTTTTTTTTTTTGGTAGCCATGATGGCAGACTTGTTGGAATATATCAAGTCTGTCTTTCTCATTAGTTTCACAAGCATCAAACCAAATTTGCTTTCTCTTTTGTCTAATTTATTTATTTATTTATTTGGGTCACACCCAGCATTGCTCAGGCGTTCCTCTTGGCGGTGCTTGGGAGACCATATGGAATGCGAGGGATAGAACCCAGGTCGGCCACATGCAAGGCAAACACCCTACTTGCTGTGCTATTGTTCCAGTCCCGGTTCTAAGATTTTTTTTTTTTTAATTCAGTTACCATGAGAAAAGTTACAAAGCTTTCAGGTTTAAGTCTCAGTCAGAACAGTGATCAAACACCCAACCCTTCACCAGTGCACATGTTCCACCACCAAGATCCCCAGTATACCTCCCATCCCAACCCACCCCCCTGTGTAGCTGATGATTTTCACTTTAATCTCTCTTTACTTTGATTACATTCAATATTTCAACAGAAAACTTGCTGTGATTATTTGGAATTTTCCCCCAACAATCAGACTTGCCGAAAAGGCATCGTTTTGATAATATGTTTTCCATTGCCGAGAATGAAGAGCGTATGAGGTTGCGTGGCTGCACGTTTTGGATTTCTGGTATTTAGTAATTAAGTCCAGAGAAATTTATGCCAGAAGTCGTGTCACTGCAAGCTTGTACCTCTGTTTAGTGGGGTCTACAAGATGGCAGGCGCCACACCACTGGCGAAAGGAAAGGCCAGAGAGAAAAACCGTTCCCTTCTTGGGGCGGCATGGGGCTGTAGCTTAGTTCACAGTCTAGAGGCATTTCTGCAAAAAGCCGCTGGGTGCCGAAAGCAGTTAGTGGGCCTCCGGGATCATGGTCACTCAGGAACGGAGGAGCCACTCGTGTGCAGCCGCTCGGGTCTCGTCTAGGCAGAAGGCCCCCGTTTTTAAGATTTTTAAAGAGACTTACAAACCCAATTAAACAAAGTTTTATCAGAAGCAAACAGAACTAGGGGGCTGGAGCGATAGCACAGCGGGTAGGGCGTTTGCCTTGCACGCGGCCGACCCGGGTTCAAATCCCAGCATCCCATATGGTCCCCTGAGCACCACCAGGGGTGATTCCTGAGTGCATGAGCCAGGAGTGACCCCTGTGCATCGCCGGGTGTGACCCAAAAAGCAAAAAAAAAAAAAAAAAAAAAAGCAAACAGAACTAATGAAATCCTAAATGTAGCTGATGTTCTGGCCCCTTGTCTGATTTTTAATTGTGTCACCTCCTCAGACGTTCATTGCCCTGCCTACTTTAATAGGGTCTCATACAGGGGACACCTGGCAGGACTCGGGATCACTGTGGCACTGAGGCAAGAATAATGTGCCCTTACACATGTACCATCTCTCTGGTTTCATAGCCTTTTTTTTTGGGGGGGGGCGTCACACCCAGTGATGCTCAAGGGCTACTACTGGCTCTGCACTCAGGAATTATTCCTGGCAGTACTTGGGGGGGCCATATTGGATATCCAAAATTGAACCTGCAAAATTGAACATGCAAAGCAAACACCCTACCCACTACACTGTGACTCCATCCAGATAGTATTCTTCACAGCTTTTCTTTGTTTTGTTTCTGTTTTTGGAGCCACACCTGGTGATGCTCAGGAGTTATTCCTGGCTCTGCACTCAGGCATTACTCCTTAACAACATAACTTCTAAGTTAAGTTATGGCTGTGTTCTGGGGACCATTTGGGATGCTGGGAATAGAACCCAGGTTGGCAACTCTAAGGCAAATGTCTCCCTGCTGTAGTCTCTCTCCAGCCCCAAACTTTGTGTTTTTGCTCTTTGTTTATCTCTGTATTGCATTTTATGAAAGCAAGAATATATTTCATTGTTCTTCTAATCCTGGTTCAGACTAAGTGCTTCATAAGTAATTGTTCCATGTCTGAATCAGTAGAAGGCCTCGTAAATTAATGTTTATCTATACCTTAAAGTATTATCTAGCTTTTATCAGACAAGCCATATCTTTTCTCCCTACATAAATATCAAATTATAGGGGGCTGGAGCGATAGCACAGCGGGTAGGGTGTTTGCCTTGCACGCGGCCAACCTGGGTTCGAATCTCAGCATCGCATATGGTCCCCTGAGCACCGCCAGGGGTGATTCCTGAGTGCATGAGCCATGAGTGACCCCTGTGCATCACCGGGTGTGACCCAAAAAGCAAAAAAATAAAAAAATAAAAAAAATCAAATTATAGAAAAATTTGTGTAGTCTAATCTTAAATGAGGACTACTTGCTTTTGCGTTTTGTGTATCTACATACATTGTGGTCATGGAGCACTCTTCTGGAAACTCTGAGTCAGAGAGGGAGACCAGAGGAGTTAAGCTTATGTTTTTTACCATTTCTTTATAGATCTTTCGTTTACAGAAATAGAATGTGTGAAAACATTTATTGATTTTGGTACTCTTTTAGGTTGGATCTTTGGAACAAGCTATGCTTGATGCACTTGTAATGGACAGAGTTTCATTTGTAAAACTTCTTATTGAAAATGGAGTAAGCATGCATAAATTTCTTACCATTCCTAGACTGGAAGAACTTTACAATACTGTAAGTACATATTAAAATTCTTTGTTCTTGGGACTTCAAAAAGGCATTCTAAAGGCATTACTTAAGGTTGTTATTTTCTGTATTAGAATATTTGGCTAAATTTTAAAATATTAGATTGCATTTAAGGAACAGTAATAAACCTTTCAAATGCTTTTTAAACCTTTTCTTGCTCCCCCCCCCAAAAAAATGTACAAAATTTAATGGAATATTTTTTTAAATCTTTGTAATATTGTCCGACCTCCTATTTGCTTTTAAATTTAAACTTACAGTATTATACATCAAGATATTCCATAATCATTGAGAAAATGAGAATGAAAAATGCACTTGATATTTTGACTTAATTTTGAAAATACTTTGATCTTGTGAAGTTCCTGGTAGAATGTTGGAGACCTCCAGAGTTCCCAGACCATACTTTGAGAACTACTATTGAAATCTATTTATACAGAGAAGTTATGTTTAATGAATAAACATTAATGGATTAAGATAAAATCTAGTTCCAAAAATTGCATTTCTGTCTGCTTATATAATGTCAGAGAAAAATGCACTGACAGTCCCTAATGCCTAAAACTGATTCAATACGTCATAGCAGTGTGTCAAACAGTTTTAAAATATTTGTTCACATATAGGAAAGAATAAGCAGAGAATATTCCGTTTCTGTGTGAATAGACTGAATGATGCAAGAAAGAAAAAATAAAATATAGGTTATACATAATCAGTCATTCGTCTTCAGATCACAGAATTTAAAGACGGACTATCAGAGAAAATTTTTTTTGCCAAAAAAATGCAGTTTGCCTAGTTAAATTTTATAAAAGTATTTCATATCAAAATGGAAAAGTAAATTGAATTGATACATAACCTTTTTAATATTAACAATTACAGTGGTAGAAAAGGTTCCTTTGAAATTTCTTTGAAACAATAGATTTGATTTATTAGAAGTTAGTCTCGTAATTTGTTCTTGAGAGTTCTTGAGAATTCATTAGCCAGTTTTTGGTGGGTCAAAGTATTGTCTAAAAAAATAAAAATAAAAAATAAAAATCTTAGAAGAATGTGTTTTGAGCCTTTTACCTCAGTTTTGGTAAGTGAAATATGCTTCTAGGTGTTTTTTCAAAGTAATAGGTTACCATCAAATAAAAATACTATAAAATGAAACATATTTAGTCTTAAGCATACGTAAGTAGAAAATAAGGTAGTAAGGAGAAGATGGCATATGCATAAATATTAAAAGCCAGATGGTTCAAGTTTGATTAGTGGTGGGAATAGACTTGGGCTGGAGAGATAGTACAGCAGGAAGGGCACTTGCTTTCCTTGCATGCAGCTGACCTGGATTCGATCCCCGGCATCCCATGTGGCTCCCTGAGCCAGCAGGAAGTGATCCTGAGTGCAGGAGTAACCCCTGACTGTTGCTGGGTATGGCCCCAAACCCCCAAAAAGATAAAGACAAACTTTTTTTTAACAAGAAATAACATACCTTCATCATTGGAGGAACAACAAACTTAAATCTAAGATATGTCTGTGAAGCTTGCACATATAGGCATGGCTTTTTTGGGGGGGAGAAGGGCTCTTTGGGTCACACCCGGCGATGCACAGGGGTCACTCCTGGCTCTGCACTTAGGAATTACCCCTGGCGGTACTCAGGGGACCATATGGGAAACTGGGAATCATACCCGGGTTGGCACATGCAAGGCCGCTGTGCTTTCACTCCAGCCCTGGCTTGGCTTTTAGAAAATAAAAGTATTACAAATTATGCATCATACAGATGGTAAACAGGACAACATAACATTGTTGCAGCTTTTCTTCCTTGGTGTGAACAAAATTTATTTGACTTTGACACCATGTAATTTGTACAAATAAGTTGATGAAAGTCCTATAAACAAAAAAAAGGTTGTTGAAGACATTTTAGAAGATAAATAATGTTTTCTTTTATTTTTTTTTCCTAAAGAAACAAGGTCCAACTAATCCAATGCTATTTCACCTTGTTCGAGATGTGAAACAGGTAAAACATTATTTTTGTTTTTAAAATATGTTGTCTGTAAAAACCATTTCTAACTTGCCAGTTTCCCCCAAAACTTAAAACTTAGAATTTTTTTATGATATGTTCTAAAATAAGGACTAACTTTATTGTGAGATAAGAGTAAAGACTATAATAGAAACCAAGGAAAAGAATAGTACACAGTTAAGCCAAGTTGTCTGAGTTTTTAGTAATTTGAGATAAAAGTTTTTGAAATATTTCAGTCCCATAGTGTCCATACAGGAGATCATTGACAGTGTATTTTCTTTGTGTTTCAAGAAACTAATTTTCCCAATAATAAAATTTAAATAAAATTTATTTTATTTTCATTCAGGGAAATAATGAATGATGGTCTTCAGGGGACATTTCTTTGTCTCTTTTCTTTACTTGTCTGTTACTTTGTATTATTCCAGTTCATTGTATGTTGTACACTAGGTCATATTGCCCGCACAGTTGACAGTTGTGCGTGGATCATAACAGCAGAGCCAAGAATTAAACTCAGACACAGTGTGGGGTGGTGCAGGGCAGTCGTTCTACCAGTAATTCTGGGCTGTCCCAAACCAAGTTTTTCCAGTAAAAATGCTGCGATGTATACTTTTTTTTTCTTTTTTTAATCAAGGGTTGACAGTGACTAAATATATAATACTGATTTTTCAATCTCAGGCCATTCTGTAGCAACTAAACTTGATACACTGATAATTTTCTATTGGGGTATTTTGTGAAGCAATAGTTTTAAAAATTCATAGCCATTTAAAACAATTTTTTATTAAGAAACTGGTTACAAAGTTGTTCATAATGGTGTTGCTTCAGGCATACAATACTCCCAGTCCCACCACCATCATTTCCCCCACCCCCCCGCCCAAGTTTGCTCTTCAGCAGGCGTATAACAAATTTATTTCATATTATTTGCTAAAGGAATGGCAAATGGAATGATCAGAAAATGTATTAATAAAAGTTCATTTGTGATGATTGATTGCTGTGTTTTTAACCATTTTAATCTAGTAGAAGGCAACCATATGCACCATTAGTGAGTTCCATACTCAACTCCCACATGTTGCCAAGTTTCTTCTATACTTAAAGGAGCCCTTTGAGTGCTTCTTGCAAAACTGATTTCAAGACTATGAATTCCCTATGCAGTTATAGTCTCATTTAGAAGCATGACTCTTATAGCAGTATTTTTTGCAGGAGAATAATTCATGTTTGCCTTCTTGAAATGGAATATTTGACTCATAGAAGTTGCTTATGGGGAGTTAGAAAACCAAGTTGCTTAGCCCCTTTATAAATTCAGGAAATAGAGACATCACATTGTCTTTTTGCTCTATTCTGTGGTCTGTGAGCCATACCTTTGCGGTCTCAGACCTTCAAAACCCTCGTCCACCAAGGGAAATACTGCAGCAGGTCTCTTTAAAGAAGCTGGTGTTAGGAAAAATGAAGTCGTGAAATGTGCCTATAAGTGGTTGGACACGGGGAGTATCATGCTGAATGAAATGAATCAGAAGGAGAGGGACAGATATAGAATGGCTGCATTCATTTGTGGTATATAAAAATATATACAGTAGAAGACTAACATTCATAGCCAGGGATAAACAGGGATTAGGAAGACTGGTCAGTGGTTGGGACTAACCACAAGCGTGTGTGGGGCTGAGAGTAAGACACAGAAGAGACCAGTATGACAATAACAGCTGGGAATGATCACACTGGACAGGATCTTAGGGTTAAAAGTAGGTAAAGGGATATTCTTGATAACCTTTAAGTATCAATATTGCACTGGTGGAGGGATGGGTGTTGGAATACTGTATGACTGAAACCTAATCATGAACAGCTTTGTAAGGGTCTGTTTCACAGTGATTCAATAAAAAAGTTAAAAAAAAAAAGATAGCTGTCACACCTCAGCTTCCTGTAACAGCTGTTATTATTTGGGGAGTAGGTACATTCCTGGGTATATCATGGAAGTACTGAGAAATGCTATTCCTTTTGATTTAAAATTAATTTTTCTTTTACAGGGAAATCTTCCTCCAGGATATAAAATCACTCTAATTGATATAGGACTTGTTATTGAATATCTAATGGGAGGAACCTATAGATGCACCTATACTCGGAAGCGTTTTCGATTAATATATAATAGCCTTGGTGGAAATAACCGGGTATGTAATATACTGGGGACATTTATTTGTTTTAAAATTGATTCATACACCTTAAAAGTGAAAATGTCCTTAATAGGTTGCTGAAAGTAGTGTTGGCCTTAAAAATACGAGACTTTAAGTTTGTAATAACAATAAAATGTAATTCAAATTCCTATAAAAGAGCAAGTATGTGTGTTATTGCACACACATACTTTGAAATATATTAAAAACTTATTTTTGAATTTTTGTAACTAGCACATTTAAATCCATAAAAACAAAAAAGCCTTTGTTTCCAGAGGTCTGGCCGGAATACCTCCAGCAGCACCCCTCAGTTGCGAAAGAGTCATGAATCTTTTGGCAACAGAGCAGATAAAAAGGAAAAAATGAGACATAATCATTTTATTAAAACAGCACAGCCCTACCGACCAAAGGTATATTTCTTTAAGTACTACCTTCTCTATATTCTGGATTGTGTTCTAGATCATTACTTGATATTATGAAATAAAATATATTGGCTTTAATAGGAATAATTTTGATTTTAGATAATCTTTAATTCTTTTCCCATGTATAATTACTGTGAGTTACGTTTCTCATATGTAACTATGATAAAACCAGATTTTTTTTAAAAAAATGGCAAATACTTAGCTGCCTAATTTCTTATTTCATTTTACTTAGTTGACCACAGATAAGAGGTGTTAACTAAACTTCTATTAAAATTCTGGTTTTTTATCAGCTACTAGTTGAAATGCCTAGGTCCTTTCTTTAATCTTGGCAGTAATGTTTTTGTGAACTTTTTTTCTTTCTTAAAAGTGCCATTTTTTTTAATGATGAGTTTTGAGCTATAATAAAAGCCACGTATGTGAAATATATATATAGTATTCCTATTTATGCAGCTTTATGAAGTTGAAGAATAGTGTCGAGATTTTATAAAGATTATCATGAGCTTGAATGTCATATGGCCTTATTATAATGAACCCTAATTTGTATTTTCCTTTGAAGATTGATACAACTATGGAAGAAGGAAAAAAGAAAAGAACCAAAGATGAAATTGTAGATATTGATGATCCAGAAACCAAGCGCTTCCCTTACCCACTTAACGAACTGTTGATTTGGGCATGTCTTATGAAGAGGCAGGTTATGGCTCGCTTTCTCTGGCAGCACGGTGAAGAATCAATGGCTAAAGCATTAGTCGCCTGTAAGATCTATCGTTCAATGGCATATGAAGCAAAGCAGAGTGACCTTGTAGATGACACTTCAGAGGAATTGAAGCAGTATTCTAAGTAAGTGTTTATTTGACTCATTCAATACTTGAGACAGTTTAAAGATACAAAATTGGCATGCTGGAGCAATAATAGTATGATGGGCAGGATTCTTGCCTTGTATGCAGCCAACCCAGGTTATGCTAGATGGTCCCCTGAGCACCGCCAGGATTGATCCCTTAACATAGAGCCAGGAGTGAGCCCTGAACATCACTGGTTGTGGCCCCAAAACCAAAAAATGAAATACAAAATAGAGCATATATTCAGTTGGAGCTTGTAATGGGGATATATGTATTTATGTATAACTTTATTAGCGTAATTAAAACTTTAAAAATATATTTTAAGTGGGGCTGAAGAGATAGTACAGGCCTTGCCTGGCTCCCAATGAAGTAGGGCCTGATCCCCGGCACTGTGTATGGCTCCAGAAGCCACATAATTAAATTTTTTTTTTTAATTAGAATCTGTGCTGCTTTTTTTTTTCCCATATAAAATCGATTATTATTATAGTTTGCAGTCCAAAAATTTCTATAAGAAATGCCAGGTGCCGGGGCTGGAGAGATAGCACAGTGGGTAGGGTGTTTGCCTTGCACGCGGCCGACCCGGGTTCAAATCCCAGCATCCCATATGGTCCCCTGATCACAGTCAGGGGTAATTCCTGAGTGCAGAGCCAGGAGTAACCCCTGTGCATTGCCAGGTGTGACACAAAAAGAAAAAAAAAAAAGAAAAAGAAATGCCAGGTGCCAGTTTAACAATCACACATGCGAGTAGATTAGAAAAAGTTATATTTGGGGGCTGGAGTGATAGTACTAGAAAGAAAGAAAAAAAAGAGAGGAGAGGAAGGAAGGAAGGAAAGGAGGGAGGGAGGGAGTTATATTTGAAGTATTAAGAAAAGAAGATTTATTCTGGTCCCAATGAAGTAAGTTTAATTCAACTAGAAGAACATTTTGGGTGGTGGGATTAATATACACAAAAATATAAAACTGAGTTTGATGCTTTGTGATAAGAACTTTCTCCCCAAATTGGTCCTTTTTGGAAGAGATTGAGGTTAGTTATTAAAAATAATTCAAGCAGGGATCACAAGGATGTTTAAGATTCCGATTGTTTTTTGTTTAGGTTACTTCCTGTATACGTGTTTATTCCCTGATGAGTGCCAACCCTTTCTTATGTTGAGTGATGTATAGAGACTTTCTGAAACAGAGCGCTATATTAAGATTGTCAGCTTGACTTTCCTATGAGACTGTAGTTTTGGTTTTAGGATCAGAAGAAAAGTACTTTGGGAAATAACCTGATTCTTAAGGCAATCACGTTTTTTCTTTTCTTTTTCTTTTTTTTTTTTTTCTTTTTGCTTTTTGTGTCACACCCGATGGTACTCAGGGGTTACTCCTGGCTCTACACTCAGGAATTACTTGTGGCGTTGATCAGGGGATCAAACCTGAGTCGGCTGTGTGAGAGGCAAATGCCCTCCCCTCTGTGCTATCTCTCCAGGCCTCAGTCGTGTTCTTGATGTGACATGATTTTCACATAGTAGTAGCACTGTTCCATTTTTCATGGATTTGCTTGAGTAGACACCAGTAACATCTCCATTGTGAGACTTGTTACTGTCTTTGGCATATTGAATACACCACGGGTAGCTTGCCGGGCACTCTGAGAAGGATGGAGGAATTGGACCCAGGTCAGCCGCGTGTAAGGCAATCATAGTAGTACATATGTAAAAACATAATTCTTGGCAGTTCCTTGAGTATCTGAAATACTTAAAAGTGGAGCACACTCTGGATGAATTTTAAATGGTTTAAAACTACAATTTGGTAAAGTCTTAATGTTTTGGCTTTTATCTTTTGACAGTGATTTTGGTCAATTGGCAGTGGAATTATTAGAACAATCCTTCAGACAAGATGAAACCATGGCTATGAAATTGCTCACCTATGAACTGAAAAACTGGAGTAATTCCACCTGTCTTAAATTAGCAGTCTCTTCAAGACTTAGACCTTTTGTAGCCCACACCTGTACACAAATGTTGTTATCTGATATGTGGATGGGAAGGCTGAATATGAGGAAAAATTCCTGGTACAAGGTATATCTTGAAGCAATTTGATAATGATGTGATTAGAATAAAATAAGAGAGAAATGTTATTTATTTTTTGCCACATGTAGCATTGTGCAGGGGTTATTCAGAGATCATCTCTGACATTGCTTGTGTTACCAAGATCAGCTGATGCAAGGTTCATGGATTTGCCTTTTGTGTCACACCTGAGACAGCATGCCACCCACTGTCCTGTCTCTCTGCCCCCGCCTTTTCTTGGGTGGTGGGATCAGTAATAATATTTGACACTTTGCAAATAGATTCAGGAATAAAACTTAAGGTCTTAATTTAATAAGTCCTTAGTTTTGTTTAAGGATAAAAAAAAAAAGGTTTTTTTCCTGGTCAGAGTAATCTGATAATTTTTAAAAAATATTTAGGGGTGTGGAGTTGGGCTACAGCTGGCAGTGCCTAGGGCTTTTCCTGACTCTGTACTCAGAAGTGACCCCCAATAATGCTTGAGAGGACTTTTTTTTTCCTGTTTGGTTTTTATTTATTTGGGGGTGGGGGCATATTTAATGCCAAGGATCAAACTTGCCACAGCTGCATTGCAAGGCAAGCACCTTAATCCTGTACCTTCTCTCTGACCCTGTAATCTGATTGTTAAAAGTCTATGATAATGACTAAGTCTTTTTTTCCGGCCTTCATTGAATAAAGCCACAAAGTTTTGTTTGTCCTTAAAAACAATTCAGTTTAGGGGCTGGAGTGATAGCACAGCAGTAGGGTGTTTGCCTTGCATACGGCGACCTAGGTTCGATTCCCAGCATCCCATGTGATCCCCTAGCACCGACAGGAGTAATTCCTAAGTGCATGAGCCTGGAGTAACCCTTGTGCATTGCCGGGTATGACCCCCCCCCCCCAAAAAAAAGCAAAAAAACACACAACCTAGGGGCTGGAGTGATAGCACAGCGGATAGGGCGTTTGCCTTACACGAGGCTGACCCGGGTTCGATTCCCAGCATCCCATTTTGTCCCCTGAGCACCGCCAGGGGTAATTCCTGAGTGCAGAGCCAGGAGTAACCCCTGTGCATTGCCGGGTGTGACCTAAAAAGCAAAAAAAAACCAAAACAAAACACACACACAACCTAGGTGTCTCTCTTAATAAGTAAGCAAAGGTGAAGGGGTTTTTTCCCCCTTATCCTTCAAAGAGCAAAACAGCTAATAATATTTAATGATTTTGTTTGCTTTATAGTCTTGATAATATCCTTTAATTAGTTTAAAATGTTAATACTTGTTTTTACCTTTTTAGGTTATTTTAAGCATTTTAGTTCCACCTGCTATACTAATGCTGGAGTATAAAACAAAGGCTGAAATGTCCCATATTCCACAATCCCAAGATGCCCACCAAATGACAATGGAGGACAGTGAGAACAACTTCCAGAACATAGCAGAAGAGATCCCCATGGTAAGAAGGAAAACAATTTAAATAAATGCAAATGTTTGTGGGTAAATATATAGTAAATATTCTTTCTATTTATTTTAGGAAGTGTTTAAAGAAGTAAGAATATTGGACAGCAGTGAAGGAAAGAATGAAATGGAAATACAAATAAAATCAAAAAAGCTTCCAATCACACGAAAGTTTTATGCCTTTTATCATGCACCAATTGTAAAATTCTGGTTTAACACGGTATGATTTTTAATTGAGCATATTTTTTTTTCCTTAGACCTTCTTTCTGACTAGAGCTTGTGCTGATCTTGATATAACTTGGATCACTGAAAAGCCATTTGCCATTTTATTTTATTTTTTGTTTTTGATTTTTGATTTGGGTCATACTCTGGCAGTGCTCAAGGGTTACTCCTGGCTCTTCTCTCAGGAGTTACTCCTGGCAGTGCTTGGAGGACCCTATGGAATCCTGGGGATCAAACACAGGTCGGCAGCCATGTACAAGGCAAATACGCTACCTGCTGTATTATCGCTCCGGCCCCCATTTGTCATTTTATGGGGTTTTTTTTTTGTTTTTTTGGGTGTTTTTTGGTTTTTGGGTCACACCGGGCGATGCACAGGGGTTACCCCTGGCTCTTCACTCAGGAATTACCCCGGCGGTGCTCAGGGGACCATATGGGATACTGGGATTAGAACCCAAGTCGGCCGCATGCAAGACAAACGCCCTACCCGCTGTGCTATAGCTCCAGGCCCCCCCCCCCATTTGCCATTTTAAAGAGTAGTAAGTTTGGCTTAGTTTCATGCACACTAGCAAATCTTGGTAAGTTCTGATTGAAACTGGAAACTTGCAAAACATAGTTGATCATACACCTCAGTAACAAATGCAAGTCATCGTCTAAAAATATTGATTATGGGAACCTGAAGCAATAGAACAGCGGGTAGTGTGTTTGCTTTGCATGGGGCTGAACTGGGTTCAGTCACCAGCATCTCATATGGTTGCTCAACTACCACTAGGAGTAATTCCTGAGCAGAGAGACAGGAGTAACTGACCCCCGATCATTGCTCGTTATGGCCCAAGACCCCAAAAATAAAAATATTTAAAAAATAAAAACACTGATATGGCTAACTGACAAGAGTCTGACACACTCTTATGATTTCTTTGTGCTTTAGTAGGATTTTGCAGGTAATATGTAACATTTTGGAAATGCACCTGTTTTTCACTTAATTGATGATGGTGAAAAATAATTTAGATCAGGGGCTGGAGAGATAGCACAGCGGGTAGGGCGTTTGCCTTGCACACGGCCGACCCGGGTTCAAATCCCAGCATCCCATATGGTCCCCTGAGCACAGCCAGGGGTAATTCCTGAGTGCAGAGCCAGGAGTAACCCCTGTGCATCGCCAGGTGTGACCCAAAAAGCCAAAAGAAAAAAAAAATTTAGATCAGTGTTCTCCAGTCTCTTTACATCCATGGACTGGCAACTCTCCTGCAAACAGGTCCATGGACTGTCAGTTACAACCACTGTAGTAGAACAGTGGTTCAAGAATGATGATCTAGCTTCTATAGGTGATATGTTGAGTACAGAATTCACTTTTCTGCCACAGAATTCATCTTTGCATTGTGGATGAACAGATTTTACTAACACACACACACACACAGAGTTTTTTGTTTTGGGGCCACGGCCAGCAGTGCTTAGGGGTTATACTCCTGAATGCAATAGGGATAACTTCTGGCAGTGCTCAGGAGACCATATGGGATTTGGGGGAATGAACCCAGGTCAGCACGTGTAAGGCCAGTGCCCTACCTGCTGTACTATCTCTGGCCCCTGTACTACATTAAAGAGTAAATATGTTCATAAAGAAATCAACTTGAAGAAATACATGAGATTAATCCTTTATTGGTAGGAGAGGCTCTGGTGATCACACCCAGGACTCCTCACACAGGCAGAGAATTTGCCACATCCTCTAATTTTAAGTTCATTCGTGGAGGTTCTTAGAGGATCCCGTGGTACTAGGAGTCAAATGTAGGCCTCAGTGCAAAGCCTGTGTTTAGCCTGTAGAGCTCTCCAGAGGTTAAGTGAAAAATGAATTTTTCACTCTCCACTCCAGGGAAACTTAAGCTTTTTATTTAGTTTTTCATTTTTATATATTTGAAACATACCAAGGACTTTTGCCTTGCACGCGGCCGACCTGGGTTTGATTTCTCCGTCCCTCGAGCCCGGCAAGCTACTGAGAGTATCCCACCCACATGGCAGAGCCTGGCAAGCTACCCGTGGCGTATTCTATATGCCAAAAACAGTAACAAGTCTCACAATGGAGACTGGTGCCCTCTGAGCAAATTGATGAATAATGGGACAACAGCGCTATAGTGCTACCAAGGACTTTGTACAAAAATGAGAGTTTGAGTGTTGTTTAGCCATTGTTTACCCAGCAAACATTCCTCAGGACATGATTGCATTTCCTCCTCTGAAAGGTTGACAGCGTTTTTAGGACAACACTTCTGTATCTTGGAGGTCATTTCTATTTTGAGGGATGGCTGTGGGTGTTGGCCACAACCAACCAGGGGTCACACCCATGCATCCCACATGCAAAACATGTTCAGCACATTGAGCAATCTCTCCGTCCCCAAGACCATTTCTGTTTTGATTGAAAAATTCAGCTGAAGATTTACTTTAGTCATCAAAGCTTTTTATTTTTTATTTGCTTGGTTTTTTAGTAGAGGCCAAAGTCGGCAGCCTTTTGGTTCAAGGGTTGAGGGGTATAAAGTTGCAGGAAATTGGAAACTCATCCTGTGCTTATTGCTTGAGCTGTATCCCTCAGTGGCCCCCATTAAAGTGTCCTAATGATTGAAGCTTTGAACATGACAGGGACTTCTTCATGTACATGCATGAAAACTCTTCACAAGTAAAACATTTATTGTATAATTAATTTATATCTTTTTTTTTTTCAGTTGGCATACTTAGGGTTTTTGATGCTTTATACATTTGTGGTTCTTGTACAAATGGAACAACAACCTTCAGTTCAAGAATGGATTGTTATTGCTTATATATTTACCTATGCTATTGAGAAAGTCCGTGAGGTATGTATGTCATTTTCCTGCCAAAAATTGTCTGTGGGGGCTGGAGAAATAGTACAGAGGGTAGGGTGTTTGCCTTGCACATGGGTGACCCAGGTTCGATTCCCAGCATCCATATGGTCACCCGAGCACCACCAGGAGTAATTCCTGAGTGCAGAGCCAGGAGTAACCCCTGAGCATCGCCAGGTGTGACCCAAAAATCAAAAAGAAAAAATTGTCTGTGTACATGAGTGGTTTTGTTTGGGTACATATATGGATCTATGGGCGTGTTTGCTAGGTGTGTTATTCATAATTTCAGTAGCTGATAACTTCAGACTCATAATTTGCTTTTCTAAAAATCACAACAAGGGCATAATTTGCATGTAGGAGGAACCTTGCATTTGTTAGCAGCACTGCATGTTTCTCTGAGCGTCCAGTCAGAACTATCCCTTGGCCACTGCCAGGTGTGGGCCTTCCCACCCCCCAAATAGCTTATTAGAAATTTCTTATTTCTCAGCATGCCGAGGTCCATGTTTATGCAGTCTGTTAGCATAGCATCAGATTTGGATAAATTTGATTGTCACATGATAAAAGCAAGGTACAGAGATTTTCGTTTGCTTTGTTTTGGCTGTTTCATCACAGGTGGTGGTGCTTAGGAATCACTCCTAATGGTACTTGAGGGAATCATATGTTGGTCAGTAGCATCAATGCAAGTGCCTTGGCCTTTGTATTCTCTCTAGCTCTCTGCAGAGATACTTTTACGTGTATATGCGTAAATTATTAGAATTTATACTAGATAACTACCAGAATTCATTAGACAGTAATAGTGTGGTTTCCTTAGTGAGATAGGCTATAAATTGATTTAAGAAGAAGTATAGGAAGGAGACTGGTCAGTATTTTATACACTATCAACTTTTTTAAAGTTTCTCTTATTTCAAGTCTAGAAAACTGTTCTCTAAGATTTTTCAGATTCTTAGCAGTATGACTTTGAGCAGGCCATTCACTTTTTATATATTTATATTTTGAAGATATATATTTTTATATATATTAGTATATGTATGTACAGAATACATAGAGTATAAGCACAAGAAATAGCTTGTTTGATACCTGGAATTCTTTTGTTTATAAAATATATCATGAATGCCAAGATAGATAACCAAAAGTACTTCAAATTTTTGTGTTTGCTTGCTCAGGGGTTCAGTGAGGGGTTCCAGAGGTAGCTTCCAGCAATTCTTGTTCTACAGATTCAGTGCCAGGGCCCAAAGAATGCTGGTGATTACCCAGGACATCCCAGCTGTGCTGCTTGGGGGCCTCGAGGGACCACACACTATGGGGTACCAGGAATTGAACCAGGGCTGGTGGTATGCACGGCCTGATCCTTAACTCCTGTACTTTTTCTCTCCAGCCCTAGGACTTGGAAATTTTTTTTCAATTAATTTATTTTTTAATTAGTGAATCACTGTGAGGGTACAGTTACAGATTTATACATTTTTGTGCTCATGTTTCCGTCATACAAAGTTCGAAAACCCATCCCTTCACCAGTGCCCATTCTCCACTACCAATAAACCCAGCATCCCTCCCACCCTCTCCTATCCCATCTCCCCCCACCCCACCCTGCCACTGTGGCAGGGTATTCCCTCTTGTTCTCTCTCTCTAATAAGGTGTTGTGGTTTGCAATAGGGGTGTTGAGTGGCCATTGTGTTCAGTCTCTAGTCTACATTCAGCATGCATCACCCTTCCCCCACGTGGCCTCCAACCACATTTTACTTGGTGTTCCCTTCTCTATCTGAGTTGCCCTCTCCGCAGAATGTGAGGCCAGCTTCCAAGGACTTGGAAATTTTTAACACACAGATGATTCTACTGTGGCTTAAAATTGAATGATGGTATATGTCTTAATATACAAGGATGAAATGGATTTTGATCTGTTTATTTTTAACTTTCAGATCTTTATGTCCGAAGCTGGGAAGATAAATCAGAAGATTAAAGTGTGGTTTAGTGATTACTTCAATATTAGTGATACAATTGCCATTATTTCTTTCTTCATTGGATTTGGACTGAGATTTGGAGCAAAGTGGAACTTTGAGAATGCATATGATAATTATGTTTTTGTGGCAGGAAGATTAATTTACTGTCTTAATATTATATTTTGGTATGTGCGTTTGCTAGATTTTCTCGCTGTAAATCAACAGGCAGGACCTTATGTAATGATGATTGGAAAAATGGTAAGTTCGAAGGTAGCTGATGATACTCATGCTTATTAATATTTTAAGTTGTAAAATGGAGTTCCACTTGAATGTTACTTTGTTTATTTACATAATGGTTATTTCATGGTGAATGTTATTTCATGTTTATTTACATAATGGTTCTAATGGTCCATTCCATAAGGATATTAACTTTGAAGAAGTACTTGATGGAATAAGGTTAGAAAGCCTTGTATTAATCCTTTTATCCTGAGATACTTTGGTTGTTTTTTTTTTTTTTAATGCTCCTTCTAGGACTGTTTATCAAAATGAAGTCTGATTCTTTAAAAAAAAAAATCAAATGAAGAACAAGAATTTATTAGCTCCTTAATCTGAAGTGTTTATTCTCACTGATACTTTCCTAAACCAATTCATTCTTGATTGGCACCCATGAAAGTCTAGTAATCTTGTTTTCTCATAGTCACTTTATTCTTTTTTAATTTAAGAATTCTGAATTCTTAATTAAGTTGGAGAAACTATTTTAAAATGCAAATCTGAGTACCACTACTCTTTCAAAAAAAAAATTATTTTAGAGAGTGGAGAGATAAGACTCTAAGTGTGATGCGCTGCAAACATCCTCCCATATCCCCCAGTATCACTGGCTGTGGCACTGTTGGCCCCCAGCACCACTTCACCGGGTCTGAACTCTGAACAGTTAGTCCTGCACAGCTGGCCAGGGATCCCAAGAGTGGTTTCCAGGCTCCCTAAATGCTTGGGAAGATCCCACACCCCTACGCCCCGGGGCCCCCTGTCGCGCGCAGCTTCGACCAGCAAAGAAACACGCAACCCGGAGATTCTTCTTGCAGCGATTTATTCAGGGACCTTCCCATGCATTGGGGAAGATGAAGAGGATGGGGAAGAGGAGAAAGGAGGGGGAACCCCCTAGCTAGGCAGCTTTCCCCCCCCCTTATATACCTCTCGCTGCTTATTTACGCCCAAGTGTCTGCAGCTGATAGGCTAGTTACACCTTGTGGGCGTGACAGGACATCCTGTTTCCTTATTAGGAGTTGTTTTCGAAGCATGGTGCAATTAACAAAAAATAGGTGTCCAGGAAGCACTATCCGGTGGAGGCTCTCCACAGCCCCCACTAATTGTTTTAATGGATTTTATATTTCTTTAGAGTTTAATTTTTTTTAATGAAATTCAAATACTGCCCATTTAGGTTGTTGGGTTTTGTCCCAAATTGTATCCCTCACCTTTTTTTTTTTCACTTCTTTTTTGTTGCTCAGGCTACATTGACCTTCATTTTCTTACTACATAAAATTATCACCTTTTTTTAGACCCATTCTCTTAGGTTTTTCAGCTAATTAATTTGGTTTCATCCTTCATTTAAGCTCCAATATGACTTTTTTTCAGAGACGATTTTTTTTTTTAATCTCTTACAAGTGGATCAGGTTCCTTTGCTGTATAATTTTATGGGACCCCTATTCTTTCCTTCAATAATACCTCATTGTGTGACCTTTAATTACTATTATTATTGGGTTGTTCATATCAACAGACTTTATGTAAAAGATAGGCCATGAATAATGTTTTGGCGAATTTATTGTCTTTTAAAATCTTTAACCCCAATGTATATTAAAAATATTCAGGAGCCAGAGCAATGACAAGGGTAGAGCCCTTGCCTCTCACTTAGCTGACCCTACTCTATTTCTGGCATCCCATATAGCCCCCTGAGCACAGCTAGGAATAATTCCTGAGTGCAGAGCCAGGAGTAACCCCTGAGCATCACTGGGTGTGACCAGCTGGAAGGGGTGGAGGGAGTGAGGGGGGGATTCAGTAATTCTCTTAAATAGTCAAAGAAGGCATTGTGTGACTACAAGTTAAAAAACTGAAATTTTTAGGGGATTAGAACTCTTTATTTGCAAGTCACAGACCCAGCTCTTGTTTACTGTAAAAGGAAATTTTAACAGAATTTTTAAAAGATGAAGTCTAAATGACTATATATAGTTAGTCCATCGAGTCTTTTAGCTTTCTGCTTTATATTCCTTTCTGTTTCCATAGCTGTATATATCATTAAAAGATACATGAAGAACAAGGGAGATGGTGTCAATAGCTGTTGCACATGCTTTGCATGTGGAAGGCCCAGGTTTGGTCCCTGGGGCACGTGGGGGAGTGATCTTTAAGCAACACCCAGTACGGTGGTGTTATGTTGTTATGTTAAAAAACTCAGATTCTAGTTATCTATGAGGGAAAAATAAAACATTTTTAGGGTGAAAATTGGTCATTGTATTTTTATTCCATATTTTTTAACGCTGTTTATTTTTTAACAGGTGGCCAATATGTTCTACATTGTAGTGATTATGGCTCTTGTATTACTTAGTTTTGGTGTTCCCAGAAAGGCAATACTTTATCCTCGTGAAGAACCATCTTGGACACTTGCTAAAGATATTGTTTTTCAGCCTTATTGGATGATCTTTGGTGAAGTTTATGCATATGAAATTGATGGTAAGGAGTTATGTTTATGAATTCATCTTTCGGTCATTTGATGTTTTTAAGCCAAAACATTACCACTGCCCTACAGCACTCCCTCAGTGTACTGATTTCCAAACATCTGTTACAGAAAGCCATTCGGGGCGTGGGGGAGGGGAATATTTTTTAAGTTTTTCAGCTATACAAATAATGGAAACCTGGACTAAACTGACTTACAGCTAAGGATATTTATTAGCTCATATAACAAAGGCCAGAAGTAGAATGACCTTTGGAAGTGGCTCATTGGTTCATAGCTCGGGACACCTCTTCTTTGTCACTTCTCAGCTCTAATCATTTTGATTGATAGAGATTTTCTTTATGCTAAGGCTCTCCGTAGTATCTAGTAACAGGAGGAAAGAGACCCCCTCCCTCCCTCTCTCCTCTACCCTCTCTCCTCATCTTCTCTCTCCCTTCCCCTACACACATACGGGGCGCTGAGCTGCCCCTGGCTCTGTAGAGCCGGGTATTAATTCAGCGATTCCTTTGAGCAGTCTCTCCTGCCTCTCAGGCGAGACTAGCAGTTTGCCCATGTACTTTCTCTCCAGCCCGAATATGTTTTTTTAGATGGGAAAGGAGGGGCCGGAGCGATAGCACAGCGGGTAGGGCGTTTGCCTTGCACGCGGCCGACCCGGGTTCGATCCCCGGCATCCCATATGGTCCCCCAAGCACTGCCAGGAGTAATTCCTGAGTGCAAAGCCAGGAGTAACCCCTGAGCATTGCTGGGTGTGACCCAAAAAGCAAAAAAAAAAAAAAAAAAAAAAAAGATGGGAAAGGATCTTGTACTTCTGCTTGGCAATAAAACCATTTCTTAAAACCAAATGAGAGAGATGAGAACTTCATTCATGGTGTATGTATAGTTGGGGGTTTTTGGTTTGTTTGGGGGCCACATCCAAATGTGCTCAGGACTTCCTGCTGTCTCTGCAATCAGGGGTCACTCCTTGCAGGGCTGGGGCGCCCTAAGAGGTGCTGGGGATCAAACCTCGGTCGGCTGTGTGCAGGGCAAGCACGCTGTCCACTGTACTGTCTATCTAGCCCCATGGGGCATATGGTTTTTTAAATCAGTGTTCTTTAATATTTTTACACCTGAGGACTGGCATCTGTCCTGCATACAAGTGGTTGAAGACTATCGTTTTAAATTAACTAAACTCGAACACTTAATATATCTTAAAATATCATCTCAGGGCTTGGACAAGTGGAGACGTTACTGGTGTCCACTCGAGTAAATCGATGAACAACGGGATGACAGTGACTGTGATACAGTGATCTTAAAATTTTCACTAATACAGGATTATTGTAATCTGTGCACTTTTTAAAATCAGTTTTACCTTATTCCTCATAACTCTTTGCTTGGGATTAAAGTTCTTCTGTTATTTATATTCAGCTATAAAAGGTATTAAAGTTCTTCCCCTTGTTTATATTCAGTTTCAGCTTCAGAATCATTCCCAGTAGAAGCAATGAAAAAGAAGCTTTTCAAATCTGGCACTATACAGGGCCAGTACAGCACGTAGGGCATTTGCCTTACCAGGTTCAATCTCCGGAATCCCATTTGGTCCACCAAGCACCACCAGGAGTAATTCCTGAGTGTAGAGCCAGTAGTTACCCCTGAGCATTGCCGGGTGTGACCCAGACAGCAGACAAAATAACAACAATAAATCTGTCACTATACATTTACAGGGAGTGTGACCACGCCTGCAGTCTTCTATGGCATAAGATAAATTCAGCAGTCTTTTTCTCTGTCTTTACGTTTACTAGGACTCTGCAAACTTTAATGGTTTAGTTACTTTTCTTATAGAAATGTTATGGAGTGACGTGACTCCACTTAAAGCTTTCTAGAAGGTGTGTTCTGCCTTTGTATTTCCATGACTCTCTGCCCAGAGGCTTTTGACTGTGAATAATATTTGTACATAATCAAAACTACTTTCAAAAAGAAATACTGTTTTTGTAAATAATATAGGTAAATATTATTAAAAAGGTAAATATTATAAATAGCAACAGATTTGGTTAATGATTGTATTTTAATTTTATTTATTTTTCTTTTCTAAAGTGTGTGCAAATGATTCCACTATCTCTTCAATCTGTGGTCCTGGGACATGGTTGACTCCATTTCTCCAAGCAGTCTACCTCTTTGTACAGTATATCATTATGGTCAATCTTCTTATTGCATTTTTCAAGTAAGAATTTTATTCACTCACTATGGTAATGAGATCATTTAACACACAGCCCTACTTATTTTGAAGGAAATACAGAGGCTTTTTCCAAATTGCACTTGATACTTACACTACTGAAATTATCTTTGAAAATTGCAAACAAGGTATGCTTTTTTATATTAAATGAATTTTAATTTTGAGAATTATCTTTGAACTTGCAGGGTTTTTTTATAAATTTAAAAAATTTGGAGTTTTTACTAGGCTGATAAGTACACAGAAAATTAAATAGAATATTAGTAATTCATTCTGATGTACCACTTTCTATTATTTTTGTATATATATGAGATCTTTTTTTAAATGCTGTATTTTATATAATGTTTTGAGCGAACTAAAGCTTGACTATTATTCTCTAAATATCCCTCTCAAGTTTGTTTTTAATGACTTTCTGGTGTTCCTTATGTAGACCATGCTCTTTTTCAAGCTAATGGTTTATGATTCAATTTTGATTGTCTGATTTTTTTATTCCTAAAATTATATTGTGGTTATTTGGTCAGTCATTAAGTAGTTTCTTAGAACATTTCCTAAAAATAAAACTGTTTACTATAAATCTTTTTTAGGACTTTTAGAAGTTAAAGTCAAAATAAGCCTATGTTCCTACATTTCCAACACTTGGATGTATTTTTTAAAACTTGCTACTCTGATGTTAGTGAAAGTGTCTTGGTTTTATTTGTTTTTAGTTTTATTGCTACAAAGGTTGAAAATTTTCTCATGTTTTTGTCATTTACATACAATTTTTAAATTTCAAAAATTCCATTTTGTGGGGCTGGAGTGACAGTACAGTGGGTAGAGAGCGTGCCTTGCATGTGTCCAGTCTAGGTTCCATCCCTAGTGTCCCATACGGTCCCCTAAGCACCCACCAGGAATAATTCCTGAGTGCAGGGCCAAGACTCACCCTGAGCATTGCCAGATGTAGCCCAAACCTCCCCTTGCCCTCCCCCCACCAAAATCCTGCTTTGTGTCCCAGGAACATTCATCACAGGGCAGTGTAGGAGCCCTGAGTTTGGTCCTTAGGGCTGTATGTGTTCGCTGTGAACCGCCTGATGTGGTTTTGGTGAGCCCCACCATCACTGGGTCTGGGCAGCACTGATTTTCTGGAATTGTCCTGCCCACACATCAGAGTTTGTAATGAAGACCTTCAGTAATAACCTTGTAATCCTTGTTGCACCTTTTTCCTAGTTTCTCATATTTATAGTAATAAACTCAGTCAACCCTATGTTTAGAACCTGAAGTACGATGAAATATTTGAATATTTTAAATTTTAAGATGATTACCTGAATTCTTTTTTCTTTTATTATTCCAAGCAATGTGTATTTCCAAGTGAAGGCAATTTCCAACATTGTGTGGAAGTACCAGCGTTACCATTTTATTATGGCTTATCATGAGAAACCAGTTCTGCCTCCACCACTCATCATTCTTAGCCATATAGTTTCTCTGTTTTGTTGCATATGTAAAAGAAGAAAAAAAGATAAGACTTCAGATGGACCAAGTAAGTAAAATATACTGTTATATTTAATAAATTACTAAATAGTACTATAGTGAAGGCTAACATAAATTTTATTTACAAGGCTTAATTGGATATGATTATAAAATATATTACAATTGATATTTCATTGAATTTGCTTAAGCCAAGGAATTTCAGAAATATATTTGTACAAGTGCACTTAGTATTAAATGTCCTTTTTTTGTTTAAGTGGCGTCTCAGTTTTTGGGTTTGTTTTTTTTTAATTGATAAACCTAGCATCATGCTTATTGTCTAGGGCACCTCCCCTTCCTTTTTTTAAATTCTATGCTGAGGTTTAATTCTATCCAGGGCCTTAATGTGTGAGAACCATGCATTTTCCTGCTGAACCACACCCTCATAACACAGTATTTTGTTGGATTTTTTTTGTGGGAGGCGATGGGCGCCATACCTAGTGGTGCTTGGGACTTACTCCTGGCTCTGCACTCCAGGATCATTCCTGGTGGGACTGGGCACCATATGGCATGCCAGGGATGGAACCCAGGTTGGCCGCATGCAAGGCAAACCACCCTACCTGCTGTTCTATCACTTTGACCCATAACATGGCATTCTGTAAACTTTTGTTGCTGCTTTGCAAGCCATATACATTCTTTCTTGATTTTCATTTTATTACTTAGCTATTCATAGGGGTGTTCCCAAGCAGTGCTCAGGAGACCTGGAGCCCCACCGGTGATTCAGTGCAAGGACCTGGGGCCATAGTTCAGCTCAGCCCCTGCAGTGCTGGGGCTGTCCAGACCCCAGAGGTGCACCTCAAGCCCAGGTTGGGTATCTGCTAGGCATGCCCTGACCACTGTACCGTCTCCCAGCCCCAAACCATATACATTCTTAAACAAGATCAATCACCACGGCAAACTGTGATTTAAAATTTATGATGGATTTCTGTTCTACTCAGTCAATTCTGAATTCCTCTAACTACATATATATGAGAGAAGGAAAATAGGGGGAAGAGGGCCTTTTATTGGAAAAGGGATTTAGACATGTAATTGTTTTGTCAACATTGCACTATGTGAGTGAAGTAAAATATTACTTAACCTAGTGCATTAGAAATGCAACATTATTTCTAAAAATGAGGGAAAAAGAATTGCAGTGAATATAATCTTAGCAGTCACATATAATTCACATAATTCATGAACTGAGAGTTTGATTTCATGATTGTCTTCATTTTTTTTGGTGTGTGTTTCCCTTAGAACTTTATTTAACAGAAGAAGATCAAAAGAAACTTCATGATTTTGAAGAGCAATGTGTTGAAATGTTCTTTAATGAGAAAGATGACAAATTCCATTCTGGGAGTGAAGAAAGAATTCGTGTTACCTTTGAAAGGTTCATAAATTTTCCAGTTACAATTAGTATATTGTATGTCAGAATGAGTTTTACTAGTTCTTTGAATCTTATACCTACCTCATCATTGTTCAGTTTGTCAACAAGTTCAGTAATAGTTTTACAGTATATATTAGGAGATCTTTCAGCTTTTACTTCTAGTACTTTATAAAGTCATTTTTTTCCCCATTGATTTGATGGGGGAAATTGTAATGAAGAGCATATGGAACAATACTTTTAAAATCTTATGCTAAATGATACATTTAGCACTACCTAAGCATAATTATGTATCTGTATAAGTATGATAATACCTTTATTTTGATTTGCTTATCTCTACAAATTTAATTTCTTACCATTTCCATTTAGTAAACCTACACAAATATTTCTAAAACATTCTCAACATTTATAAAAGACTTTTGTTTCCTTTACAGAGTGGAACAGATGTGTATTCAGATTAAAGAAGTTGGAGATCGTGTCAACTATATTAAGAGATCATTGCAGTCATTAGATTCTCAGATTGGTCATTTGCAAGATCTGTCAGCCCTAACTGTAGACACATTAAAAACACTCACTGCCCAGAAAGCTTCTGAAGCTAGCAAAGTTCACAATGAAATCACAAGAGAATTAAGCATATCCAAACACTTGGCTCAAAACCTTATTGATGATGGTCCTGTAAGACCTTCTGTATGGAAAAAGCACAGTGTTGTAAATACACTTAGTTCCTCACTTCCCCAAGGTGGTCTCGAAAGTAATAATCCTTTTCTATGTAATGTTTTTATGAAAGATGAAAAAGATCCCCAACCTGACATATTTGGTCAGGATTTACCTGTAATACCCCAGAGAAAAGAATTCAGTTTTCCAGAGGCTGGTTCATCTTGTGGTGCCTTATTCCCAAGTGCTATTTCTCCCTCAGAACTTCGACAGAGGCTTCCTGGAGTAGAAGCCTTAAAAATGTTTAGTAAAAGTCAAAAATTAGGTAGTTCATCTGCTAGTATCCCACATCAGTCATCCCCACCAACCAAATTTTTTGTTAGTACACCATCTCAGCCAAGTTGTAAAAGCCACTTGGAAAATGTAACCAAAGATCAAGAAACTATTTGCCCTAAAGGCGCAGAAGGAGATAATATAGAATTTGGAGCATTTGTAGGTAAGTTTAGAAAACAGTTTAATATTTGTATATCAAAACGTGTGTTTCTTTTAGAATTGCTTAAAAGGGACCAAGCCTGGGGCTTCACGCGTATACTGTTGTGCTTTACCACTGAGCTGTGTCCTCAGCTCCTACTTACAAAAATGCGTAAATGAAATGGAAAGTGTGGGGGAAACATGTTGAATTGCGCTTTAATAAATATATTGGCACATATGTATAGGTCTTTAGTGTAATTTACTATAATTTTTAGTGTAATTTATTATAATTTTTTAAATGAAAATTTCAAAAGGAGTTCTTACCTTTTGAACTTAATATTCCATTTAATCTTATGAAGTTTTATTGTAAGTACCTGCGTGATTCATAGTGTTAGACACCTGGGAGATAGTAAGAAAGTTCAAGAGAAAATAAAAATAATTGGAAGAGAGTATTGCTCTATACACAGGGTAGCTATATATTTTAATTCAAATCAGTGCACATAAGACTAAAGGACGTACTGCAAAAAGAAAAAGTTTGTTTAAGGAAGGTGGGTTTTTGTGTTACTAATTTTCGGGTTCCTTCTGAGCAGTGCTCAGGGAACCCAGGACATCCTGTCGATACCTCGTCCTGGCTATGCTGGGCTTAGTTGTTAGGTGTCAGGCCTGGTGATAGGCTTCTTGGGGGGCTAGCACATTCCAGCACTTTGCTCCCTTGGCGCGGTCTGGCTCCTTTTTATTTCACTATTGACATTTTTGGTTTGGGGCTACAGTTACAAGTGCTGAGGGCTTATTCCTCGCTCTGTGCTTAGGGATCACTCCTGGTGATGCTCAGGTGACAAGACGGGGCTAGGGATCGAACCCGGGTGAGCCACATGCAAGACAAATATCCTACTATCTCTGCTATTTCTCTGGCCCTATTTTATTTTTAATGATGTTCAAGACTTGGTAATACAAATGCTGGCAGTATTCCCTGTTAAGGAAAAGGTGAGAATTCTTCAGAGACTAGATTGATCCCTAAAATTTGGAAGAATATGATGTTCTCTTAAATTTTTCTTTCATATTAGTAAGAGCAAAGTATTTATCAAATAATTCTTAGCAGATAGCTTGTTTTGTTTGTAGACATAATCAAGGTGTGAATGACAACCTCTGTCTCCTAGATGTGTCATTTTCTATCAAGTAGCTTGCAGCTTACCTTCAACGTGGTCATCGCCTTCCCAGCCTGAAAGTTTACTTGGCCTTTGAGCATCTATAAAGATTAGAAAATTGAAATGTTTTGTGTCTGTGTAAAATCTCCCCATTAAGATCAACTCTGCAAGTTGGTTTTTCTGTTTATTTTGTGGCCACAATCAGTTCTCCAGGGCTACTCCCACTCGGTTCTCTAGGGACCATGTGATGCCAGGAGTCCAGTCCAGGGTCTCCCGAGCATCTCTGCTGGTGCCAGGAGTAATCCCTGAACTCAGCCAAGAGAGTAAGACCCATGCACTGCTGGGGGTGGCCCCGAAATAAAAAGAGCTAGAAGGAACAGCAAAGCGGTGGAAAAGTGGAAACTATTCAAAACAAATTACTTATTTTGTAGACTTTAGTCGGTGACTTTATATTGATTTTTTTTTTTTTAAATCTTTTTAAATTTTTGTTGTTGTTATTCTCTTTAAGGACATAGAGATAGCATGGATTTACAGAGATTTAAAGAAACATCAGTCAAGGTAAAGGAAATAATTATTCATTGTAAATTCTTACACTGTTGTTTCGTTTCTGTTTTAGAATTTAGTTGCAAATGGAATTAAATTTTTTCATTAAACATAATAGTTTTAGTATCATCAGTATGATAATTCCTATTAGTTGAAACAGTTTGAAGAAAGCAAAAAAAGAAAAATTCAGGAATCTTTAAAAAATACAAATATCCGGGGCCGGAGCGATAGCACAGTGGGTAGGGCGTTTGCCTTGCACGCGGCCGACCCAGGTTCGATCCCCGGCATCCCATTTGGTCCCCCGGGCACTGCCAGGAGTAATTCCTGAGTGCAAAGCCAGGAGTAACCCCTGAGCATCGCTGGGTGTGACCCAAAAAGCAAAAAAAAAAAACAAAAAACAAAAAAACAAATATCCACATTTTATTAACTAAATTTTTTTTTTTTTTTTTTTGCTTTTTGGGTCACACCCAGCGATGCACAGGGGTCACTCCTGGCTCTGCACTCAGGAATTACCCCTGGTGGTGCTCAGGGGACCATATGGGATGCTGGGAATCGAACCCGGGTCGGCTGCATGCAAGGCAAACGCCCTACCCGCTGTGCTATCACTCCAGCCCCCTATTAACTAAAATTTTAAACTATCTTCAACATGGTCATCACCTTCCCAGCCTGGAAGTTTACTTGGTCTTTGAACATCTATAAAGATTAGAGAATTGAATGTTTTCTCTCTAGGTAAAATCTCCCCATTAAGATCATAGTATTTATCTTTCAGTATACATTTAATATTTATATTAAATTTAAGTATCTCTTTAAGTTGCTTCCCTCTATATTTTCCAGTAACTAGTATAATTGATAATATTTTTAACTAAGGTTTGAAATATGTAGATTTGGCCAATAGATGTGTGTTTTCTGCTGAAAATAGGGTGGTTTTTTGTTTTTGTTTTTAATTTGAGGAAGGGAACTTCAGGTATTCACAGAGCCATGAGTTGTTGGGGGATTGAACCCAGGGCTTCACTCACCTGAGACATATGCCCTACGTTTGAGCCACATCTGCAACCTCTAGTTTTCATTACTTACTATTTGATTTCCTGAATTGCCCATAGCTGTCTCGTGTCCTGAGGGTAATGATGTATTTGAACTATGATAATTAAGAAAAGCTGAGGGCTGGAGCAATAGCACAGCGGGTCAGGCGTGCCTTGCACACCGCCCGACCCAGATTCGATTCCCAGCATCCCATATGGTCCCCTGAGCACCGCCAGGAGTAATTCCTGTGCATCGCCGGGTGTGACCCAAAAAGAAAAAAAAAAAGCTGAAAGTATTAGTTTTCTCCGTCTCTTAACGATCTTTAGTTATAGAAATACAACAAAAAGATATTCCCTAACATTGAAGCTAAAGAATGACAAGGACATGAATTTCTTTTCTTTTTAAATTGAAGTAGCATTGATTTGCAGGACTATATATGTTTAAGGGATAAAATTCCATACCATTTTCAAGTGTAAATTACTTCACCATACCCACCACCCAATATACTTCTATCCCTTCTCTGTAGGACTTAGCGGGATTTTTTTTTTGTCAGCTTGTGTTTTTCTTGTTTTTTTTACTAATTAATTAATTTAATTTTTAAAAAATAATGTAGGAGTACTGCTATTTGTTCAGCCATTGACTAAGCTGATTGAATTGGGCATGAACTCCACTGCTTGTGTTTTCCTTTGCGCTGTTTTTCACTGCCCGTCTGAGTGAAGTCATTAGTCATTACTTTGTCTTTTTCCTTCTGACTTTTTTCACTTAATATTCTCCTTCCCGGTCTCCATGTCATGGCAATAAAGCGAATTTTGTCTTTTCTTAGAGCTGCATGATATTCCTCTTTGTGTATAATACTGTGTCTGTATCCATTCTTCTGTCCTTGGGCATTTGAGCTGTTGACATGTTTGGCTGTTGTAAATTGTACTACTGTGGACATTGGTGTGCATTATCTTTTTCTTTCTATCACTAGTAGGCTACAGGGTGAAAGGTGTGACTGAGCACCAGGCCCACACCCAGGGTACTGGAGGGAAAGAGTGTGAGTGTGCCCTGCCCTTGCCAGCCCTTTCAGTTCACCGATTTGCCTATCTTTTCACATTAGTGTTTTGATTAGTTTGATTTTTGAACCCAATGTTTTTTTACTGTATTAAATTCCACCCTGCCCCACCTACCCCAAACTAGTATTAGGTTTTTCTTGGCTTTGGTTTTGGTTTTTGGCATTCACTGGTGCACGCCCGTGGCAGTGCCTGGGGTCTAACCTGAGTCTCCTGGCAGGACTCAGGGGGCCGTTTGTGGTGCTGGGGATCGAACTCGGTCGGCTGCATGCACGGCAAGTACCCTGCCTTGTATGTTGCTCCAGCCGCTGCACCCTAGTTTCTGTGAATTTGTGAAAACATGATAAAGGATTCATTTAGGTGTATTTATAGAGTATTTTTTTGAGGTTGATATGCAAGAAAATTTAAAAGTCTGTAATATTCCCTTTGGGTGCCCAGATAGAATTAAGTATATTGTGCTAAATAGACTGTTAATATGTATTATTGTGATTTGAGATTCATTTGTTCTGAAAATTGTGTTTATGTGCAATATACAGAATGATATTCCTCCTGAAAGCACTTTGAAACATGTGAGTTCTTACGCTGGATTTACTGAATGTCACAAAACTTCTGTTTCTCCTCATTCAGAACAAGGTGAGAATTTTGACTATGAATAGCACACATACTCATTTTAGCTATGTGTCATGCCTGACCAATCATATTCTGAGTTAAGAAATGATAATTCTGATCCATCTTTGTTACATTCCAATATTTTTAGATTAATTCCTAAAGATGATATATAAACCTTTTTTGACTTTTATGATGTTATATTTATATATAAATGTATCATTAGTTCAGCATCTTTAATTGAATTCTTCTTCTGGGGGGAGGGGGGCTCTCCAGTTAGAAACCAACCAGGCTAGTGATTTCTAATTTTACTTTTTAAAATTACAGTTGAATTGGGGGTGTTTCTGTGGCATGTCGCGTGGGCCCAGCAGTGCTCTGGGGCTATTCCTGACTGTGCTTAGGCGTTACTTGTGCCAATACTTGAACCATATATGGGACCAGGATTCAAACAAATGTTGGCAGGATTCAAGACAAATGCTTTATCTAATGTGTTATTTCTCTGGCCTGCAGCCATATCATGCTTTTTATGAGTCAAGTTACGTGTGTGTGTGTGTGTGTGTATACATGTATGTACATGTGTATATGTAATATAAAAGTTGAATAATTAATTTTAAAGCTTAGTGATGCACATGAATTTAATTAAGCTTCTTAGATTATTTCAATCGTTGTAGGAAAGGTGGGCAATTAATGAGATTGAACTCTAATTCATAATTAGATTAAGGATCTAATGATTAGATTAAATTAGGAACTCTTGGCAAAATAATAATGAATACGGGTGGGAGGAGGTGTTCACCTATACCTGCTTCTGGCGCTGTAATGGGATTCGCTCTCGGTGGTGCCCAGGAACCCTGAAGTGCCGGGATTAAAATGGGGCCAGCCACATGTATGACAAGCATGTTAACCCCTGTACTATCCTCCAGCCCCGAAAAATAATAATAAAGTGGAATTTCCGGGACTGGAGTGATAGCACAGCGGGTAGGCGTTTGCCTTGCACGCGAGCGACCCGGGTTCGAATCCCAGCATCCCATATGGTCCCCTGAGCACCGCCAGGGGTGATTCCTGAGTGCAGAACCAGGAGTAACCCCTGTGCATTGCCGGGTGTGACCCAAAAAGCAAAAAAAAAACAAAAAACAAAATAAAGTGGAATTTCCTTCATTTGAGCTTAAGGATGTCCTCAGAAATTTACCACCAACATCAAGGTTTCATAAAAATAGTCCAAGATAGGGTTTTAGCCTTTCCCATTTCTCTTTTTTTTCCCTACCAATACAGTCAGGTAATTATTTTGGTTAAATAAACACTATGTTCTCTGGTATGTAACTCTTTTAAAGATAAACTGTTTGGTGGTAGTTCTATTAGCTTAAAATTTCTTGTCCTTTGAATACAATTGTTGTTTTAAGGTTTCTAGCTATCATTCATTCTGATTTCTCTTATTGTATAAATTTTAAGTTTTCTATAAGTAAATAACACCTTGTAAGGGTTTTTGTTTATTTGTTTGTTTCATAATAGACCCAGTTCTTCAGTGTTTTTGGTTAAACAAGGTGTCAAAGATGACATCTTAAATCTGTAAAGAAAAGGTGAACAGTCTCTCCCCTCTTTACTATAGATTGGTGTGTGTATGTGTGTTATTTGTAACATTCTTGATAATAGCAAGAGATTGAAATGTTAAACAATATCAGTTCTGTTATTTTTCTGTAGTATAATGTCCAACTTAGCATCAACACAGAATAGAGAAGTCCTGTGTATTGATACAGAAAGAAAATGGCTAAAATAAACAGCAAGAAAATTCCCACATATATCATTGTGAATATTATACTACCTTTGTTTTTTTTAAAGATAGTAAGAAATCATAATAGAATATTAATCTATGTATTCCCCAAGGGAACAGGAGAAGAGCAAAATGCTTTGATACTTCTCTCTTGCTGTCTTTCACAAGAGCACAAGAGTCAGTTGACTAAGGTTTGTTCAGTTGTAGGGGGAGGGGGGGCTTGTTTTGTTTTGTTTTGTTTCTCACCCACACCTAGTGGTGCTCAGTGGTAATTCCTGGCTCTGCACTCACTTGGGACCACTCCTGGCAGGCAGGGATGGTGCCTGGGATCAAACCCAGGTTGGTCAGGGGAAAGGCAAACACCCTGCCCTCTGTACTAGCTCTCTAGCCCAAGATTTCTTTTTGGTTTGTTTCTGATCCCCAGTTTTGTTCCATTGTGCCAAAGGACTTGTAGGCCTCATGTAACTCTTAGGTTACAGCACTGTTAGGGAGAGAATGCAGTATTCCAGCCACACTCTCTAGAGGCTGTATGTTTGGTTACATAGGTATTTAAAGTTTGAGTTTTAATTTTTTTTTTAAATTTTCTTTAAGTGGAAAGCAGCAGTAGAAGGCCATCTACAGAAGAAACCCAGGAAGTAAATTCCAAGGCAGCTTTACTGCCGGTTAGTATACTTTCTGTATTAATGTGTATTTTAAATACATATTTGTTAAAGAAGAGCTAAGAGATGTTGTTTCTTTTGAGATAATAGCTTTCAAAAATTCTTTCACTTTAGAGAACTTACCACTTTTGTGAAATCAAGAATTTTTTTTTTCTTTTTGAGTCACACTTGGCGATGCACAGGGTTTAACTCCTGGCTCTGCTCTCAGGAATTACTCCTGGAGGTGCTCAGGGAGCCATATGGGATGCTGGGAATAAACCTCGGGTTGGCCCCATGCAAGGCAAATGCCCTACCTGCTGTGCTATCACTCCAGTCCCTAAATCAAGAATTTAAAAGATTTATGCAGTAGAAAGACAAAACTCTTTTTGTCTTGGGCCCACATGCAGTGGTACTGAGGATTTATTCTTGGCTCTGTGCTGAGGAATCATTTCTGGTAGGACATCAGGGACCATATGTTGTGCCAGGGATCAAACTTGAGTTGGCCATGTGCAGCTTAAGCACCTTACGTGCTGTACTATATCACTCAGGGCCCCAAGATTCTTTTTTTTTTTTTTTTTAATTAAGGTATAGTAAAAATCACTGTCACTGTCATCCTGTTGCTCATCGATTTGCTCGAGCAGGCACTGGTAATGTCTCCATTGTGAGACTTGTTGTTACTGTTTTTGGCATATCGAATACGCCACGGGTAGCTAGCCAGGCTCTGCTGTGCGGGCGAGAGACTCGGTAGCTTGCTGGGCTCTCTGAGAGGGGCAAAGGAATCGAACTCGGGTCGGCTGCCTGCAAGGCAAATGCCCCACCTGCTGTGCTATCACTCCAGCCCATAGTAGTAAAATAGAAACAGAAAAAAATGCATATACTTAGCCTTGAGTGTGTATACAGATTATGAAAAGATTATAGATGACTTAAAAGTTCTTCAAATTTATGAAATGGATGGAAATTTAAATGAAGGTAACGTTAAGTTCCAAACTGGAAAAATGAAAATAAGTCCACACCTAGAAACATTGCAAAATTCTAGAATAAAATTTGTATGCACACACACAGAAAAAGCAATGAAAATGCCTAAATATCAGTGATAAAATGGTTAAATATGTTCTTTTTATACCTTTATATGGTATTCTTTTGCACAGGGTAAATATTAGTTTTAGAATCATAGAAACACACATATATATATTTTATTCTTTTTTTCTCTTTGGGTCACACCCAGCAATGCTCAGGGGTTACTCCTGGCTCTGCACTCAGGAATCACTCCTGGCAGTGCTGGGGAGACTATATAGGATGCCGGGGGTCAAACCCAGGTGGGCCACGTGCAAGGCAACTGTCCTGCCCGCCATATTATCACTCTGGCCCCGAAACACATATATTTTTTTTAATTTTATTTTATTAAAGTAGTTATACAATATTTTATCACATTTAATATTTGAACATCGATCCCACCGCTATTACACCTTCCTACCACCATATTTAGGATGAAAACATATTTTGAAAGAATAAAAATGTCATCAGGAATTTAAGAAATTAAAGAAGTAGACTGTTTTTGTGTTGTTTCATTTTTTGTTTTTGTTTTTTTGCTTTAAGGGTTGCAACCAGCAGTGCTTGGGGCTTACTCCCAGCTCTGTGCTCAGGAATGGCACCGGGCAGGGCTCTAGGGACCATGTTCAGTGCCAGGGATTGAACCCAGGTCAGCCACATGCAAGGCGACAACTTACCCACTGTACCGTACTATTTCTCCAGTCCCTTGATAGACTGTTTTATGAGAAGTAATGTTTGTGTGTGACTTCTTTATTTTACCATGAGGAATGGCCTTATGAAAGCTACGTTTATTATGGTATTCTTTCCGTTTGAGACAGGACTTCATATTAATCTTTCAGCCTTTGTTCTTAAAACATACTCCTGAAACAAAGTGTTAAATAGTTTTGTCACACCTAAAGTTTCTTTTTTTAATTCTTATTGTATTTTTTTTTTACTAAAGGATTGGTTACAGGATAAACCATTAAACAGAGAAATGTAAGTAAACCGTTTCTCATTGTTACCTTGAAAAAGTATAATAGTTATTGACTGTTGTCTTTATATCCTTGTATCATTTCTTTAACATTCTTCTTGTTTTGTTTGTGGTGGGAGGGCACACCCAGCAGTGCTCTGGGGCTAATCCTGACTCTGCACTCAGGAATCACTCCAGGTGGTGCTCAGGGGACTGTATTGTATCTTGGGGGTGGAACCCAGGTCGACTATGTGCAAGGCAAGGGCCTTACCCCCTATCACTCTGGCTCCTTTTGAACATTATTTTAGTATGAGTGATGATTATTATTTTTGCAAAGAATTTAAAGGGCTCACAATTTATTATGTAGATTTAATTTGATAATTTTTGGTCCAGGGATGTACTTGGAGTTCAAACACATCCCCACATGTATGGGGAAGGGGTATAAAAATAAATAATAATGCATACAAAATTTTGTATAGTTTATAGTAAAATTCGTGTAATCACCAAACGACTCGGAATCCCATGGCTCTCTCTCACCACTTGCATTGGGTGGTCTCAGGCCGCTTCCCCACGTGGGACGACTGATGCCATGGGCAGATGAGGGAGGAAATGAGGGCCAGGCTGGTTGTTGATCAGTTGCTGTTTATTCCATTCTCCCCACACGTCTGTTCCAGTCTCAGTATGCCCCTGATTCCCGTCTCCTCCTGTCCCCCTCACTGTCCACGCTCCCACTCACCTCCTTGGTCTCTCTCCCTCAACTCTCTCAACCTCCCAGTATTGGCGGTAGCACAGTCAACATATCAAAGCCTTTCCTGGTCTTCTGCAGCCAGGAGATCAGCTCAAGGATGAAATACCACCTAGGGTTTTGCTCCTTTCCTTAGTCTAATCATCATTTAAACATTTATCTTAATTTTACTTCTTAATATTAGTTATTTTATATGTACACAGTAAGAGATACATTAGGCTTGTAAGGTGGCTCTCCTAGGGACATCTTGCTGTAGATCTCAGACTACAGTCTCAGGCCAGATTAATCTTTCCTAACCCTAGCAGGGTCTTAATATAGTTGTTACTTTTTGGATCATGACAGAATTTGTCCATGACCATGCTCTTAACTTATAGTTAAGTACTATGGCTCTTTGGCATGGCCCATTTCGATGCCAGGGTAGCTCACATCTTGCCCTGGGTTCATCCAGTCCCTCATCGGGACCCTGCTTTTGGGGTGCTAGGAACTAAGGGCAACTGAGGCTTAGGTCAAGAAAACAGATGCCCAGGAGTGAATATTCTTTGGACTCAGTTAACTCCCAAGTTACAAAAGCATAGCATTAACTGTCTTCCTGTGTCTATACAAAAAGGACATTGCTTTAAATTAACTATGCAAAAGACACAAGGAGAAGAGAAAAGCAGTATTTACAAGTTAACAGAGTCTGATTAGGAGAAAAAGGCGATTGACCAGGGGTAAGCAAAGCACAAAGAAAGAGGTTACAAATAAACACAGTGGAATGGGAGTGCCTCGGGAGCACTGTGAATGGGTGCAACCCAGTAAACCTAAGCTCCCTGTGGCAAGGCAGAAAGGACAAACCAATGTTATCCCACAAAATTGAGTCATACTATAATTGTGACTGGTAAGATCTTCCTTATATTGATACAGATGGTGGGTGCGGGGGAATATCTTGTTTTCAGCTTGCTCTTAATACATTTTTCAAAGACTTGGATACTTTAGCTTTGTGCTGTCTTATTAGCCTTATTTCTGGGCAGAAAACTTTGTATGTACTTTATAGTACTGAGATGAATGTCCACAAGTAAATCATCAACTTTTTCCTGCATTGCATTACTATTGGATCTTCATTTTGCACCAAAATACTAATTATGTTTTTATAGGCATGGATTGAAGATACCAATTATAGTTAAAATATATGCATATAGCTATATCATATTCATGCATGATTTTGGCATTAGTTTAATGAAAATGGCAGATCCCCATAATGCCAAATTAAATAATCATAATAACATATGGCTGTGTCATATCCACATATGACTTTGACCTAGTGAAAATGGCATATAGTCAGAGGTAGGTCTGAACTTAAGAATTCCTTTCACATTGCCAAATTTAATAATTATAATTTTCTAAAAGTTTGTATGATAGCCTAAACTAACATTGAGAAATTGCCTTTTTTTTGTGTTTCTTTAGACCATCTGAAGAAGGAACATTAAATGGTGAGTCCATGTTACAGATTTGATGTAAAAATAATAGTGATAAACCATATGATCTTGTTATAGCAAATGCCAGACTATTCTAGGTATGAAATTTTAGACGTCATGTTTGAAAATGCCAGTAAAGTGTACCTTGTTCAGCAAAGTTCTATCTAATATAGATGCCTCGCATGTCATCATGTGATAATCTCTGCACTGTCACTCCTCCAGCCCCTCTCCTACCTGCCACCCAGCCTTCTCTTGAAAGGGAGTTCTTAGAGTTGTATTTACCTCTTCAATATATTTCTATTCCATTTGACCCTAATATACCCAAGGGGCCCAAAAGCACAATGCGGGAAAACCACCTGCATTCCTGTGTTCATTGCAGCACTATTGACAATAGCCAAAATCTGGAAACAACCCAAATACCTCAAAATCAGATGACTGGATAAAGAAACTAGTACATAGACACAAGGGAATACCATTCGGCCATAAAAATTAAAAAGAAGATGAAGTCATGCAGTTTGCTGCTACATAGGTGGATCTGTAAAGTACCGTGTTGAGTGAAGTAGTTAGAGGGAGAGGGGCAGACACAGAATGATCTCTCTCCTATGTTGGACATAAAGAAACAAAGGGGAATAGCAAGTTCCCCTTTCTGTACGTTCCCAAGCAAAAAGCAACAGTCAGGGACGGGTACAACGGACAGTAGAGGGAAGTCACTCTTAATTCATCCTCTACTATGTATCACTCAACTGCTTTTGATAGTCTTTCATTTTAAAATCTTTTTTATATCAGCACCCAAGCCATAAGGTCAAATGTTGCCAAATTCTAGCTTTTGTGTTGTGTTTATGCATATAATCCCTCCACATAACATAATATATTTATTTAACCTTTTGTGTATGGGGCTGGAGCAATAGCACAGCGGGTAGGCTGTTTGCCTTGTGCATGGCTGACCCAGGTTCGATTCCTCCGTCCCTCTCAGAGAGCCTGGCAGGCTACCAAGAATATTCCGCCTGCATGGCAGAGCCTGGCAAGCTACCCGTGGCATATTCAATATGCCAAAAACAGTAACAAGTCTTACAATGGAGATGTTACTGGTGCCCGCTCGAGCAAATCGATGAGCAATGGGATGACAGTGACAGTTTGTGTATGAGTGAAATATAAAAGGAATCATGTAATGGTTTCTCTTTTGTATTGTGGCCTTTTCCTCCAAATATTCATGATTCATCTATATTGCTATGTATTATGCTGGTTTGTACATCCTCACTGCTACATAGTATTTTCTTGTGTATTTGATTTGCATATCCATTCTATTTATTGTGCATCCCAGTTGATTGAGTGTATGGCTATTATGAATAGCCCTGCTGTGATATTCATGTTTATGTTGTTTGGTAAACTTACACATGTAATTTTTTTTTTTTACTCTATAACCAGGTATAGAGTTGCTTGGTGATAAGCACTTACTAAACACTCCCAAATCGTTTTTTATTTTTCAGTGAATTTGTCAGATGACTCTTTTCCATTGTCTTCTATTCTACTTCTAAGTTGTTGTAGGTGCCATATTTGACTGATGCTTACAGGGTTACTAGGGTCACCCCCCCTGGGTCAAGGGCAGTGCTGAGGATTCTGCAACTAGCCTGGCACATACGAGCATGCGCCCTACCACTTGAGCCCCGTCCTTAGCCCCAGAGACTTTCTTTTTGAGTGGAGGGAATGAAAAAAAATACACTTCATGAGAAAGAATGTGGACCATCATGTCCTTTTTCCTTCCAGGTGTCTGGGTACTTAATTGCCACTAATCTAGCGTAATGTAATAGAGTAACATAGCACTCAGTGGCCAAATTTTGCTTTTGTTTTTGTGAAGTGAGTTTACATGAAAGAAGCAGGATAAAAGAATGGGAGGGCTGGAGAGTAGGACATTTGCCTTGCACACAGCCAATCCGAGTTCTATCCCTGGCACCACATAAAAACCCTTGAGTGCAGAGTCAGGAGTGATCCCTAAGCACTATCAGGTGTGCCCCTCTCCCCGGGGTGGGGGCAGGGTCAGAAAAAAGAATAAAAATGTTGTTGCAATACTTTTTAAAATATTAAAATATCTTAATTTGTTTATTTTAGGTCTTGCTTCTCCATTTAAGCCAGTGATGGATACAAATTACTATTACTCAGGTAAACACTATGAACAAAATTTACTCATATTTTGCACTTTTACGGGGATTTTTAAAAATTTATGAATCTTTTTCATATATTTTTTCTCTTATCTGCATGTAGCTGTGGAAAGAAATAACTTGATGAGGTTATCCCAGAGCATTCCATTCACACCTGTGCCTCCAAGAGGTAAATCTAAAAAATTAGTAAAATGATTTAAAAAAAAACAACTGTTAATTTATGTTTTTAGGATTAATAGAGAACATGGGTGGTGGCGGTAGAGGGGTTACACTGAGAACAGCCCATTTCAGGCTGGAGAATGGGGATAGGATGTAAAGCTCTTGCCTTGCTTATACCAACCCTGGTTCGAGTCCCCAGCACTATCTATGGTTCCCTGAGCACCACGGGATATGGCCCCAAACCACAAAAAGAGCCAATTTTATATAAATTCCTAATTAGCTTGGCCACAAGAGTTATATGCTTTTTAAAAAGGAACATTAGAATTGCTGAATTTATCTGTTTAGTTTTATTTTGTTTGGGCCTATGTCTGACAGTGCCCGGGACTCTTTGCTCTGTGCTGGGGTGTGGGGGGGTGGTGGTCACTTCCAGCAGTGCTCAGGAGGTCATCTGGTGCTAAGGATCAATTCCACCTGCAAACAGAGCATGTACTCTGCAGCCTATTGAATCAACACTCTGGCCACAGAAATACTGAAGTTCTTGATTACTGCAGCATTTAGAAGCAGTGCTGTACTCTCATCCAGAAAAGCTCTGATCCATTGTTAATAATGAAAACATGGATAAATTGATCTCTGAGCATGTGTGCAGCATATAGTTTAAAGTGCCTGTCTGTATTTTCTTGAAATGTTCATTTTGTTGTTGTTGGAGTGTTTTGTTTTTTGTTTGTTTGGGGTTTGTTTGGTATGGTTTGGTTTTGGGCCACACCCAGCAATGCTCAGGAGTGACGCCTGGCTCTGCTCTCAGGAATCACTCCTTGGGTGACCATATGGAATGCTAGGAATCGAACCCAGGTTGACCGAATGCAAGGCAAATGCCCTACTCGCTGTACTGTCTCTCTAATCCCGGAAATGTTCACATTTTAAAAGTAACTACCATCACTGATTTCTAATATGAATATTGAGAAATTAGTCGATAACTGATTTCTAAGTATTTTTTGGCTTGAACTTCTTTTATAAAATACAATTCTCAGTGTCATCCTCTCTCCCTCTCCTGATTTGGACCAAAATAAGCAAAAAGTCTTTACTCCGCCCGGTTCTCTCCAGTGCCCTGCTTTCGCCTTACAAAGTGCCCTTTTGTGTCGCAGGTGAGCCCGTCACCGTGTATCGCTTGGAGGAGAGCTCGCCCAGCATCCTGAACAACAGCATGTCCTCCTGGTCGCAGCTCGGCCTCTGTGCCAAAATAGAATTTTTAAGTAAAGAAGAGATGGGAGGAGGCTTACGGAGAGCTGTCAAAGTGCAGTGTACCTGGTCAGAACACGACATCCTCAAGTCAGGGCATCTCTATATTATCAAGTCTTTCCTTCCGGAAGTGGTTAACACGTGGTCGAGTATCTATAAAGAGGATACCGTTCTGCACCTCTGTCTCAGAGTAAGTCTCACGGTTCTAGAACGTGGAACATTAGTTGAACTTACTGTTTCCCTTCTGAAAGATAAATTTTATGAAACAAAATCTTAAGTGTAAACATTGAAAACCTTATTTTTTTCCTTCTCTGTAGGAAATTCAACAGCAGAGAGCAGCACAAAAGCTCACATTTGCCTTCAACCAAATGAAACCCAAATCCATACCGTATTCTCCAAGGTAAATGTCAACATTTTTCTGGCATCTTTTAGTATAACGTGGAACCTCTTTTTAACTATTGATGTTGTATTTTACTTGCCCCTTTTAAAGATTAATTAAAATGTTATTAACAAAATTGCCAGTAATGTCTATAACTGTTTTTTATAAGGTTCCTTGAAGTTTTCCTGCTATATTGCCATTCAGCAGGACAGTGGTTTGCAGTGGAAGAATGTATGACTGGAGAATTTAGAAAATACAACAATAACAATGGTGATGAGATTATTCCAACTAATACACTGGAAGAGATCATGCTAGCCTTTAGCCACTGGACTTACGAATATACAAGAGGAGAGTTACTGGTGCTTGATTTACAAGGTAAAACAACCATTTCATGTACATACATTTCTTTCGTTCAGAAATGTGGATGGGGCTTAATGGAGATGGTTTATCTTTGGGATCCGCTTGGAGCCTTCAAATGACTGTATGTTACTGTGGACAGCTTGACTGTAGCCAAATATTCGAGATCTCTGTTCACT
Organism: Sorex araneus; assembly: GCF_027595985.1. NCBI lineage: Eukaryota > Metazoa > Chordata > Mammalia > Eulipotyphla > Soricidae > Sorex > Sorex araneus. The sequence continues at coordinate 95,111,918 of NC_073304.1, read as the reverse complement.
GTTAGCTGAATTTCTTAGTTCTTCATCAAGCATTAAAGCAACATGGACATTTTCATAGCATGATAATTTCAGGTAGTTAGACTAGTTACGTGGTATATGATTACCCCAGAGAATCTTAGGGCTGGGGCAAGATTCGGTGACCCCTTAGCACCACATTTTTTTTGTTGTTCTCCGACATTGGTGTAATACAGACACAAGAGAACAGTGAAATAGAATAGGAAGTCCAGAGATAAATTTAGATGTTTATCAATACTTTAATTTATGACAAAGGATCTAAGATCATACAGTGGGAAAAGGAGAGTCTCCAAAAAATGGGGCTGGGAAACTAGACCAACATATGCCAAAGAATGAAGCTGAACTACAGCCTAACTGAATTTTCAGAGAAATCGAGCATGGTTAAAGACATCAGTGTAAGGGCCAGAGAGATAGTATAGAGATTTAAGTGCTGGCCTTGCATGTGGCAGACTCTGCTTCAACCCCCAGCACTGCTAGGAGTTCCGGGGGTAAATGGTTCCCTGAGTCCCTCTAGGAGTGTCCCTGAGCAAAGTCAGGCATGGGCCAAAAAAATAGATCTTAGGCCATAAAGTAAATAAAAGCATTGGTGAAATATCTACTACTTTAGAGAAGATTTTAGACAATTTAGCCCCAACAGTATCACTGTCATCCTGTTGCTCATTGATTTGCTTGAGCGGGCACCAGTAATGTCTCCATTGTGAGACTTGTTACCGTTTTTGACATATTGAATATGCCATGGGTAGCTTGCCAGGTTCTGCCATGGGGAGCGAGATACTCTTGATAGCTTGCCAGCCTCTCCGAGAGGGGTGGAGGATACAAACCCGGGCTGGCCTCGTGCAAGGTAAACACCCTACCCATTGTGCTATTGCTCCAGCCCACCCCAGCAGTAAAGGAAGCAAAAGTAGCAATAAACAGTTGGGACTAGATTAAATTAAAAAGCTTTTTTATATCAAGAGAAAATAAAGATGGAACAAAAAACCTGAATGGTGAGTGTTATTTGTACATTATACATCTGTAAAAGTCTCCTAGTATCCAAGGTAAATAAAGAACTCACTATATTCAGCAACAGCAAAAGAAACTAATTTTTTTAAATGGATGATTCTGTCCATTTATTCAAAAAGTATTTGAATAAATACTTTTCCAAAGAAGATATACAGATGGCTAATAGGCCTCTGAGGAAATGCTGGTCATCATTGGTCATCAAGAAAATCAAAATTAAGCCCCTAATGAGACACTGCCATGGGGCTGGAGTGATAGCATAGCGGGTAGGGCATTTGCCTTGCATGCAGCCGACCCGGGTTCAAATCCCAGCATCCCATATGGTCCCCTGAGCACCACCAGGAGTAATTCCTGAGTGCAGAGCCAGGAGTAACCCCTGTGCATCGCCAGGTGTGACGCAAAAACCCAAAAAAAAAAAAAAATGAGACACTGCCTCACACCTTTGAGAATGGCTCGCAGCAGAAACAGCAATAAGAGTAAATGTTGAGGGAGGTACGGAGGCGAAGGAGCACTGATGCACTATTGTTGGGAATATACGTTGCTGAAACTGTTTTGCAAAGTGCCGTGGAGCTTCTGTAAGAAACTGAAGCTAGGCATTCCTTAGGGTACTGCACTCTCTCTTTTGGAACCTAGAAAGTTATGTCCAGGCCGGGGCTCTAGTTTATCAGGGAAGGCACTACTTGCCTTGCGCGCAGCTAACCCAGTTTGATCCCGGCACCATGCGGGAGCCATAGGGTTCTCTCAGTAAGGTTGTGGCCCAAAAATAAAAAAAATTGGGGGCCAGAGAAGAGATAGTACACGAGGTAGGGTGTTTGCCTTGCATACTTTCCCCCTGGGTTTGATCCCTGGACCCTATATGATCCCCCAAGCATTGCCAGGAGTGATCTCTGAGTACAGAGCCAGAAGTAAGCCCTGTGCACCACTGAATGTGGCCAAGAAAACATATGAAAAAGAAAATAATAAATATCACAGTATATTCTCAGACCATAATGGGTTTTTACCCCCCGCCCCCAATAACAAGAGCTATATGAGAGGCTGGAGCGATAGCACAGTGGGTAGGGTGTTTGCCTTGCACGAGGCCGACACGGGTTCAGTTCCCAGCATCCCATATGGTCCCCTGAGCACCGCCGGGGGTAATTCCTGAGTGCAGAGCCAGGAGTAAACCCCTGTGCATCATCAGGTGTGCCCCAAAAAGCAAAAAAAGCAAACAAAAAGCTATATGAATATCAGTCTCTCCAGTACTTTTTCCTTTAATATCTATCAATGTGGTTTGATAGATAGTATTACTACTCACCATGTGTAGTTTTAATTCTGCGTTTCCCACCATAAAGTTCTAATACAGCTCAGCAGCCAAAGCGGCCGTGCATGCTCAGGGGTCTGAGTTGGAACCTGACAGTCTGGTCCCATGTACACCACTGGGTATGGCCCTGGGCATCACTGGGGTTGACCTGGGACCACCACGTCCCGAGCAGTGAACTTTTTTGATTAAGGTTGGTCAAGAGTCATTCTAGTGCCCCTTCACCCACTGAGCTCTGGCCAATAGCCTCCCCCCACTTCCAGACAAAAGAAAAAATCTGTTTTATTAGATTTTACATTCACAGGTTAAAAGAGTATTCAAATATCAGTAGTCGTTCATATATGAATGATTACATGAAATAAAATAAAATGTTTAACCACGTCCAGCTTCGCAGTGATAATGGGACTTGAACTTAACAGCTTCATATATTGTGAGTCGTTCATCTCACTGCCGAGCTGTATGCTTGGACGCCAGCCCCACCCCACCCCCACCCAATTGCATACTGTCACTATCCCTTTGTATGCCTAAGTGTTCTTTCTCATCAGGGTGGGGAGGGGCAAACTGTAGCGTTTTTTTCTTTTTTTTTTTTTTTTTTTTTTTTGCTTTTTGGGTCACACCTGGCGATGCACAGGGGTTACTCCTGGCTCTGCACTCAGGAATTACCCCTGGCGGTGCTCAGGGGACCATATGGGATGCTGGGATTCGAACTCGGATCGGCCGCGTGCAAGGCAAACGCCCTACCCGCTGTGCTATCGCTCCAACCCCGACTGTAGCGTTTTTTCATGAGGAGATGTGTGCTGGCACCCACAAGCTGTGCTGTGTCCGAAGCTGGTGTCTCGGGAGCTCATATCCTACATGCCAGCTCAGACACCTACTTCCTTCACAGCACAGAAGCTGTGTTGGTTCAGGTGTGGCGCTCAGGTCAGCTCTAGGTTATGGATCACCAAGAGAAATACCAACATGACATTTGAGTAATTTAGTACGTAAATTGAGTGATGTAATACTTAATGGGGTGTTTTATCTTCTTTTTTTTTTTTTTTTTTTGGTGTTGCTATAAAATGTCCACAAATATCAGTGTTACAGTAGTTAACACAGTGTAAAATTTTCTTTTTTTTTTTTTTTGTATGTACATATAAAGGTGTGGGTGAAAATTTGACTGACCCATCTGTGATAAAAGCAGAAGAAAAGAGGTAAAAAAAAGTTTTAATATTCCATTGTCATTTTTATAATTTTAAAGTCTCCATTTCTATGTTTACAAATTGCCTTTTATTCCCTCATTTTAACTACCAATTCTGCAGATCTTGTGATATGGTTTTTGGCCCGGCAAATCTAGGAGAAGATGCAATAAAAAACTTCAGAGCAAAACATCACTGTAATTCTTGCTGTAGAAAACTTAAACTTCCAGGTAAGCATTTCAGGTGACCTGTCACTGTCAACCCGTTGTTTATTGATTTGCTTGAACGGACACCAGTAACATCTTTATTGTGAGACTTGTTGTTATGTTTTTGGCATATCAGATTCACCACGGGTAGCTTGCCAGGCTCTGCCATGCAGGCGAGATACTCTCAGTAGCTTGCCAGGCTCTCTAAGAGGGGCGGAGGAATCAAACCCAGGTCGCTGCATGCAAGGCAAATGCCCTGTTTGTCTTGTGCTATTGCTCCAGCCCCAGCTGACCTGTATAGTAAATAAATTAACAGAATTATTTACTGCAGTAAGGCAGAGGCACAAATACTTGTTGGCTATAAGGAGAGCTGTCTGCCTTCCCCACTGTGAAAAGCACAAAGTTCATTTGTTTCATAGATATTTGTCTACTGGATGCTAGCCTGGAGTGAACCAAACAGACATTGTCCCTGCCCTCGGTAGAGTTTAGTTAAATAATGAATATTGACAAGATTAATGGGGTTACTGAATGTCATAAATACCAAGCAGAAAAAAATCAAACAGGTAAACAGGTTGCTTAGCACAACTTAGAGATCAAATACTTCTTGGGCAGCTGGGAGACTTGCTTACACTGCAGGATGAAGATTTTTAGATTATTCTGGCAGAAAAGTTGAGAACAAAGGTTTTCATGGAGCAAGAATAAGGAACTGTGGGGCCAGTGGGAGATAGTACACTGCGTAAGACACTCAGTTGGCATGCTTCCTGCTCAGGTTCAGTCCCCAGCACCTCAGGTGGTCCCCCAACCCCACCAGAACTGATCCCTGAGCAGAGAGATAGGAGTAAACCCTTCCCCTATCCCCCCCAAAAATGGGGGGTGCACCATAATTGTACAGCAGGTGGGGCATTTGTCTTGCACGCAGCCAACCTGGGTTCCATTCCTGGCATCCCATATAGTCCCATGAGCACCACCAGGTATAATTCCTGACTACAGAGCCAGTAGTATCCTCTGAGTATCACCATATGTGGCCTGAAAAAAGAAAAAAAGAATATGAACTGCAGGCACTTTCTCTCAGTACTACATTTTTCATCTGGAGAATTACAAGTTGTTACTGTAAACTTGGGCAACGACCAGTGGTTACACCCCTTAACAAAGTCCATCGGAATGCCCTGTGGACTTTTTTTTTTTTTTTTTAAATCAGGATTAAGTGAGTTGGTCTTTGAAGTACATGGAACTTGCTTCTGTTATCTCCTTTAATCTGTGGTAGATTTTCGTATCAGAAATACCTTGCTTTCATGGCCAATCTGGTACAAATTCTGCCTGCTCTCAATTCTGAAGTCTTCCTAGAATGTGTATCTTTCTCCCATCATCATTGCCACTACTTTGTTTCCTTGAATTTTGCCAAAACTCTGTAGTCAGGCTGCTTCTCTCTTAAGACAGGATTACCTCCCCCTGGATTTTCACTGTAAAAATTTAGTCCTTACTATAGCTTGCATTCCATAAATCAGTGTCAGAAACGGCCAGGTGCGAAATGTTTTATGCTTCGTGAGATTCGTGGCCTGTGCCACAGCAGCCCCACTCGTTTGGCTGTGTAGAATAGTCATTGAAGATCCGAAAGAAAACACTGGCAAAATGCACTGCAATCTGCAGTAAAGTAAGAGTGTAAAAACAGGCAGCAAATACCTGAAGCTTACGTAACAGGACCAGGGATGTGGCCCAAGTGTGCGATCCTCGATTGCATGAGGCCTTGGATTTGATCTCTGGCGCATGGGTGGCCCCCTAACAGTAGTAACAAATTTAGGGGATGGGGAGATGTGAGCAGCAAACCAGGTTTCTCCCATAGGCCAGTTTGGCCACACTTGGCCATTATCTGCTGCTGGACCTTTATTGCTGGTCTTCCCCTCATCCAGGCTTCTCCCCTGCCCACCCCCCTCCCAAAGAAAAAGTCCTCAGAGTTTTTTTAATAGGTTACTTCTCAATATTTAGGGCTTCACACAAATATGATCTCCTTGTTTTCTGCCCTTCCACGTGAAAAAAGAATATATGTATACTCACCTTCTATGCACCTATTTCTGCTATAGTTCTTCAATTTTCTTTTCTTTTTTTTCTTTTCTTTTTACCCACAAAAGTATGCATTTCATGAGAGCAGGGAAGTTGTTTATTGCTGTATTCCCTATTCTTATGAATTATGGTTTTAACGTAAGGGTTACTTGTTTGATGAATTGGCTTTGTTTGCTAGTGGGCCACACCCAGCAGCCCTCAGGGCTTCCTCTGGTCCGTGCTCAGGAGTCACTCCTGGAGGAGCGCAGGGGACCTTGTGTGGTGCTGGGTTGCAAACCCAGGTTTGCTGCATGCAAAGCAAATGCCCTAACTGCTGTACTGTTGCTTCAGCTTCCTAATGGATTGCTTTTTTTATCTGTTTAAATGTTGTGACTGTAGAATTTATAGTAACCTGGTAAAAAAAAAAGTACATCTGGAGCATTCAAAGATAAAAATATTGATTTAGGAAATGTTCTTTATCCTCCCTTTCTAAAAAATGCTGACCCTTTTTTCTTTTTCTCTTTGGGGTGCTGACTGTAGATCTGAAGAGGAATGACTACACACCTGATAAAATCCTATTTCCTCAGGATGAGCCTACAGATTTGACTCTTCAGCCTGGAGATTCCACCAAAGAATCTGAGTCAGCCAGTTCTATTCGTCTGATGTTATAATAATACTGAATCGATTTTCTTTTTTCTTTTCCTTTTTTTTTTTTTTTTGTCTACACCTCATCAAACTGTCAGTGTCACTTTTCCTTTAGCCGGAAGCGGTTGATTCCTGGAGAAGCGTGTGCGTGTTGTCTGTGCGGATTCTGACCGTTAGGAAGATCCCTCCTCTTCCGGCCTGATGAGTCGGCCCAGCCAGAAACTCCCTGTAGCAGAGAGTGGGCAGCTGTTAAGTTTTAAAGGAAATTAGTATTTATCACCTTCTAAGGGCTTTTTCCCACCCCCTCACTTCCCCCCGAGGATTTCCTTTGACTCTGTCCCGATGAGGGTCCTGCCCTCTCTCATGTGGTGCAATGCCATTAACCAAAGTTAGGTGTCCTTGCAGGTGACACTGGCAGCTAGCTTACTGCCGTGCAGGTAGCGAAGAAAATGAACCACCCAGCCTTCTGGGTTCAGTGGCAGTCAGAGGTTTCCTCGCTGTGTTCTCATGTGTGCATTGATGGAAGTTACTAGATTCCAGCTAGCAAGTTATTGGCCCAGGTAAAGGAGGTAACTTAATATTTTAGGTTCACAGTACTAGTACAAGCCTTTGCTGAAAACCATTTTCTAAGAGGGTCTCTAAGAATCAGGGTTCGGCTCCATATTTAAAGATAGAGCCAGTTTAAATAGAGCCCAAATTGTGCAAAAGTATTGGTTGGTTTTCTTTTGTTTTTGTTTTTAATAAGCATTGTTTTATCAAGTTATTGTTAAGTAGAAGAAAGCCATGATAAATTGGTATAAATGAGCAAAGGAAAAAACTTCAGGCACTATTAGACAGAAGTTACCTAGTGAGAAAAGTTAAAAGTGCTTTTTTCCTATCTGTATCTGTAGTGACAACCTGGAAATTACATACTTTTCCAAAGATTTTATTGACCAGTGTATCAGTCAGAATGTGTAAACATGAATTCTTATATATTTAAAATTGGGCAGGAACAAATGAACATGAGGGTTTTGGGGGGAAGTGTGTGTGTGTGTATGTGTGTGTGTGTGCGCTCATGCGCATGTGTGTTACTTATTTAAGAAACTGAGTTGGATTATCATTATGTGATGTCGGGAGATTGCAATGCAACATTATGCCAATAAAATGTAATTTAACTGCCCCAGATATTGTTGAATACTCAACAGTAAGAAAAGCTTTTCATCTGACTAAAGTTTTACGCTTTGATTTTTTTTTCTTTTTACTTTCTAGGTACTAATTTTTATTTTTATTTGGAGGGAGCAGTGTAAATCTTATTTGTATTCTGTAGTGTATCTCATAGATACAGACAAAGCAAGAAGTGAGAAACTGTTTAAATAGTGTTTAATATTGATGAGGGGAGAAAGAAAAAGTGTATTAAAGATAATATTCTATATACATTTTGTATATCATTAAATCTTTAAAAGAAATTAAATAAATTTATTCTTGTTTACAGATGTTTAGTGAGTTTAATTATTCCCCAAAAGTGTCTGATACCTCCGGTCAGTTTGTTTTCAGAGTGTCCATTGTTTTTTTGGTTTGTTTTTAATAAACCATTTGCATACCTGTGCTTTTTCTCCTTTGTATCCTATGCATTGTTTAACGTGATCTTGGTCTACCTTTCTTTCATTGATTCTGGTTATGTCAGAAACGAGGATCTGGGCTGCAGCCAGAGTGATAGTACAGTGGGTAGGGCGTGTGCCCAGCTCCCCAGCATCTCATATGGTCCCCCAAGCTCTCCAGAAATGATTCCTGAGCACAGAGCCAGGAGTAACCCCTGAGTATTGCTGGATATGACCCAAAAATCATGAAAGAAAAATTAAAGAATGGAGGATAGGGTCTGGAGTGATAGCACAGCGGGTAGGGCGTTTGCCTTGCACACGGCCGACCCGGGTTCAATTCCCAGTATCCCATCTGGTCCCTTGAGCACTGCCAGGAGTAATTCCTGAGTGCAGAGCCAGGAGTAACCCTTGAGCATTGCCAAGTGTGACCCAAAGAGCAAAAAAAATAGAACTGCAGATATAGGCTTTCTACTGGCATTTAATTTTTAAGTTCATTATTTTTACAAGGTGAATAGTAAGTAGCAAGCCTTTATGTATTGCTTAATATTATTTCCTCTAAGTACTTTATGTAACTCATTTAATGCTCCTAATTATCTTATGAATTGGTACTATTAATATTTGCAAATTAGAAAATTCAAGATATTAAGTAAATTATTTTTGTATGTTATAATTACTTCCACGGATATTTAAGACATAAATATATTCAAGGGTCAAGGTTGGTTATTAAAATAACCCTTATGGACTTTTTTTTTTTTTTCTTGCTGATCAGGACTCAGTCCAGATTTAGGTGTTATGTTGGTCTTATTTCTCCAAATTCTTCTTAAATTTGGGGGAGGGTTGGGGATGGGGGTGTGAATCTTGGCTTTTTTTTCCCTTTACCTGAAAATGATTTTCTTGGTTTTGAACCACATCTGGTGTGCTGAGGGCTACGCCTGGCGGCAGGGGAACCTTGCAGTGCCATTTTAAAGACGCTTTTTCTTTTCTTATTCAGAACTAAGAAAAGACAAGGTAGTTCTGGCCTCCTGGGCTCTGCCTTTGCTTCCTTCCCTCACCGTTTGGCCACTCAACAGATTCCGAGTCAGCTTAAAGGCTCACGAGGCTGCTGCCAGCTTTGGGCACTCCAGAGGGCCTCTCCTTTTCTAACAGATCCTGTCCCAGCACATGGGGGCGTATTGGGGGGGTAGGTACGAGGTCTGGGCTTGATGTCGACACAGGCGCACCACTTCCTCAACCCGACTGCTACCACTTATCTTCCCTAGCCCTGTTTCCCTTCAGATACAGCCCAGGGTTCCCTGTCAGTTCCTTCTATAATCACTGCATACCCAGTCATGCCATTCCCAGCAGTACTCAGCTGTGCTGAGCATTTTTATCTTTTAAATTTTCTCTTTGGTTTCTGCATCACACCCTGCCATGCTTGGGGAATGTCTCCCAGCAGTGCTCGGGAAACCCTGCAGTGCATTGAGCCTGGGCTTCCCACATGTCAAATGTGAGTCCAGCCTGTGGAGCCAGCTCTCCAGCCCTGCTGAGCACTTTTTTAGAGCAGTGGAACCGCCCCCGTCTGCCCAAGTGTGAGAAACACTTCATTGACGTTAGAGGAGTGGGGTGGGCACTAGGAGGGTGGGTGAGTGCCCAAAGCGACAATGATGGGGTCAATTTGTTACCAGCAATACCCAGTCTTGGTTTCAGTAACCAAGTAAGTCTCATGGCAACCTGCTAGAACCTTGGAGTGGAAAGGATTATGATGCCTGGAAAATTCTGAGTTGGAATTGTGCCTGAAGTTCAGAAGAAAATCAGCTTGAGGGGGGGGAGAAGCACATAAGTCATCACAAACAAGGAGACTCACAGTGAAGGGCTCCAAGAAATGAAGTTAAATGGATTGGATTACCTCTAGCTCCTGAGCAGACTCGAAAGCCCCATGCAGTTCACTAACATGACTTCGCAGCAGCATTTCCCTGCAGATGACTTCGGTATCTACTATGTCCTGTGAGCCTCCATCTACGGCTTTCTAGATAAACTCAGCTGGGGGTCCTGAGGGAGCTCAAAGAATTTAGGGGTAGCATCATGCTCCCTTGGGAGGGTTCCTGCAGGTTTGACCCACTGGAAGTCCCCCAAATGAATGTCTAGGCAGTCCTAAGGTAATGTTTCTGGACCCAGGAGAGTGCTCGGGTAGAGCACATGTTTATAGGTGAGAGGCCACGGGATCGGTTTCCAGTCCCACATGTCCCCCAAGCACCTCTAGATGCAGTCCATACACAGAATTTTTAGAAAGACTTTTTTTTTTTAAAAGAAAGACTCAGATCATGTAGCAGCTAAGTGACAATGAGGATTTAAACTAAGGTCAGTTATTTCTGTGGAGTCCATGTCCATGCTCTTTATCTTTTCTGCCTCCTTATGTGTCTGTGCACATACATAACATGTGCATATTGAATATGTGTATTTGTTCTTCAGGGAGCAGCACCCTGCTGGCTCTGCTCAGGAATCAGTCCTGGTGCTGCTCAGGGAACCGTATGGGATGCCGGAGACAGAATCCGGGTTGGCCCCGTGCCAGGCTGCACTTTCTCCAGCCCTGGGCTGAGTATATATGTTGGATGGATTTACTCTCCTTCCTCTTTATGTCTGTGAAGAACAGTCTCTGGCAAGACCAAGAGGCCTGTATACTTGCTTTTAATATTTGTATATATTTTGCTCATAATATGTATGTATGTTTTTGTATATCATACATGTATACATAACATTTGTATACATTATGCTCTTGTTACATATGTATGTTATTTACATACATTATGCCATATTATATACACGCAGTCTTAACATTTGGTACATAATTACGAATCACGAAATCCCGTTGATCATCGAGTTGCTTGAGCGGTCTCAGTAACCTCTACATTTGTCCTGTCCCTGAGATTTTAGAAGCCTCTCTCTTCTCGGCCTTCCCAACGATGCCGCATTGGAAGCTCTTTCAGGGTCAGGAGAATGAGATTCAGCTGGTTACTGGCTTTAGCATATGGATACATCATGGGAAGCTTTCGAGGCTGTCCCATGTGGGCAGGAAGCTCCCAGTAGCTTGCAAGTTTCTCCCAGAGGGAAAAGTAGGTTATAAGAAATCGCACGGCCGCAACACTTCTGGGAGCTTGCTTTTAAGTCTCTGGATGTTGGCCGTTGATGGGATTATACACACCTGGGTTCCTCTGCCGGTACCTTCATGCATGAGGCTTGTCCGAACGTGTGCAGAGGGGCCTTGAGCATGGCTGTGGCTAGGTTCCAGTGGTCTTCGGCCGCCGGGAACTCTGCTCAGGGCGGGAAGGGAAGCTGGAACCCATCCCCTCCAAGGGGCTCCGGGGAAGACAGCCAGGCGTGCAGGCAGGAGACTCTCTGGTTTGTATAAATCTTTTTTTATAAATTTTATAAAGATTTTTATAAATCTTGGTACATAAATTCAAATTTAATAACTTAGCAGATCTTAAATAATTAGGTAGATAGATATATACTCCTCACCTCCACATATCACAGATGACTTGCTCAACCACAAAAGAGAAGAGAGCATTGGAATGACTCAGTAGCTCCTGCAGAGAGCCAGTTCTTGCGTTCGTACCAACCTGGGTTTGATCCCTGAGAACTCATAAGGTCCCCTGAGCCCTCCAGGAGTGATCCCTGCGTGCAGAGCCAGGAGTAAGCCCTGAGCAACTGTTTGATGCCCCACGCCCCAAGAGAAAAAGGTCAGATTCTTGATTTCAGCAATACAGAGATGGGGGGAGGGGCGGGTATCACATCACTTTATGGAAGCCTCGGGGTGCTGAAGGCGGGGAGTGCACCTGGAGAAGTCTAACGGCCCAGAGGAGTAACACCGGACCTCACCTCAGATGCCTGCCTTGCATGACACCCCAACAATGATATGAAAAATAATGAAAGGAAGGGGTGGGTGGGAAAAGGAATTAAGTTAGAAGAAGGTTGATAGTACAGGGGGTAAGGTGTTTGCCATGTATGCAGCTGACCCAGGCATCCCATATAGTCCATTGAGCACCACCAGGAATAATTCCTGAGGGCAGAGTCAGGAGTAACCCCTGAGCATCGTCGGGTGTGACCCAAAAAAGAAAAAAAAAAAAAGGCAACTGCAGAGATCACTGATCTCTGGAGCTGAGCACATGCTTTCATGCAGGAATCTGGGGTGTAAGCACCCACACTGCGTGATTCTCTGAGCACTGAGCTGACTCACCCCTGAAGACAGCTGGGTGTGGCTCTAAAGCAACAAAATTAAAAGACCACTTAAAAAAAAAACAACTTACCCAACAGGAACCTTTCACTCAAATACAAAAGCATGGGTTCACCTTGCTTGCAACTATTGATGGTGCAGCATGTGGCTAAGGTTTGTGTAATAATGTGTCCGCTTTTGTTGTGGTGGGTTCCAGATCTCACAGGATTTTTTGGAGGGAGGAACCGTGGGCCACACCCTCAGTAACGCAGGGCTTACTTCTGTGCTCAGTGATCACTCTTGGCAGGCCTCAGGTGTGCCAGGGATAAGATTCAGTCTGCTGCTTGCCTAACTCATGGCACTCCCAGGGCCCAGATTTCAGGAATTTGTTTGGTTGGTTGGCTTTTTTCGTTTGTTTGTTTGGCTTTAGTGTTTGGTTTGGAGGCCACACCCGGCGATGCTCAGGGTTTGCTTCTGCCTCTGCACTCAGGGATCACTCCTGATAGTGCTCGGGGGACTGTGTAGGGTCCGAGGAATCAAACCCAGGTGGGCCATGTGCAAGGCAGGCTCCCTCCCTGCTGTACTATCAGCCCAGCTCCGAAGATTTCCTTTTTTATGGACGTAATTTCTGCCCACTTCTTTCTGGCTTCGTTTCTGATGGTGATTTGGAAGCTTTGCTTTTGTGAAGCGATGGTAACTTTTGTGATCTCTGCTCCTATCTGCACCCATTCGGAGTAGCCCCACACTCTGTAGAGTTGTGTAATAGAACCAAGACTCTTGCCTTTATTCTCTTTTTGGAGAAACGGTGCTTCTGTGCACACTTCCCCGTTCATTAGAAAAGGAGCAACCTTGCACTGACTGGGTAGCTCACTAGTCAGCACAGGCATCTGTGCTGGAGTTCAAACCCCAGCACCACATGCTCTCCCACCCCCAGCACCCTGGGCTGGCCTTGGTCCCCCAACGGATATGCTGGAACACCTGATATCCTTGAGTCTGAACAGTGAGCTGTCCTGGCGGGCTGGTCCCAGGACCCCCAGAACTCTTCTTGGGAGCCCCCCTCCCTTTACAAAAGGGAGAGAAACTGAAGGGGAAGTAGGGGCTGCCCGAGTCCAGGGCCTCGTTGGGTCCCAGCCATGGGTAGGTGAAAGAATTTGCCAGGAGAGCGAGACAGTTTGGGCAGAGCAAAGTCCGTTTTATTAAAAGGCGGCGCACGGGCCTGAGGGACAGCAGAGGCCTGCAGAGAGACTCCTCTTGCACAGTCCTGGGGAGTGTTAATAGTGCAGGCAGGAAGTTTCTGCTTTCTACAGATGGGTGAGCAGGAGACCTGCGGCCAGTGCTAGGAACCAACCGAGCCACAGAGCCGAGTGAGAGCGGCGCCTCCGCGCCCTCCTGGGCACAGCTGGCTGTGGGAGTGGCAGGGCCGGTCTCAGCTTCAGACACTCCGTTTCAGAAACGTCCCATCATAGAAACTTCCACCACCACCACTCAAGCAATGAACAGTGCAGGGAAGGGTGTGTCACTGGCTCAACACTTGGTGCTGATTTTCAGCGTTTGAAGATCTCAAAAGGGGTCAGAGCGATAGTAGAGCGGGTAGGGCATTTGCCTTGCACGCGGCCGACCTGGGTTCAATCCCCGGCATCTTATATGGTTCCCAAGCACTACCAGGAGTAATTCTTGAGTGCAGAGACAGGAGTAACCCCTGAGCATCGCTGGGTGTGACCCAAAAAGCAAAAAAAAAAAAAAAAAAAGTGAAATGGCCAGGGGGCCCTTCCACCTGAATTCTGAGTCACTCAAATGTCGTTCCTGGTGACTTTCCGTCCCTGGGCATGACGTGGGTCATATTCTCCAAGAAAGATCCTTTGTGTGGGGCCGGAGTGATAGCACAGCGGGTAGGGCGTTTGCCTTGCATGCGGCTGACCCGGGTTCGATCCCCGGCATCCATATGGTCCCCCAAGCACCGCCAGGAGTAATTCCTGAGTGCAGAGCCAGGAGTAACCCCTGAGCATCGCTGGGTGTGACCCAAAAAACAAAAAACAAAAAAAAAAAAAAGGAAAGATCCTTTGTGGCAGTGGAGGGCAGAATGTATTTCACTAAAAGTGGATAACTCAACTTATGCTCAGGTGTGACTTATGCTCTGCGGATCTCGACAGATGAAAGGGCCTTTCAAAACAGGGCCCAGCACCTGTCCCTCCTTGAGCTGATGAGGGCAGTGGCGCAGACGGCCAATGAGAGGCGCCGAACTCTCTAGGGCTCCCTGAATCAGCCAGTTCCAATTTCCTCCAGAACTTGATAAAAACCCCAGTCCCCCTCACCCCTGCTCATGACTGCCTTCCTCAAAATCGGCTCTGGCCATTGCCCTGCTCCTCACAGGGCCTCTAGGTGAGAAACAGATGATTTCAAAGTATTTATTTTAAAAATTTTACTTCTGGGGGCTGGAACAATAGCACAGTGGGTAGAGCGTTTGCCTTGCACACGGCCATCCCGGGTTCAATCCCCAGCATCCCATATGGTCCCCTGAGCACCACCAGGAATAATTCCTGAGTGCATGAGCCAGGAGTAACCCCTGTGCATCGCCAGGTGTGACCCAAAATGCAAAAAAATAAAATTACTTGTGGGGGCCCAAGAGATAGCACAGCAGATAGGACATTTGCCTTGCATACAGCCAACCCGGGTTGGATCCCCGGCATCCCATATGGTCCCCCAAGTACTGCCAGGAGTGATTCCCGCTGAGTATAGAGCAAGGAGTAACCCCTGAGCATCACTGGGTGTAACCCAAAAAGCAAAAAAAAAAAATTATTTAGTGGAACACATCTAGCATTACTCAGGACTTACTCCTGGTTGTGCACTCAGGGATCAGTCTCTGGGTGGAAGGCAAGCCCCTACCTGCTGTGCCTTAACTGTGGCCCCATATGCTTGAGTTTTATGCTTGAGTTTCATTAGTTTTTTGGAAGTGGGGGACTGGGCTTTCATTAAATGTTGTAGTTTGCTGTTATTTCTTCAATTGCTTTTTCTGCCCTCCCTGCCAGCCAGAGATGACAATTATACTTACGCTGGACTATTTGAAATTAACTCTCAACTCACTAAGGATGCATTCACAGTTTGCTGCTGTTTGTTTGGGAGCCACACCTGGTGGTGATCAGGGCTTACTCCTGGCGGGCCCAGGAGACCAGGTCAGGTGCTGGGGACTAAACTCAGGGCAGCTGCATGCAACCCACATATACTATCTCTGCAGCCCAGAGGTTGAGCTATCTGTAGGATTCCACGCTCAGCCACGCAATTGGAGGCAGCTGGTAGGCGCTGTGGTCCACACCCTGCTTTGGTTCAACTTTTCTCTTTGTTGAAACTCGAAGTTCCAGAAAGGACCAAGTGTGTGTTTGTGTCCTTGGCATGGAAAAAGGGGGCCAGAGAGGGGGTGCTAAGCTTCATTGCATCCCTGCTGAGTGGAGGTGGGGGAAGTGGGCACTGCACCCCCTTCCCTGCCCATTAATATGCTTTCTAAAGTTGATTCAGTTTGTTTGGGGGCCACACCCGGCTGTGCTCCGGGATCACTCCTGGAGACTCGGAGAACCCTTTGGGGGAACCGGAGGTGGACCGGGGTCCGCTGCGTGGCCCTGGCCCCTCCGATGCTTTTTTTTTTTTTATTTTTTATTTTTTTATTAAATGGCATATTTTTTTTATTTTTATTTTTTTTTTAATTTTTTATTGTGGAAAGTTACAAAGTTACAAAGTTTTCAGGTTTAAATCTCAGTTATACAATGCTCGAATACCCATCCCTTCACCAGTGCTCATATTCCACCACCAAGAATCCCAGTATAGCTCCACCCCGCCCCCTCACACCCCAAACACCCCCACGCCCCTAGCCCCCCCACCCTAAGCCCCCCCCCCTCCGATGCTTTATTCCTCATCCTGTGCCCCTTCCTTCCCTCTCTGTCCGACCCCCGCCCCACCCCATGCCCCGCACAGTGCGGAGTGTGCAGACCACGGCGACCCCCTGCCCGCGGGCGGGGTGGACGACCACCAGCAGCGTTCCCAGGGGGTGACGGGCCTGCGCAACCTGGGCAACACGTGCTACATGAACGCCATCCTGCAGAGCCTGTGCAGCATCTCGCCGCTGGTGGAATACTTCCTGTCGGGAAAGTACATCACCGCGCTCCAGAAGTAAGGCGCCGGGGCCCCGGGCTGGGCTGCAGCGGGGAAGGGCGCAGGCGGCCGCCGACCAGCCCCCTTTCCTCTCCCAAGGGACTGCAGCCAGGTGGCCACCGCCTTTGCCTACCTGATGACAGACATGTGGCTGGGAGACTCCGAATGTGTCTCACCCGAAGTATTCCGATCAGCCCTGGGCAGCCTCTACCCGGCGTTTATGAAAAAGACGCAGCAGGATGCGCAGGAGTTCTTGATTTACGTCCTGAACGAACTCCATGACGCGCTGAAAAAGGTAAGGTGGGCTGGGGGCGGAGTGGGGGGGGGGGGGCGGCTGGAGACAGAGGCTGCAACTCTTTCACCAGCAGTTGCTTGGGATCGCGGGAAGATGCAGTTTGGATTTGAAGGGGAGGGTTTGGGACTTTTGTTTATTTATTTGGCACTGCTTGGGATGGGACGTAAGGCATCCAAGGCGTAAGGCATGCAAGGTAAATGTCTTACTGTAGAGCCGTTTCTTCCCCGCTTTGCTGATAAATTGTTAGGGCTCAGGTTCCAAAACCCACCCTCCCCTTACTCCCATTCACCGCATTCTTCTGAGAAAGTCCAGATGGCAGTTGTAGGGATCCGCAGGTGTAAGAACCACTAGACCAGTTTTGATTTTGTTTTTGTTTTTTGTTTTGCAAAGTGCTGCAGCAGCATCTTTTTTGTTTGGCTTGGGAGCTAGGGCTACACCTGAAGGTGTTTATGGGCTTATTCCTGATCCTATGCTCAAGGGACCATGTGTGATGTGGGAGATGTCACCACAGGGTTCAAAGTGGAAATCTTGGGGTCAGCAAAGTAGCTCAGTGGGTTGAGCACGTGCTCTGCATAAAGGAGACCTAGGTTTGATCTCTGGCATTGCATGGGCCCCCTGGCACCACTGGGTGTCCCCCAAAATTGAAAGAAAAATGAACTTTAAATAGTTTTAGGAAGCTAACACAGGGCCTCACACTCACACACGAAAGGCAAAAGCTAAAGTCCTGGCTCAGAAATACATCTTTTATAAATTCTATTCTCTTTTTGGGTCACACCTGGTGATGCACAGGGATTACTCCTGGCTCATGCACTCAGGAATTACTCCTGGTGGTGTTCAGGGGACCATATGGGATGTTGGGAATCTAACCCACTTGGTCGTGTGCAAGGCAAATGCCCTACTCACTGTGCTATCACTCCAGCCCCAAATTTCTCAGGTGATAGAATGTTTAGAAGCTAGAAATATAACTCTGTATTAGAGCAAATGTCTTGTAGATGTCAGACTTCGGGATTAATCCCTGCTGAAAAAATGTACAGCATGAACATTTATAATTTTATACCCTAAAGTGTTTTGTTAATGCACTTTGCATTTGGCCAACCCAGACTGAATCCCTGGCACCACATATGATCCCCAGGGGTCAATCCTGAGCATCAAAGATTTGGCCAAAAGCAAAAACTAAGGTTGTACTCACCATCTAATATATATTGTCTATATGTATGGCAGAATTTTATTTTTGCTTTCTGTTTTTGTTTTGGGGCCACAACTGGGTGTGCTCAGAGCTTACTCCCGGCTCTCTGCTGAGTTATCAGCCCTAGTGGGGCTCAGAGGACCATATGTGCTGCCAGGGACTGAACCCAGGTTGGAAGTGTGCAAGACAAGTTCCCTGCTCACTGTTCTATTATTACTTCAGGCCAGATTGGCAGAATTTTATCTTCACACCAGATTAGCCTGATCCGAGCCTTGCATTGCATTAGGACATACAGTTACCGAAACAGAACATGGTCAGAGATGAGGGCTTTGTTCATAGCACTCCGTTGCCTTCATTCTAGAACTGAGACCCCACCTCGCCATAGATACGTTCTATTTCTGCAGCATGATTTTGCTAATCTCGGCTGCTCTCAAGCCTAAATGATTGTAAACTATAACCAGTAACACCTTCTCGTCGGCAGACCCATTTTTAAATTTTTTTTACTAATAATGATTAACTACTCAGGATGCCTTTCCTCTTTCATCCAGGGGAGGGCATTGGTCAGTAAAATTGATTTCGGGCTTCTACACCAATCTGAGAAGAAACAGTTCCTGGGCCACATTCCACAGCCTGGCCCCCTGGATGGCAACGTGTGCTCCGAGAACACAGGGGGCGCAGCGTGCCCACAATTGAGCTGACTGAGGCATGAATGGGTCATCAGAATGCAAACCGGAGTTACTCAGATAACTGAGGAACATGATCAGTTCCTGACCCCCTGTCTGTTTGGGGCTTGCACCTCTGAGCTGGGTTTCTCCAGCTGCCATAGTTCCCTCCACTGTCCCCGAGATGCGCTCAAGAGACTTGTGAAGGGGGAGTAGGTGGGTGAGCGGGGGAGGAGGGTAACAGTCCTTATGCTGGAAGGGCTTCCACCTGCCTGTCCCACCTGCAGGGTGGGGCTTTGGTCCCGGCCTGATCTGGAAGGAACAGATGGAGAAGGAATGAGTGAATGTGTACAACTGTTGAATAGGAGAAGCATTATGGCCAGAGAGATAGTACAGCGAGTAGGGCATTTGCCTTCAATGTGGCTAACTGGAGTTCTGTCCCCAGAATCCCTTGGGTCTCTCACACCCTGATTCCTGAGTGCAGAGCCAGCAGTACACACTGAGCATTGCCAGATGTGGCCCCCAAAACAAAGAAACAAAAAAACCCCAACAACAGTAATAGAAGTGTATTGGGTTTTGCTTTAGTTTGTTTGGGGCCACACCTGGTGGGGCTCAGGGCTTACTCTTGGCTCTGCAGGTAGGGATCACTCCTGCTGGTGCTCAAGGGCACCTATGAAGTGCCATGGATGGAACCCAGGCCCATGGCGATGCCTTACCTATCATTCTGTCACTCTAGCTCTGCATATTTGGTCTTCATTCAGAGGGTTGGTGATGTTTTTGTAAGCAGAGATCTTTCCTGAAACTCCCTCTTGTTCCTGAGGGCCAACCTCTGGTAACGCTGGTTACAGTCAGTGCCAATTTGCTCAAGCACATTTCCAGAAATCTCAGCAACATGAAGGCTTCCCTTAGAGTCATACTGGACAACAACGCTAGTTTACTTGTACTCTCTTAGAATATTAAGATTTGCTTGTTTTAAAAATGTTTTCTAAATAGGGAGAATGTAGTGGGTAGGGTGCTTGCCTTGCACGTGACTGACCACCGGGTGTGATCCCTGGCACCCCATATGGTCCCCTGAGTTCAACAGGAGTGATCTCTGAGCACTGCTGACTGTGGCCCAAAAGATAAAAATTTAAAAATTTAAGGTTTCTAATAGAAGGTTTAGGATTATTATTGCAAAGGACCAGAGGAAAGATCAAATTCTTTGTTTTATCTCCAAATTAACTGGCCTGACAACTGGTTAAACATCTTACCGTTGGGGCTAGAGAGATAGAACAGTGGTCAGGACACTTGCCTTGCATTCAGCCAACCTGGGTTCGATCCCTATTATCCTATATGATCCTCTGAGTACCGCCAGAGTGATTCCTGAGTGCAGAGCCAGGAGTAGCCCCTGAGTATCACTGGGTGGGGCCCCAAACCCAGACAAATATTTTTTATTTTATTTGATGAAACTCTCTCCTCTCTTCCCAGGGAAAGTCTTTTTTTTTTCCTTTTTGGGTCACACTGGGCAATGCTTAGGGCTTACTCCTGGCTCTGCACTCAGGAACTGCTCCTGGAGGTGCTTGGGGGATCGTATGGGATGCCAGAGATTAAACCCAGTTGGCCATGTTGCAAGGCAAATGCCCTCCCCTCTGGACTATTGCTCTGGCCCCAGGGAAATGGGCTAGAGACCCTTGAGCACATTGTAATCAACTATTAACTTGGCAGCAGGGACATGTGTTTTACCATGTTTGGGGTAAAACATTTTTCAGCTTCATTGGAGAGGAGTGGCCAAATTACCAGAAATTATGCATCTTCTAAAAACCGTGCTCACTTGTCACCTGAATCCAGACCTCCGTGGTTTTTGGTCATTTTGAGAGGCAGGAAGACTCAGTCTTTACATTATACCCCCCCTTTTTTTGAGGGGGAGGGGACTTTATGTGGTGCCAGGGATTGAACCCACGTGCCTCCACCCTGTCCTGTTGCTCTAGTACCAGCGGAGATCGCGTGAAAAAAGCTCTGTTCCAAGGTGCTGCAGAAAGGTGCTGGTCAGCGAGTCCTCCATCATCACGCGTCTGTTTGAGGGGCAGCTCAGCTACAGCGTCATGTGCCTGAAGTGTGAGAACTGCAGCTACAGGAACGAAGTCTTCACCGTCCTCTCCCTCCCCATCCCATCCGAGTCTGAGTGCACGCTGCAGGTAGGGCCTGTACTCCAGGAGACCGTTTGCTTATTTTTAAGCAAACCCCTGCTTCGGTGTCGGGCTGCTCCTGTTTCTGTGTTCAGGGGGCTCACTCCTGGCGGTGCTTAAGGGGAACTTGCAGTATCAGGGATCAAACCCAGGCTTCCAGAATGCCAAGTAGCCCGCCGAGCTGTATCTCCACTTCTAGAGACTTCTTTTGTCTGGCTTTGCTCTAGCCCTGGATTTTCTCAGAGCTGTTTCCTACATTTTCTGTTTATTTTCTGTTTAGTTTTGGGCTCATACCTGGTGATACTCAGGGCTTACTCCTGGCTCTGCATTCAGTAATCACTCTTGGTGGTACTCAGAGGACCATATAGGATGCTAGGGATCAAACCCAGGTTGGATGCATGCAAGGCAAGTGCCCTGCCCACTGAGCTATCCAGTCCCTGGTGCTGCTTAGAGGGACCACATGGGGGTGCTGGGGATTGAACCCAGTTTGGCCATATGCAAGGCAAACGGCTTACCTGCTGTATTATCTCTCCAGCCCCTGTTTCTTACCTTTTCTAATATGAAATTGATTGCTTTACAAATTTAGGGGGAAACCCACGATTATAATTTTTTGAGGGGGCCACGCCTGGCGGTGTTGACACCCGGCTCTGTGCTCAGGGATCACTCCTGGTGAGGCTCAAGGAATTGTCGTGGTGCCGAGGATCCAGCCCCGGTTGGCTGTGTGCAAGGCAAGCACCCTCCTCGCTCTGCTCTCTCTGCTGTCCCCCAATTATAATGTTTTCTAGAAAAGTAACACACTATCCCCAAATTGGTGTGAATTCATCTGCATTTCTACAGGTATTCTGTACAACAGCCTCGTGTAACTGAGAAGCTAGGTGGGCTTAGTATGTTGCGTTGATGTGTGCAGGGAATTGATATTTTCTGGCAAACCTTTCTTTGCCTTCCTTACACAGTTGTAATAGGTCTAGGTCCAGATTGTTTTAAAAAATATTGTCTCAATAGGGACTGGAGCGATAGTACAGTGGAGTAGGATACTTGGCTGGCGTGCAACCAACCTGGGTTCAATTGCCAGCTTTCCATATGGTCTCCTGAGCACCATCAGGAGTGATGCCTAAATAAAGTCTTGCTATTTATTCTTGAGCTCTTAATGTTTTGGACATAAATTGTGAAACGCGTTGGGAGGACAGAGTGCAGGACCGCCATTTACCTATCAAGTTTTCTACACCAGGGGCTGGAGCAATAGCACAGCGGGTAGGGCGTTTGCCTTGCACGCGGTCGACCCGGGTTCGATTCCCAGCATCCCATATGGTCCCCTGAGCACCGCCAGGAGTGATTCCTGAGTGCAGAGCCAGGAGTAACCCCTGTGCATCGCCAGGTGTGACCCAAAAAAAAGCAAAAAAAAAAAAGTTTTCTACACCATAATATACTAGTACGTTATTCTTTAGCGGTGGACCAGGGGAGCAGTGGCAGACAGAGATCACCGAAAAATACGTATATAAGAGACTGGAGAAATAGTGCAGTGGGAAAGGTGCTGTGTGCCGTCAATTCAGGTTTGATCCCTGGCACCCCGTTTGGCCTTCGAGAGTGATTCCTGGGTGCAGAACCAGTAATAGACCCCGAGCATTGCCAGGTGTCACCGGCCCGCTCCCTACCACCACCAAAACAATACAGATAAAAACATATATGGTTTATAGGTACATACACGAGGTATTCGGAACTGGGTTCTGTTCTGAGACCAAACTGTCAAGGGTTGCTGCGTGGACTGCAGGGATCCGCAAGGAGCCAGCAAGCTCCGCCATGGTCACTCTCTGGAGGTCCATGGTTTGCAGGACCAGGGAGCCAGGTGTCACAGTGTCCCCTAAGTCACCCGCTCTCCTTCTCCTCTGTCTGCTCTCTTCCTTGTGGGCCACCCAAGACCCTGAGACAGCATATTTGTCAGCTAGCACCCTGTCTGGAGTGATAGCACAGCGCGTAGGGCGTTTGCCTTGCACGTGGCTGACCCGGGTTCGATTCCTCCGTCCTTCTCGGAGATCTCAGCAAGCTACTGAGAGTATCCCGCCCGCACAGCAGAGCCTGGCAAGCTCCCCATGGCATATTCGATCACAAGTCTCACAATGGAGATGTTACTGGTGCCCGCTCGAGCAAAACCAATGAACAATGTGACGACAGAGCTACAGTGCAGCACGCCTGTCACTGGGCTAGTGAGAACAGCACAGGTGGCCTCCTCATTCTCGAGAAAGCAGACGTGAGGCTGCCAGAGCTGAGATGGGGGCTGTGAGGCCCCAGGAGCTCTGCTGTGTCTGGGCACCCCTGGGGCCCTGCTGTCCCCAGGCACACTGGCCTGAGGAGCCCCCGTGCTGGCATTCCCGTTGTCACCAAATGCTTTCCCATGCCAACAGGAGTGTCTCCAGTGCTTTTTCCAACAAGACACACTGACCTGGAACAACCAGATCCACTGCTCCGTCTGTGAGACCAAGCAGGAGACCGCTGTGAGGGCCGTTATGTCCAAAGCACCGAAAATTATGATCTTTCATTTAAAAAGGTAAAAGAATTGACACTTCTGTGATCAGATTACTGTCCCCCCACCCTGTCCCTCCGCCTCACATACACACAGAATTTTCTCAAAATACAATTTGCAAATCATGGGATTCACCAATTTAAGGTGTATAGTGGTGTTTAGGATATCTAAAAATTTTGCGGTAAAATATAGCAAGGACTGGAGGGTGAATTACATACAGCAATTGTACAGAGGGTAGGGCTCATGCCTTTCACATGGCAGATCCAGGTTCGATTCTCAGTACCATATGTGTGGTCCCCTGAGTACCAAGAGGAGTAATCCCTGAGCACAGAGCCAGGAGTAAGCCCTAATCACAACATACATATAACACACATCCATATCTACTTCACCTAAAGTCTTCCTTATTTGGTGTTACCTGACTTCATTTCTGTTCTTTTCCCGGCTTTTTCTGTTTCTCTTCTTCAGCTTAGCTAAACATCTGAAATGAGGTGCAAACACAAGGGTATCTGTTGCTTTAGTAGTTTTCTCTTGTGCCACCTGAGAAAAGGGACATTCTCCTACATAATGACACCATTATCATACCTAAGAAAAAAATTTTTGATTCCTGGAGGCCCTTTATATCATTTGAGTGCTCCTCCAAATTCTAGTTTAAAAAATTTTATAAGTTAGTTGACAATATTTGATTTCATTTAATATTCAAACACTAATCCCACCACACCACCATTAGACCTTCCCACCATCAAATTCAGGATATTTCCATCCCAAGCCCTAATCCCTGTCCCAAAGCACAACTGAAATAATATATTTCCTATTGTCTGTTATTTCCTATTGCTGAACATGCTTACAAAAAAGTGTTCCTGTAGGAAACAGTGTGAAGGTTATTCTATTTTGGCAGGAACCATTAAGACATTCTATAGGATATCACTAACATGTTAAAGTTTGGGTAATGTGAGCTTTGGTATACATGGAGCACAGTAGCACTGTTGTCCCAATGTTCATCGATTTGTTCGAGCGGGCACCAGTCACGTCTCCATGGTGAGACTTGTTGTTACTGTGTTTGGCATATCAAATATGCTATGGGTAGCTTGCCAGGCTCTGCTGTGCGGGTGGGATACTCTTGTTGCTTGCCGGGCTCTCTGAGAGGGGCGGATCAATTGAACCCAGGTCTTCTGCAAGCAAGGCAAACGCCCTACCCACTGTGCTATTGCTAAAGACCCAAAATTAAAACTTGGAAGAAAAAAAAAAGATTCTGTTTAAGCTCTCTCTTTAATTTCCTCCCCTCCTTCCCTCTGTAACTGTCATTATCTCTGGGGCCACTCCTCTAAGAGGGCCCATCCATGTTCCTGACTAAAGTGCTCACACTCTTTGTCCCAGCTGTGGTGCTCATGGGGACTTTACATTTTGAGCAGAGGTGCTCCCCGAGGGCTGTTCTCCACCGGGTGGGGTGCTTGTTCCAAGGCTGAGGGTGCGGAAAGCATGCTTGTGCCACTCGCTGGGCATTGCTGTGGTGCTCACACCCGTGCTCCTCCTCAATGGAACTCCCACTAGCTGGTTCACACATTTGAGCAGTGCCCCCACTTGTCTGTGGGGCTCACACATCGCTGTGCTGCACTCAGGATGCTGGGGGGCTCGGACGGCACCTACAGGCATCTGAACTTATAACCATATGCTTGCAAGGCAGATGCTCAAATTGGCTGTGATTCTGCCACCCCTCCCCGCTCCCCTGCAAGGTGTCTTAATTTCTGCTCCAAGAGTATTTCAGATTCAGAGAGAGAGAGTACAGGGGTTAAGGCATTTGCCTTGCAGGCAGCCAATCCAAATTTGATCCCCGGCACAGCATATGGTCCCCCTGAGCACTGCTAAGGAGTGACCCCTGAGTGCAAGCCTGAAGTAAACCCTGAGCAGTGCCAGGTGTGGCTCAAAAACCAAAAATATATTAAATATATTTTTTTCTCTTTTTGGGTCACACCCAGCGATGCACAGGGGATACTCCTGCCTCTGCATTCAGGAATTACTCCAGGCAGTGCTTGGGGGACCATATGGGATGCTGGGGATCGAACCCGGGTTAGCCGCATGCAAGGCAAACGCCCTACCCGCTGTGCTATCCCTCTAACCCCCCAAAAATAAATTTTAAAAATTGAAAGAATATCTACAAATGGACCGATTTATTTTCTGAGAATTCCATTTGCCATCTCTTTAAGTTTTGTTGGAGCAAGTAGTTTGAAGTAAACTTGTTTTGTGCCTGATAAATTTGTTATCTGGGTAGGTGGGGGAATAGTGGGAGGGAATCTGGGGACATGGAGGGGAAGGTCACAATGCTGATAAGATTAAAAGATTGTATGCCTGAAACTGTATTATGAACATGGTGTTTTAATAACAGTTTTAAAGAGAATATCTCAGATTCACCCAGTAATTTGACTCCAAAGTCAGCCATTAGCATTTTTTTTCCCCAAAAGCTCTTGATCAGTTGTGGGCATGGGTGTTCTGTGTATGAGAATGTGACCAGAGTGTCACAAAACATATCTTATAAAGATCTTAAAATTTCAGAACTAGCAGACAGACCAGTGCCAAGACAGCATATATTAAAATCACACCAAAGATGGGCTGAGCCACAGTTTAGGTGGAACAGCGTGGGCACCCCCAAAAGTCACAAAAGTCATGGCTGACCCTCTCACTCTGTCCTTGTCTGTCACTCCAGACGGTGGGCACTCTCTGTACCTCCTGCTTCATTCCAGTCTGGTTCATGAGTGTTCTGGGTGAGAGATTCTAAATACACAGATGAGGAAAAAAGCGATTTGTGTGCAGGCAGTCTGCACCCATCTAAGAAATCACTTTGAACTCTCTGTGGCGTTTGTCAAGATCTATGGACTTGATTCATGAGCAGACATTCCGTTTACTCCAACCCACCTTTCTTTCCTCGCCAGATTTGACATTCTTGGCACAATGAAAAGGAAACTGAGAACATCTATTCAATACCCACTCACAAACTTGGACCTCACTCCGTACATCTACCCAGTCTTCAGGAAACGTCCAAAATACAATCTCTGTGCAGTGGTGGTGAGTAAAATACCAAAAACGATGGACCAGAACACAAGACTTTAGTAAAGGAAACTGGAGAATCAGATCTGTCTGAATTCAGTCTAATCCTTCTTCCTTTCCCTGATTTGTCCTCTGCTCTCCTGACTTACTGCATTTGTAGGATCCCCTCCATTGCTTTGCGTCCATGGTGTTGCAAATAGAAAGATTTTCTTATAGTTGAGTTGAGACGTATTCAATTGTGTACACAAGCATCTTTAATCATCATTCATGGATAGAATTTACATTGTCTACCTATTTGGTTACTATAAATAGTGCTGTGATTTTATATATATTATATAATATTTCATGTTATATATAACATGTAATAATAGATAATAGTGCTATGGTTTTATATATTATAGTAATTGGTGTTTTCCCAAGTTTCACATACCAAGAATTGAACCGTTGTTCTAGTTTTAATGTTTTTATTCTTTATTTTTGGCTTTTGGGGTCATACCTGGAGATGCTCAGGAGTTACTCTTGGCTCTGCACTCAAGAATCACTTCTGGAGGGCTGGAGCCATGGCACAGAGGGTAGGGCGTTTGCCTTCCACTCGGCCAACCCGGGTTTGATTCTCAGCATCCCATATGGTCTCCGAGCACCACCAGGAGTAACCCCTGAGCATCACTGGGTGTGACCCAAAAAGCAAAAAAAAAAAATCACTTCTGGCAGTTCTTGGGGGACCACGTGGGATGCCAGGGATTGGCTGCACACAAGGCAAATGTCCTATCTGCTGTACTATCACTCCAGCCCCAAATTTTAATTTTTTGATGAATCTATTATTTTTCATTGAAATGGTACCACCACCACTAGTGTCTCTTCACCAACACTTGTTTCTTGTTTCTTTGTAATTACACTATTCTCTGCAGTGTGCTGTGATCTTGCTGGGGTCTTGATTTCTATTTCCCTCATAAGGGATGCGCTGTTTTTCATGTGCCTCTGAGCCATCTGATGTTGCCTTTAGAGAAGTGTCAATTCAAATATTTCTGATTTTGACTGAGTTGGTTTTATTGTGGTTGAATGAAATATGTTCTTTATAATTTTGGATGTTAAAGCCCTGCCAAAAGTGTAAGTTGCAAACACCTCCCAGTAAGTAGGTTACCTTGTGTGATGGTTTTATCCTGTGTGTGTGCTATACCGATACTTTGGGGCTCGATGTAACCCAATTTCTTTCCCATGGCTTGTTTTCCTTGCTGTTGGAGACGGAAAAACAAAAGCAACCAGTATAAATGGTGGTTACCAAAGGTGGGCAGAGGTTGGGGGGCTAGGATGGGGGAGGGATGTACAGTCGGTGGGGGGCTATGGGATGGTGGGGAGTTATTCCAGCTTTGATCATGGTGACATGTAATCTAATTTTTTGAAATGGTGTGAAACTGGATTGGATTCCTGAAACTGGATGCTAAAACTTGTAGCATTGGGTTACCTCACAGTATCTCAATGCGGGCTGGAAAAGCCAAAGAGGCATCTGTAAGCTGTGATCCAGAAGGGCTGCACAGGCTCAGAGGGGGTTCCCTGGGGCTCAAGCATTGGTATCAGCTGTTCGAAATGATTTCAGGCTCCATCTATGACTTTTTGGGGGCTTGGTCTATGCATTTTAACAAGATCAAATAAATGCATATTTGAGAATGTGCATATTTGGGAAGTTCCAATCCAGACCGGAAGGGAAGGATACCTCTGCGCCAGTATTTCTCACCGGGGACCCCCCAGGATATTCCCAGGGGTCACAGGTATTAAATGGGGGCTGTGGCAGGGAACAAGGGGAGAGCTAGTAGAAGGGGGTTGGGGGGCACAAGGAAGGAAACGAGATTGGGAGGGCTCACAGTTAGGAAAGGTCTGAAATGCTGCTCCCCATCACCCTTAAAGTCTCCGCCAGCCTAAGGCCAGTGAGGAACTTCCTGCTTCCCAAGGCAGCTCCTTTGTTTGAGAAACAGTGTTTGCTGATACTTGGCAGTTCAAAGTGCTTTACCAAATAGTCACTCAGTCCTTGCTATGGCACCAAGAGCAGCTGGGTATTACCCACTTTTTACTGCAGGGAGGTTAAATAGTTTGGTTGCAGTCACATTGGTGGCCTAGGAAAGAAAGAGCCAAAACATAAAGCCAGACAGGTCAGCCCAGACAGTCTTCTGTGCCTTGTTACCGTATTTAGCTGCCTCTGCTTATTAACAAGCCGCTGACTCGTGGGTCTAATCTGACTTCCTCCCGCTTTCTTCCTTTTGCCCTAATTCCTGTCCTCTGAAGTACTAAAAGTGATACGTGGCTTTGTACCTAATAAATGCTTGTACGTTGGTTAGCAAAAGGACATTTTTCTCATACAGGATGTCCCTTTAAATATTTCCAAGTGCACTCATAAACAGTATGTATTCTTCAATCCTCTTCAAATTATCCGTTTCCGAAAGAACTTTTTTAAAATGATGAAACATTTCCGATTCAGGTGCAGAAAAATGTTGCTGATAAAATTTTGCAGATAGGGACCTGGGGGAGGGCTGGGGGAGCTGGAGCATATGCTTTGTACACAGGAGGCCTTGACCACCAAAAAACATGTCCATAAAATAATTGCTCCCTGTGCATCTTTAAAGACACCAGTACAGGGGGGCTGGAGAGATAGCACAGCAGGTAGGGCGTCTGCCTTGCACGCGGACGATTCGGGTTCAATTCCTAGCATCTCATGGTTCCCTGAGCACCACCAGGGGTAATTCCTGAGTGCAAAGCCAGGAGTGACCCCTGTGCATTGCCGGGTATGACCACCCCCCCCCCAAAAAAAGACACCAGTACAGGGGCTGGAGAGATAGTATAGCATAAGGCATTTGCCTTGCTTGTGGCCAACATTGGGTCCAATCTCTGGCATTTATATGGTCCCCTGAGCA